>NW_020175642.1:0-2518 GCF_003031525.2 Neophocaena asiaeorientalis asiaeorientalis | reverse complement strand
TCCTGCTGCCCTGGGTGAGCACGGACAGCGGCGGCTCCCCCGGCCTTGGCCGCATGAAGTCAGGGGCCAGCGTGCGGTGGGTGAACTCGTCCTTCACGTCCAGGAATGGGTACACATTTAAGTGGATGTGGGCCTCGTAGATGCCTTCCTTCCCAAAGGCATCAGCCACCCACTTGCTGGTCACAGCTGCCGCCATCATGGGCACGATGTACTCGAGACCACACATCCATTCAAACATGATGACCACCAACGACACCGTCATCCTGGTAACTCCACCTGCAACCAAAGGGAGGAATGAAATTGGAGGACTCAACTCCACACCTGCAAGAGGACATGAACTGTGGAAACCGAGAAGCCGGCTCTACTCTCCTGGCACCTGTTCTAGTGAGAGAGTCCTACACAGCACCCAGGCTCGGACCTCTGGGCCAGAGGCCAGGCTCGGTAAACACAGCCTTGCATCCAGAGCCGTAAGTCACATCTCCCTGTGACCTCTGGGCCAGAGGCCAGGCTCGGTAAACACAGCCTTGCATCCAGAGCCGTAAGTCACATCTCCCTGAGAGGCTCCTCTCCCATGAGGGACAGTGAGTTGTCTATTCACCCAGGACCACACACCTTGCTTTTTGGTGATTGGAGCCTACTTGGGCTTTGCAGGTTTCTGACTCAGCAAGCATCGCTCTCTACCAGAAACCCTCGAGCTGGAAAATTGTAGAGACTATCCACTATTGTAGATGGTACAGCTGCAAGGTGGTGGAGACCCCATCAGCCTGGGTCCCTGGATGACTGAGCAGAGAAAAGCCCTCTGCTACTCACATCACACGCACACACACACACACACACACACACGGTACCTAGGCAGGCGGCAGCTCCCACCATGGCATAGAGCCCTGGGGTGATGCAGTCTGCTCCGGGCCTGCATCAATCCCTAAAGATGATCCAGTCGTGGTGACGGTAAGCCAGTTGCTCCATGCCAATTCCCACCATCCTGCCTGCCATGGCTCCCACAGCCATGCTGGGGATGAAGAGACCGGATGGGATCTGCGGAGAGCACAAGGGAAAGAAGCATGAGGGAAGGGGTCCCTGTTCTCGCTGCCCTGCCACCAGGAAACTCAGGCCCTACTCGACAAGCTTGCATTTTGCTTCGGTCTTCAAAGGAGGGGCAATGCTTCAAAGCATGGGTCACCTGGGCAACCATGGGACCAGTGATTTCACCTGCTTGGTCGTATCTACTGTGACTTGGAGAAAATGCAATTTTACACTTTCATTTCACCTTCAAAAGCTGGCCTAGTTTGCCTGCTGTGGATAAAAGAATGATAAGCCCCACTGCAAATTACATTCAAACTGCACATCTGTCACTTGAGATACTCACCACTTTCTCTCTCTCCTCACGTGTCATTCAGATTACCTTTTAAAATTAAATGTCAAGCCACAGCATGAAAATGGAAAAGCAAGGCCTCAACTGTTCACAGGTCAAAGAAAGAAGCTAAAAGCATCAGTGTAGCTGCCCTGCATCTTCTAAAAACCTTGGCACGGACTTACCACCCTCTTGTATGTACAGTGGCCAAACACCTGTCAGAGAGAGATGGGGGGGCAGGTCCGTCTTCCTAACAAATTCCATTTTCCAAAAAGTATTCTGAATATTTTCAAGCCAGGCTAGATGCAGCAAAGAAACAGACCATTGAAACTGAAAGGCCTTGGCAATAGCGTGTTTTATATTTGCTGTGTGAAAAACATGTTCATTTCTCTAGTGATCAGACATGTGCTACAGAACAGACTTGACTCTGTTCGTGGAGACTGCATGTGACCGCCGATCCTGACCGGGAGCTGCATTTATGTCACCCCTACCCACCCCCACCCCCCAGCTGTCATCAATCTGAGGATGCAAGTGGATCTTTACCCAAATTCAAGTTAAGTTTGGATCCTGGCGTGTGATTTCCAGAGTGTGAGACATTCCTGAGGAAACTGTTCCTTTCTGAGCACCCCTTATCCCCCCGTCATTTAATCCCCTGTAGCTTCATAGCAGACTTCTCCCAGCAGGAACCATAAGAAAATAAATCCCTTTGCATCAGACAGTCACCTAGTTAATAACGTTCATCCTTCCTTGTTCTTAAGGCAAAAATTCAGGTTTGTGTTTGACCACTGCACCCAAGTGCACAGCTTCTCAGACTTTTTTAATGTTTTTTTATTTTTACTTATTTTGGCTGTGTTGGGTCTCAGTTGCGGTACGCAGGATCTTTCGTTGCTGCGTGCAGCTTCTCTCTAGTTGTGGCATGCAGGCTCCAGATCGCGTGGGCTCTGTAGTCTGTGGCAGGCGGGCTTAGCTGCCCCTCAGCATGTGGGATCTTAGTTACCACTAGGGATTGAACACGCGTCGCCTGCATTGGGAGGCGGATTCTCAGCCACTGGACCACCAGGGAAGTGCCTAGACTTTTCTTTTTTTTTAATTCATAAGAATACCACAAAAAGCAACAGTCATGGACTACAAGGGGGTTCTGGAGGGTTCCCAGTGTTCTGCTCCTGG
>NW_020175641.1:0-772 GCF_003031525.2 Neophocaena asiaeorientalis asiaeorientalis | reverse complement strand
GGGGTGGGATAGGGAGGGTGGGAGGGAGACCCAAGAGGAAGAAGATATGGGGGCATATGTATATGTATAGCTGATTCATTTTGTTATAAAGCAGAAACTAACACACCATTGTAAAGCAACTATACTCCAATAAAGATGTTAATAAAAACAAAAACAAAACAGAACAACCATATTATAATCCAGTAATTCCACTCCTGAGTATATACTGAAGAAAACAGAAACACTAATTTGAAAAGATGCATGCACCCACATCCAGTGTTTATAATAGCATTGTTTACAATAGCCAAGATATGGAAGCAACCTAAGTGTCCATCAACAGATGAATGAACAAAGAATACGTGCCATATATACACAATGGAACACTGCTCAGCCATAAAAAAATGATTAAATGTTGCCATTTGCAACAACATAGATGGACCTGGAGGGTATTATGCTTAGTGAAATAAGTCAGACAAAGACAAATACTGTAATGATATCACTTATAAGTAGAATCTAAAAAATAAGACGAATGAATACAACAAAACAAACAGATTCACAGATATAGAAAACAATCTAGTGGTTACCAGTGGGGAGAGGGAAGCGAGAGGGGCAAGATACAGACTGGTAATTAGGAAGTGCAGACAACTATGTATAAAATAAATGAGATACAAGGATATATTGTAGGGCATGGGGAATATAACCAATATTTTATAATAACTTTCAATGGAGCATAATCTATAAAAATATTGAAACACCATGTTGTACACCTGAAATTAACATAATATTGTAAATC
>NW_020175640.1:0-589 GCF_003031525.2 Neophocaena asiaeorientalis asiaeorientalis | reverse complement strand
CAGTCTCCTGGCCGTTTGGTGGCACAGACCTCATGGGCTTTCCCTTCCCCAGGAACAAAGTCTTGCGGCTCTCCGGGGGCCTGGAGGTTCCGGGGGCCCTCAGCTTGGAGGTTACCCTGTGTCTGCTGGTCTGCTGAGTGCTGGTCTACTTCTGTATCTGTAACGGGGGTCAAGTCAACAGAAAAGGTACAGCCAGGGTGACGGCAGGCCTGGAGGCAGCACTGCCTGGGGGGGTGTGGGTGTCTGCCAGCAAACACTGCTGCCACGGGACGAGACGACACGAGGGCCAGAGCCCAAGGAGGGGCAGGGACTTCAGTCCGGACCACTTGATCCCCACACCCTGGCTGGAGAGTCCTCTCCACCCTGCACCTCCAGGCCCGGCAGCCTTCCCTCCCGAGTGGAGGTGGAGTGGGCCCGGCAGCGGCTGCCTCGCCTTCCCTGGCTCGCCTTCCCTCCCTTCCAGTTTCTCTCGGTTCTGGCTCTGCGTCAGCTTTTGATCTTCTCGGTCTGTCTCTCTCACCTGCCTGTCAGCCCTCGGGGACCCAGCAGGGAGCGTGGACCCATCCCTCCCTCAGGGGCTCCCTGTCAG
>NW_020175639.1:0-235 GCF_003031525.2 Neophocaena asiaeorientalis asiaeorientalis | reverse complement strand
AACCTAACCCTTACACGAAGCCTTAACCTAACCCGTCCCCTTATCCTAATCTGTACGCTAAAACAAACCCATATCCTAACACATACGCTCACCCTAAACCGTTGTCGTACCGTAACCTGTCCCCTAAACCGTCCCCGACACCTCACCCTAACCCTAACCCTTAACCCTAACCTTATCCCTTACCTGAAGCCTTTCCATAACCCGTCCCCTATTCCTAACCCGTACGCTAACACTA
>NW_020175638.1:0-653 GCF_003031525.2 Neophocaena asiaeorientalis asiaeorientalis | reverse complement strand
CCGCCACATCTGGCCAAGACACTGGCAGTATCTAAACACCTGGAAATCAGCAGGCAAAAGGCCACCTACCTCCTAAGGGAAAAGGACCCCACGTGGTGATCCTAACCCCCAACCATGCCCTGCATTTGCAGGGTTTGCTCCGTGGGCCCACTGACGGCGAGTGAGGAGGCTCTCCAACTCCAACCTCCAGAGAGTTAACCAGGGGCTACGGGGTGACCGGCTGGACTCCTGTTTACTTCAAAAGGCTCTTGACTCAGTGGCCATCATGGTCCTTGATCACAACTGACCCTGGACTATCTGGGAGTTGAGCGGGCAGGGTCCTGACACGTGGTGCTGTTTTTTCATTAATTCAGGGACCGAAATGAAGAAAGCGCAGACTACTGGTCAGAGAATCTAGGCTGGCAGAAACGGTCAGCCTAAAGTGGCCCAACAAATTTGGGGCGGGGTGAAACTACACCTCACAGCGTCTCTGCACATCTCCTTTCTGGACCCTTAAAGGTCATAACACTTCCAATACTGGTGCTCAGGCGGACAAGCAGGGAGGCAGGAGGCCTGGGGACAATCAACATCACCTGGAGGCTGGTAGGGAGACATTCTGACCCTCGCCCACGAGTATGAGGGCTCTTAACTCAGCACTCAGCAGTTACAGAAGA
>NW_020175637.1:210-556 GCF_003031525.2 Neophocaena asiaeorientalis asiaeorientalis | reverse complement strand
AATAATTATTAAGAGAAAAATACCCCAAAAAACAAAAAACAATAAAATGGACGGATAGAACCCTGGGACAAATGGTGGAAGCAAAGCTATACAGACAAAATCTCACACAGAAGCATACACATACATACTCACAAAAAGAGGAAAAGGAGAAAAGCATAACTCTTGCTGTCAAAGTCCACCTCCTTAATTTGGGATGATTCGTTGTTTATTCAGGTATTCCACAGAGGCAGGGTACATCAAGTTGATTGTGGAGCTTTAATCCGCTGCTTCTGAGGCTGCTGGGAGAGATTTCCCTTTCTCTTCTTTGTTCTCACAGCTCCCGGGGCTCAGCTTTGGATTTGGCCCC
>NW_020175637.1:0-200 GCF_003031525.2 Neophocaena asiaeorientalis asiaeorientalis | reverse complement strand
GCTGGAGGGCGTCTGTTCTTCTCTCAGACAGGATGGGGTTAAAGGAGCCGCTGATTCGGGGGCTCTGGCTCACTCAGGCCGGGGGGTAGGGAGGGGCACGGAGTGCGCGGCGGGCCTGCGCTGGCAGAGGCCGGCGTGACGTTTCGCCGGCCTGAGGCACGCCGTGCGTTCTCCCGCAGAAGTTGTCCCTGGATCCCGGG
>NW_020175636.1:301-722 GCF_003031525.2 Neophocaena asiaeorientalis asiaeorientalis | reverse complement strand
GTACTCATCCTCCTCTTGGTCCTCGATGTCTAATTCAAACTGTTCCTCCTCCTCCTCCTCCTCCGTCTCCTCCATCCCCTCCATCTCTTTCTCCGTGTCTTCCTCCATCTTCATCTCCTCCTCCTCCTCCGTCTCTTCCTCCTCTTCCTCTTCCGTCTCTTCCTCCTCCTCCTCCTCAGTTTCGTCCCCTTCTTCTGACTGGTACTCATCCTCCTCTTGGTCCTCGATGTCTAATTCAAACTCTTCCTCCTCCTCCTCCTCCTCCATCTCCTCCATCCCCTCCATCTCTTTCTCCGTTTCTTCCTTCATCTTCATCTCCTCCTCCTCCTCCTCCGTCTCTTCCTCTTCCTCCTCCTCCTCCACCAGCTCTATATCCCAGTCTTCTTCCACTGTGGCCTGCGTAGCCTCCTGCACCCTCCTC
>NW_020175636.1:0-235 GCF_003031525.2 Neophocaena asiaeorientalis asiaeorientalis | reverse complement strand
GGCCCCCGTGGGGCCTGGGGTCCCCCCCCGCCCCACCACCAGCTCCGTCCTGGCCACCTGAGATTAGCCCGTGCTCCTCTGTGGCAGACATGGCAGGAGGGATGCGCCAGACACGGATCGGGCTGCAGTGACCACCGTGGGGAAAATGGCGGAAGCCGGGATGAGTATTGCTGAGGGAGAGGACGCTGTTGGCGGCGGGGCCTCCGGGACGGGGTGGGGGCTGCAGAGAAGCCGG
>NW_020175635.1:26508-26572 GCF_003031525.2 Neophocaena asiaeorientalis asiaeorientalis | reverse complement strand
TTCTCATATCAGAAAAAATATACTTTAAAATAAAGACTATTGCAAGGAACAAAGAAGGACACTA
>NW_020175635.1:257-4377 GCF_003031525.2 Neophocaena asiaeorientalis asiaeorientalis | reverse complement strand
TGAAATTAGAACACTCCCTAATATCGTACAGAAAAATAAACTCAAAATGGATTAAAGACCTAAATATAAGGCCAGACACTATGAAACTCTTAGAGGAAAACATAGGCAGAACACTGTATGACATAAATCACAGCAAGAGGGAAGAGATATGGCAACATATGTTTATGTATAACTGATTTACTTTGTTATAAAGCAGAAACTAACACACCATGTTTAAGTAATTATAGTTCAGTGAAGATGTTAAGAAAAAAAGGCAAAGAGAGTCATGTTTTAAAATATTCATTGTAGATCTATTTACAATAGCCAGAACATGGAAGCAACCTGAGTGTCCATCATTGGATGAATGGATAAAGAAGATGTGGCACATATATACAATGGAATGTTACTCAGCCATAAAAAGAAACGAAATTAAGATATTTGTAGTGAGGTGGATGGACCCAGAGTCAGTCATACAGAGTGAAGGAAGTCAGAAAGAGAAAAACATATACTTTAGGCTAACACACATATATATATGAAATCTAAGGAAAAAAGAAAGAAAAAGGTTATGAAGATCCTAAGGGTAAGATGGGAATAAGGACATAGTCCTACTAGAGAATGGACTTGAGGATATGGGGAGGGAGAAATGTAAGCTGTGAGAAGTGAGAGAGTGGCATGGACATATATACACTACCAAACGTAAAATAGATAGCTAGTGGGAAGCAGCCGCATAGTGCAGGAAGATCAGCTCGGTGGTTTGTGACCACCTAGAGGGGTGGGATAGGGAGTGTGGGAGGGAGGGAGATGCAAGAGGGAAGAGATATGAGAACATGTGTATATGTATAACTTATTCAATTTTTTATAAAGGAAAACTAACACACCATTGTAAGGCAATTATACTCCAATAAGGATGTTAAACAAAAGAAAGGTCGTATGTGACAAACCCACATCTAATATCATAGGCAATGTTGAAAATCTGAAAACATTCCTCTACTATCAGGAACAAGAAGACTGCCCACTTCCACTAGTTTTATTCAACGTAGTATTGGTAATCCTAGCGAGAACAATGAAAGAATAAAAAGAAATAAAATGAATCCAAATTGGAAAGAAAGAAGTAAAACTGTCATTGTTTGCAGATGACATGATAATATATATCGACAATCCTAAGGATGGTACAAAAAACTACTAACGTCATTAATGAATTTGGTAAAGTTGCAGGATATAAAATTAATATAAACATATATGCTGCATTTCTGTACAGTAATAATGAACTATCAGAAAGAGAAAATAAGGAAACAATTCCATATACCATTGCTTTAAAAAAATACCTAGGAACAAATCTAACTAAGGAGATAAAAGACCCGTACTAAGAAACATATAAGACCAGGGACTTTCCTGATGGTCCAGTGGTATAGAATCCGCTTTCTAATGAAGGGGACATGGGTTTGATCCCTGGTCAGGGAACTAAGATCCCACATGCTACAGAGCAATTAAGCCTGCGTGCCTCACGAAGAGATCCCGAATGCCACAACTGCAGAGCCCACGCGCCCTGGATCCTGTGATCCACAACTAGAGAAGAGAAAACCTGCATGCTGCAACAAGAGAGAAGACCGCAAACTGCAGCGAACAGCCCATGTGCTGCAATGAAAGATCCCACATGCAGTAACTAATACCTGATGCAGCAATAAATAAATAACTAAATAAGAAATTTATATAAAAAACAGAAACCTATAAGGCAGCTATGAAAGAAATCTTTTTAAATTTTATTTATTTATTTATTTGGCTGTGCCAGGTCTCAGTTGGGGCACATGGGATCTTCCTTGCCAAATGCGGGATCTTCATTGTGGCATGGGGGATTTGTTCCCTATACAGGGATTGAACCAGGGCCTCCTGCATTGGGAATGTGGAGTCAGACACTGTACCACCGGGGAAGTACCACTTACGAAAGGAATTGAAGTTGACACAAGCAGATGGGAAGATATACCATATTCTTAGATTTGAAGAATTAGTATTGTTAAATAACCATACAACCCAAGGAAATATAGAGATTCAATGCAATCCCTATCGAAATACCAATGGAATTTTTCACAGAACTAGAAGAATAATTTAAAAATTTGTATGGAAACACAAAAGACCATGAATAGCCAAAACATTTCTTATAAAGTAGAACAGAGCTGGAGGAATCATGTTCCATGATTTCAGAATATACTACAAACCTACAGTAATCAAACCACTATGACAGTGGCACTAAAACAGACACATATCAATGGTAAAGAATAGAGACCCCAAAATAAACCCATACTTTTATGGTCAGTTAGTCTATGACCTTGGAGGCAAGTATATATAATGGAGAAAAGAGAGTCTCTTCAATACCTGATACTACACAAATTGGTAGCAAACAGCTACATGTAAATGAATGAAATTAGAACATTCTCTAACACCATATATGAAAAAAACCCTCAAAATGGATAAAAGACCTAAATGTAAGACCAAAACCATAAAACTCCCAGAGGAAAACATAGGCGGAACATTCTTTGACACAAATCACAGCAATATTTTTTTGGATCTGTCTTCTAAAGGACAGGAGTTAAAACAAAAATAAGCAAATGCAAACTCATGAAAATTAAAAGCTTTTCACATCAAAGAAAGCGATCAACAATGACAAAGAAGGAGAACATACTGAATGGGAGAATATATTGCAAATGATATGACCACCAATATATATATAACCAAAATATATAAACTGCTCATACAATTCAACATCAAAAAAACAAACAAGTTCATTGAATAATGAGCAGAAGAGCTGGGTAAATGCAGACAGCTGACAGGCACACAAAAAGATGCTCAATATACCTAATCATCTGAGAAATGCAAATCAAAACCACAATGAACCATCACGTCACACCTGTTAGAATGGCTGTCATCAAAAAGGTAACAAATAACAAATGTTGGCAAGGATGTGGAGAAAAGAGAACTCTTGTACAATGTTGATGGAATTGTAAAGCGGTGAAACCACTGTGGAAAACATTATGGAGTTTTCTCAAAAAGCTAAAAATAACACTACTATATGACCAAGCAATTCCACTCCTGGGTATATATCAGAAGAAAACAAAAACACAATTTTGAAAAGACAGATGCACCCCAATATTGACAGCAGTATTATTTACAAATGCCAAGATAGTGAAGCATATATATATATGTACACACACAATGCAAAACTACTCAGCCATAAAAAATAAAGAATTTTTGCCACCTCCAGGCTCAAAGTAATATCAAATGGTGAAAATTCTCCCAGAGATCTCCATCTCAACGCTAAGACCCAGCTCCACTCAACGACCAGCAAGCTACAGTGCTGGACTCCCTATGCCAAACAACTAGCAAGACAGGAACACAACCATCCCCATTAGCAAAGAGGCTGCATAAAATCATAATAAGGTCATGGAAAACCTGAACACATTATCGGATGAGGGTCTGTCCACCAGAGAGGCAAAATCCAGTTCATCCAACATAACACAGACACGAGTTCCCTCCACAGGAAGCCTACAAAACCTACTGAAGCAACCTTAGCCACCAGACACTAAAAACATCAGGAACTGCGAACCTGCAGCATTTAAAAAGGAGACCACAAAGACAGTAAGTTAAGCAAAATGAGAAGACAGAGAAACACACAGTCAATGAAGGAGAAAAATAAAAAGGCACCCGACAAATGGATCAAGAGGAAATAGCCTACCAGAAAAATAATTCAGAGTAATGAGAGTAAAGATAATCCAAAATCTTGGAAATAGAATGGAGAAAGTACAAGAAACATTTAACAAGGACCTGGAAGAACTAAACAGAAAACAAACAATGATGATCAACAGAATAAATGAAATTAAAAATTATATAGAAGGAATCAATAGCAGAAAAGCTGAGGCAGGACGGATAAGTGACCTGGAAGCTAACAGAGTGGAAATAACTACTGCAGAGCAGGATAAAGGAAAAAGAATGAAAAGAATTTGGGACAGTCTCAGAGACCTCTGGGAAAACATTAAACACACTAACGTTCGGATTATAGGGGTCCCCGAAGAAGAAGAGAAAAAGAAAGGGACTGAGAAAATATTTGAAGAGATTATACTTGAAAATTTCCCTAATATGGGAAAGGGAA
>NW_020175635.1:0-194 GCF_003031525.2 Neophocaena asiaeorientalis asiaeorientalis | reverse complement strand
CCAAGGAGAAACATACCAAGACACGTATTAATCAGAGTATCAAAAATTAAATACAAAGAAAAAATATTAAAAGCAGCAAGGGAAAAACAAAAAATAACATACAAGTGTATCCCCATAAGCTTAAAAGCTGATCTTTCAGCAGAAATTCTGCATGCCAGAAGGGAGTGGCAAGATATATTTAAAGTGATGAAAGG
>NW_020175634.1:239-551 GCF_003031525.2 Neophocaena asiaeorientalis asiaeorientalis | reverse complement strand
TCGTACACTAACCTGTCCCCTAAACCGTACCCGTCTCCTAACCATAACCCTAAACCTAACCCTAAACCTAACGCTTACCCGAAGCCTTCCCCTAACCCGTCCCCTAATCCTAACCCATACGCTAACACTAACCCGTACCCTAACAGGTACGCTCACCCTAAACAGTTGTCGTACCCTAACCTGTCCCCTAAAACCTCCCCATTCCTGTCCCCTAACCCAAACCCTAACCCTAACCCTAACCCTACCCCTTACCCGAAGCCTTACCCTAACCCGTCCCCAATCCTAACCCGTACCCTAACACTAAACCGTACC
>NW_020175634.1:0-156 GCF_003031525.2 Neophocaena asiaeorientalis asiaeorientalis | reverse complement strand
CTAACCCTAACCCTAACCCTAAACCTAACCCTTACCTGAAGCCTTACCATAAGCCGTCCCCGAATCCTAACCCGTACATTAAAACTAACCCATATGCTAACATGTACTCTCACGGAAAAACGTTGTCGTACACTAACCTGTCCCCTAAACCGTCCC
>NW_020175633.1:316-604 GCF_003031525.2 Neophocaena asiaeorientalis asiaeorientalis | reverse complement strand
TTGCTGGTGGTAATGTGAATTGGTACAGCCACTATGGAGAAAAGATTGGAAGTTCCTTAAAAAACTACAAATACAACTACCATATGACCCAGCAATCCCACTACTGGGCATATACCCTGAGAAAACCAAAATTCAAAAAGAGTCATGTACCAAAATGTTCATTGCAGCTCTATTTGCAGTATCCCAGAGATGGAAACAACCTAAGTGTCCATCATCTGATGAATGGATAAAGAAGATGTGGCACATATATACAATGGAATATTACTCAGCCATAAAAATAAATGAAAT
>NW_020175633.1:0-251 GCF_003031525.2 Neophocaena asiaeorientalis asiaeorientalis | reverse complement strand
GTCTGTCATACAGAGTGAAGTAAATCAGAAAGAGAAAGACAAATACCGTATGTTAACACATATATATGGAATTTAAGGGAAAAAATGTCATGAAGAACCTAGGGGTTAGACAGGAATAAAGACACAGACCTACTAGATAATGGACTTCAGGATATGGGCATGGGGAAGGGTGCGTTGTGACAAAGCAAGAGAGAGGCATGGACATATATTCACTAGCAAATGTAAGGTAGATAGCTAGTGGGAAGCAGCCA
>NW_020175632.1:26507-26578 GCF_003031525.2 Neophocaena asiaeorientalis asiaeorientalis | reverse complement strand
TTCAGGACACTGGTCCACAAGAGACCGCCCAGCTCCACATACTATCAAAAAGTGAAAATCTCCCAGAGATC
>NW_020175632.1:676-879 GCF_003031525.2 Neophocaena asiaeorientalis asiaeorientalis | reverse complement strand
CTGGACCTGCTGAAGAGGCAAGAGACCTTTTTCTTCCCTTTTTGTTTCCTGGTGCGCGAGGAGAGGGGGTTAAGAGCGCTGCTTAAAGGAGCTCCAAAGACGGGCACGAGCCGTGGCTAAAAGCGCGGACCCCAGAGACGGGCATGAGACGCTAAGGCTGCCGCTGCCGCCACCAAGAAGCCTGTGTGTGAGTACAGGTCACT
>NW_020175632.1:0-195 GCF_003031525.2 Neophocaena asiaeorientalis asiaeorientalis | reverse complement strand
CCTCTTTTTGTGAGTGTGTATGTGTATGCTTCTGTGTGAGATTTTGTCTGTATAGCTTTGCTTCCACCATTTGTCCTAGGGTTCTATCCGTCCTTTTTCTTTTTTTAATTTTTTTTATTTTTTTCTCTTAATAAATATTTTAATTTAAATAACATTATTATATTTTATCTTACTTTATTTTATTTCACTTTATCT
>NW_020175631.1:1131222-1161543 GCF_003031525.2 Neophocaena asiaeorientalis asiaeorientalis | reverse complement strand
AACCCTTACCCGAAGCCTTACCCTAACCCGTCCCCTAACATGTACGCTCACCCTAAATATATATATCAATTATATATACTGTATACATAAATATATACAATTGTAATTAATATATATAATTGATGTATATATGTTTATATAATGTATATGAAAGCTTGAATAGATTTATAACTTAAATACATTTTAGAAGATGTGTGGTTTAAAAATTAGTTCAATTTGTAATTTCAAAAATTAAATTGATATTTGATTATTAGAAAGGTTAATTATATAATTATGACATGGGCTTAGTTAAAAATCACCTTCTTTATGCATAAACAGTACAGAAATGCTTGTTAGATCCAATGGCTTATAATATAGGCAGCTGTAAGCTTAAGTGAAAGCAGAGTTTCTTATTAATCCTCTGGGATGTATTGGAACAGTTAGTCCTCACGTATCTTAAAGAGGAAATATACTGCTCTCACCAAAGCTACAACGAAAAGGTACAACCCTAGTTAAGCAGAAGAATTAAGAAACAGTATAACTAAAGAAAAGTCAGAACGGCTTCTAATGAGCTTTTCATATATTACAACCAGTATCTCCAATTAATGGGATACAGGAGTGATACACAATTCAAAATACTTTAATTTTATATAGTAA
This sequence comes from Neophocaena asiaeorientalis asiaeorientalis, assembly GCF_003031525.2. NCBI lineage: Eukaryota > Metazoa > Chordata > Mammalia > Artiodactyla > Phocoenidae > Neophocaena > Neophocaena asiaeorientalis. Next base: position 1,160,907 of record NW_020175631.1, on the reverse strand, counting down.
TAGAACACAGATTTTAAAGCACATTTATATATGTTATAATCAAACACAGGTTTCATCATAAGAGCATGAGTAAATTATGAGTTATGTGTAAGAAGCATAAATTCCCAAGCCTTGCACATTTTCTTATATGCCTCTACCCTTTCATACTAGCTACACAGGGAAATCAAAGACTTTTCTCAGGTATGCTTAACAGCAAATTTATAATAGACACATTTACTCACAGAACATGACAAAAAAACATGTGCTATTCCATTCTCATAATTTGTGCTTAAATATTAACAACAAATTGTTATTGCACACATTATCATGTTCAGTGTAGCATGTGCTACAGAATCTTCTTAAAAATGGATAAGAGGCAGTCATTGTAAGCACTCATGCTGCCCACTGTACATAAATGACATAAAATCAGTAGAATACACCTCTCAAAATATAAAGTTATAAAAATCTAAAACCAAGGTCCAAACAAGGTAGAAATCATATCTGGAGGTTGGGATATTTCAGCAAAGGTTTAAAAAATGAGCAGACACTAACCATAGGAAGAAGGGAGAAAATCTTTGCTAGAAGGACACAAACTGTGAGCAGCAACACAAAGATGATACCAGAACGCTGGTTCTGTGAAAAGGACCACGAAATGGTGATAAAAACGTGTCACAGAGGCCCTGCATGAGAGGGTAAGGAACTGGCATGGCAGAGAAAAGCAACACTGCAGATGAGTAGGAGAATTGTTGGGATAATGCAAGATAAAATATGTCAAAGGAGAGGATTATCTGAAGGAGAGGAAGACTACCATGCCAAATGCTAAAGAAAAAGGTGAGGCTAAACATGTCTGACAAAAGGTTACTGGCTTACAATGTCAATGTCCTCTGACAGCATAATGGGTTGTGAATTTTTTACTTCAAGGGGTGAAAGAGAAACCACCAAGAGGGAAAATAAATCACTCTTGCAAGAAGTTTTGAGAAGGAAAAGGAAAAAGGCTAAACCTTGTATTTCTTCATTTCTTAATATTCTGCTGATGGATTTTTGTCAAGAAGTACCAGTGTCCTTTGCAACAAAACAACATTAAATTATATCTCTCAGCCCTACCAGTTTCATTGATGGCAAAAAGCAATTGGTGCTTTGGTTTGATAGTTAGTATATCACTTCTCCAGCACCAAGGACCCTAAAAACATTAACTGTGGTTTCTTGTAGGATAAAATGAAGAAACAGTCAAATGATAGGAGTTAAATTTGACAGTTTTCAAATTCACAACTATTGAATATTTGGATTTTTCTTTTTTAATAATAAATTTAATAAAAAATAATAAGAAATAAAATAAATAATAAAGGTTCATTATAGGATAAGAAAAATATATAGATTAAAAGAGTAAGAATAAAACACTCATAATCTAAGAATCCAGAGAACACTTTTAACATTTTGAGGTATAGCCTGCCAGTTATAAAGAAGAAAAAGCATGTGGAACTTTTTGAATCCTACCTCTGTCACCAACTAGCTATGTCATCTTTTGCAAATTCCATAATTTCCCAGAGCCTCAGTTTATTTGTAAAATAGAATAATGGTGCATAAGAGTGCTGTAAGAATTAAATGAATTATACACATAAACTTATCAAACTGACACTTGGCACATACTACTCAATAGAGGTTAGTTATTTTGTTTATGAATGTGTATGTTTTAGTATATATGCATAGGCCACAGGATAAAAGGTGGCACCATATAATACAGACAGTCCATTAAACTACAAATATATTTTTATTTCTACAGTCATCAAGACAAAGGATTGGCAACCTTTTCTACACAAAGCCAGAGAATAATTATTTTAGGCTTTAAGTGCCTAGAAGTCTCTATGGAAGGTACTCAACTTTGCCATTTTAGCATGAAACCAGCCATTGATAATACTTATATGTATTTACATGACTGTTTTCAAATAAAACTTTATTTATAAAAGTAGGTAGTGGCCCAGATTAGGTCCACAGGCTGTAGTTTGCTGATCTCTGATGTGGAATATCACTTTATGGCTATGCAATATAATACTGTAATTTGTTTAGTCAACATCCAATTTTTGAATGTGTAGTTTTTTTTTCCCCCAAATCTGCTTTCACAATCAACCATGCCCATTCTAGAGTATTTCTTTAGGTTAAGTAGATTATTTCTTTAGGTTAACTTTTACATATACATGAAAATTTTCATTCTGTACACCTTGGCATATAGAAAATCTGTACCAAAGTACACTTAACACCACAGTGCTTGAGAGGATCACCTTTCTAATACCCTTGTCTACAGTGGATATATTTTTTTGGGGGAGGAAGAGGATTTTCTTACATATTCAAAATTTGCTAAATTACCATTATTTAGTTCTTTAAAATCAAATGAATGAGTATTGATCATTTTTATTTTAAATTTAAATGCTATTTATAAAAACAAGTAATTTCTGTTTATTTCTCAGAAAAAAGCTTTATTATTATTTAAATCTCTTCTCATAAATTAAAAATAAAAGAAAGAAAAGGGGAAATGATCTGAAATTCTACCTTCCTACAATAACTCTAGACATACTTCCAGGGAAGTACGTCTTTCATTGATGACATTTGTCATCATTGATGACATTTGTAAATTCAACACCTAGAACAATGCCTGGAACATGGCATCCAATGATATTTGTCAAAGGAATAAATAACATTAATTTTAGTGAACATTCTTTTCTAGATCTCTCAATATATACATATATATACACAGAATTTATAACAGATACTTTTAAAAATATTTGCTTGGATGACTTTTTGCCTCCCAACATATTGTTCCTATTTCCCATTGCACCTAGCACCTGGAGAACACTATGGTGTTCTGGTTGTGTATTTATACCCACACAATGAGGGATATGATTGCTTAACAAAACCACTTTCTATTAATAGGAGTCTCAGCTTTTCTTTTCCCCTTTTAATGTATCAAAACCAAAAGTTAATCAGTACTTTTGCTCTCTTCTCAAACAACACAAAGAACTTAGAACACTGTAACTTCATTTAGGTTTTTCTCTACTTATTCCCACTACATACTAATGTTTTACGTGTATCTACAAATACATATTCAGTGTATATAAATACTGAATCATTATGTTGTACACCTGAAACTAATATAATGCTACATATCAATTATATTCAACAACAATAAATAAGTAAAAGTTCATTTTTAAAAAAAATTTAAATCCCAGTTTTCTGGGATTTTTATTCCTTCTTGCATCTCTACAATCCTCCTCAGGGGAAGATGGTGAGGGTATTTTTACTTCTCTTCTCCTAATATCATCACTTTCCACAACCGCAGCAAACAACAGACACAGAACACTATATAAACAGTACTCCCCGAGTCATACTACCCCAAGCATGGATTCACCCTTGCCCTTTGTAGTATCAGCTTATTCTGTAGAGGATCTCTTACTTGTCTCTCCCTAAGTCTTTACTTCTGTCCCCAACTCCTTGAGTCAGTCAAAACTAAGGTACATATTTAAATGCCCTAGAACCAAAAGAACTTTTTGTGCACTGGGGCTTGTTTTAACTCTCTGAGTTTCTGTTTATCCTGACATTTAGGCTTAGTGAAGATTACAATCTTGCCACCTATCTGATGATTTTAATAAGATTTAAATAAGATTATACTCACAAAATGCTTCAAAGCTATCCTGACTCCTGCCTTCTCTCTTATTCTTCTCCTCCTTTTTACTTCCCCGCCCTAACTATTAGTTGTTGCTTGGAGTTTAATACATTAATGTCTTATTATTTATTAGTTTTCCCCTTGCAAGTAGTATTCCCTTACAATTAGTTTTTCACTTATATTTCAAGAATCTTTACTTACAACCATAAACTCAAATCTACTTTATTACTATTCATTTAGGTGTTTTGAAAAAAAATATTAAATTACCAAAACAGTATAACAATTTCATGAAACCAGTATCAAAATGCATGTCTTAAAGAATCATAATATCAATTTCTTTTATTTTTAAGAAGTATATAACACAGGCCAATTTGTAATCCCTAATATGACCCTCACGGGCCCAGTCTCCATCCTCCACTTTCAGAACAGCTACTATCATTAATTTGATATATATCCAGACCATTTTTTTTTATTTATATAAGCATATCCATAAACATTTGGCATTGTTTTATAAATATCACATACTATACAACATTCTTTTTTTTGAATTTTATTTTATTTTTTTATACAGCAGGTTCTTATTAGTTATCCATTTTATACATATTATACATATTAGTGTGTATTAGTGTGTATATGTCAATCTCTCAATTCATCACACCACCACCACCCCCGCCCCGCCACTTCCCCCCTTGGTGTCCATATGTTTATACAACATTCTTTAACCTGTTTTTTGTTTCCTTTTCACTCAACATTATTATTTGAGCTCTAGCCATGTTTTTAAATATAAATCTTATTTATTCATTTAAATTGCTTTAAAGTATTCCACCACACAAATATACTATAAATTATACAAGCACTGTCTTACTGATGGCATTTGAAATGTTTCCCATTTTTCACTATTATGTGCAACAAGCTTGCAATAATTCATGCACATATGCCAGAATTTCTCTTGGACATAAACCAAGGACTGGGATTGCTGGGTCATAGAGTGTGTACATTTTCAGCATCTATAGGTAAAGCCAAACCGATGCCCACAGTACCACCATGTGCAGTGTAGGAACATCGTGTTTCCCCATCCTTGCTTTATCTGACTTTTGAAAACCTAATGAGTGTAAAGTGTTTTGTTGAACATTTTTCATGTTAATTATCTTTCAGATTTTCTCTTCTATGAACTGTTTGTTCATCATCTACAGTAAGCTGGAATTCCTGAATTATTTCCTACTTATATATTAATATGCACTGGACTATCTTAAATGGATCTTGAATTAGCATCTTGGATGCTATCTTAGTCCATGTGGGCTGCTAGAACAAAATACCATGGACTGGGTAGCTTACAAACAACAGAAATTTAATTCTCACAGTTCTGGAGGCTGAGAAGTTCAAGATCAAGTTGCCAACATGGTCACATTCTACTGAGGGTCTGCTTCCTGGTTCGCAGCTGGTGCCTTCTCATAGTAGGAGGGGCTAGGGAGATCTATGAGGTTCCTTTTATAAGAATATTTATCTCATTCATGAAGGATCCACCCTCAGGACCTAAGCATCTTCCAAAGGCCTCACCTCCTAATACTGTCACATTGGGCATTGGGATTTCAACATACGAATTTGGGGGACACAAACATTCAGACCATAGCACATGCTTCTGCAATACCATTTACTAAACAGTTGAAAAATACTGAGTTACTGAGTTATCCTTTCAATGTCGAAACATTTCATTATACAACATAAAAAAATAGCCATACTACTAAATCGCCACTAATCACATTAGAAAAGACTAATTTTTGTGAAGTTCTAGAGCACAAGGTGACAGAAACATGTTTTCCAAAATTCTAATTTTCCACTTTAAAGCTTAAATGTTATAATTGTCAACAATGGCAGTTGTTTTCCTTGAAAAGACAGGCATACTTTGTTCATTTTTTAATTTTGCCAAAAGGTCTGCCAAACCTCCAAGTATGCCTATGTCATTTTTTTTTTCAAGTAAAAATTGTGTTCAGTGAAAAAATGGCTAGTTTAGATGGCAACTCAATCACAAAAGTGCTTTTCCTCAATACAAACACTGCACTTCACTATGCTGGAGAAAGGCTCTATATGTACTTTTTTTTTTTTAGATTTTTTTGAATTGGACCACTTTTAAAGTCTTTATTTGTTACAATATTGCTTCTGTTTTATGGGGTTTTTGTTTTGTTTTGTTTTGTTTTTTGGCCGCAAGGCATGTGGGATCCTAGCTCTCTGACCGAGACTCGAACCTGCACCCCCTTGCATTAGAAGGTGAACTCTTAACCACTGGACCACCAGGAAAGTCCCTATATGTACTTCTTATTCTCACACAGAACATTTTAAAAACTTGTACTCCAACATTGAGATTTAATGATTTAATATATTTTATTGCTTCATCAAAGATTTTTTTAAGTTAAAACATTTTTTTTTTACTGTGAATGCATGGCACTTATGCATTCACAACCAACCAACAAATCGAGGTTGATGCCACTGTAGTTTTAACTACCATATCTTGAATATCACCAGTGTAGATAGCAATATAGAGGGAAAAAAAGGAAATAACATGCTAGGATTGTTATGAAAACAGTTTTAACCTAATGGATCTCCTGACTGTACCCATGAAACTCCAGAGGTCTATGGAGCATTCGCTGAGAATTACTGTATTACATCGACCAACTCTTTCATTAATACTCCTATGAACATACCAAGGTATCGTGTTACCAGGGAAGACATTTTGAGAAAATTGGGAGGTGAGGTCCCAGAGAAAAATATCCAGTTATAAACTGAATTTCCTGATCCTTTAATGATTTTCCTCCTTAAAAAATAGTGTTAATGACTTGAACTCTTGTTCCTAAGAGCTGTTTGCTTAGTTTCTGTTTACATCTCCCTAAGTACTGAGGGAGATTTAGCAACATAAACAAACCCCTACTCAAAGATTTTTAATTTAGGAATCCTACCAACTTCCCTTTTGATATGTATGTCTTCCTTACATATTTAGGGAGAATTGTGTTCCTTTGTTTTCCGAAATTTGCAAAAGAAAAATCAAAAGATCTAATGACACTTGCCACTTTAGAAGGCCAAATGCAATTATGTCATGAGACTGTTTATACATAAATTTTATCTTGATTCTAGAAAGCTCTTTTTTTTTTATAAAAGACTACTTTTAAAAAGGACCAAGATTATTCCATTCACTCCATTTGTTGGAGAGGGAGCTCAGAAATTCTCTGCAGCATTTTGGCCATAAATGGTGGGCACTCACCTATGACATCTACTTCCCATCACAGAAAACCAGTGCCAGCTCAGGCCCTTGACACTTGAGACAACAAACATTTTGAACTGTGAGGCACGTGGCTTAAAGTTAACATCCACATAGTGTTTGGAGGTTGTAATACGGAAGGAATAAAGCTCAGGGGGAGAACTTTTTAACAGGTCTTGAATTTGTATCCTAAAATTACAGCTCACTGTAATTAAACATATCAGATCACAGTATGCCCTAAGAATGGCAGAATAATATAGTAAATAAATAACAAAACTTTTCAGAATTGGAAAGAGCCTAAGCAAAGGTGTTAAACAATATATATATATATATATATATTTTAGTGGCAATGTTTTCAAGGTGAAATCTTGAATATGAAATTAAATCTGGCTAATAAATGAATTTATTTCATATTTCAGTGGTGTTACTTCTGGTTAAATTTTTAATAATGTGTTTTACTTTTGTTCTGGAATAAACAATCATCATTCTTTAAAAATAAAATTTGTAATGTATTCTCTTTTTTCTGTTGATGTCTTTACAGTTGGTTCTTACATTTTGAGGAAAATGTAGTTTGAATAGTTGGAAGAATTACAGAAGAAAAAACTATTTTATTATTGTTTTTGCCTAGGGGTCAGGTCATCAACTCTAGCTGATGTATTTCAATTTTATATGCCGACTTCATAACAATTTGGGGTAAAATAACTATAAACAACTGAATGGTTGATGTCTTCACCAGAAATTGCTTGGCAGACCACATGGCTCATTCCCAAAATTCTTACTGCTACTATGAAATCCTTTTTGCCATAAAAAACGTTGCCATTTAAATAATATTAAGTGCCGTCTAACACGGCTTTATGCTGGAAACACCATCACCTTCCCTTTTAAAGATGATCTCCAAGGACTGGTATTAAGATAAATATTTATGGGGCTTCCCTGGTGGCGCAGTGGTTGAGAGTCTGCCAGCCGATGCAGGGGACACTGGTTAGTGCCCCGGTCCGGGAAGATCCCACATCCCACATGCCGCGGGGCGGCTAGGCCCGTGAGCCATGGCCGCTGAGCCTGCACGTCCGGAGCCTGTGCTCCGCAACGAGAGAGGCCACAACAGTGAGAGGCCGCGTACCGCAAAAAAAAAAAAAAAAAGATAAATATTTATGCCTGTGTTGATGAGCTAAATGTGTTTTTGTGATTTAGGAGTGGATCTTCTGCACCTTCAAAAGCAATATTTTTAAAATGTAAAGGAAGGGAAGTGGGGAACGCAATAGTAGGTCATGAAATTAATTTAGCAGATTCTAATCACATTTTAAATGTGATGTAAAATGTATTAAAAGATGTGAGATACCCTCTAAAACTAATTGAAAAACACTGTTCTAAAGGACCATTTTAGCCGTATTTTTAGGTACGTATAAATAAGGAAAAGCATTCATGGATAATGAACTCATTAGTAATAGAAACTTTTCATTTCTGTCTTTCTTTTTACATGCAGAGTTCTAGGAAGGGAGATAGGTCCATCGCACAATGTCATTCTTCTGTGTGGGACTTGACAGAACTTTAAATTCTGTTTCCTAAATTTGGGGTGGCTTCAAGCCCAGTGACAAGGCAGGACAGTGAAGGACAAAAACTAAAATCAGTTGAAGAAAATAAGAATGAAGACTGGAGACTAGTAAACTGGGTTCAAAAAGAAAAAAAAAAATGCCTAAGAGCGAATGGGGTAAGCTGATCTTGGCATAGCAGGTGATTGTTAGAAGTACCTTTGGCCCCTCCATGCTCATGCATATCGGTTAGTTCTGCCCTGGCACTATGCTATTCACATTGATGAATAATGCAGATACAATCCCTGCTTATAAGGAGCTTATTCTAGTTTAGAGGATATAGACATTGAAAAACTGAAAAAGCGAATAGTAACAAATACAGGAAGAAAAACAAAAGAATTAATAAATAGGATAGTGGAAGGAATGAGTGTTATATTAGTAGTCTTGCTTGGCCTTTCTAAAGAAGTAATATTTAAGCCAATAATTTCAATTATATGAAACCAACCATGAAAAGGAAAAAAATTGGGAAAAGGTAGATTGTTCCAGGTAGAGAAGAGTATATGGGCAAAGGTTCTGAGATCACAAGACTAATGAGGCAGGAGAATTAAAATGAGACATGTGTGGCTGCAACCTAGAGGGAGAGATAAGAATGCCTGGAGGTCGATGGTGACCAAGCCATGAATTCAATAGGTGTTTAAGTGTGAAGATACAGCAGTGAACCAAAAGATAAAGTTCCTAAGGTTCTTTTGATAAGAGATGTATATAAAATAAATAAACAAAATAATGTGAATTGTAATTTCAAGGAGTAATAATTGCATTTAAGGAAATAAAGCAGGTTCTAAAGGTAAAGGGCAATACGGTTTTGCTTACGAAATGTTGTTTGGAGCAGGCCACTCTAAGGAGGTTATGTTTGTTTGTTTGTTTGTATTGAAGTATAGTTGATTTACAATATTATAGTAGTTTCAGGTATACAGCATAATGATTCAGTATTTTTACAGTTTATTCTCCATTAAAAGTTATTACAAGGTAATGGCTATGTCGTACCCTGTGCTATATAATATATCCTGGTTGCTTATTTATTTTATACATAGTAGTTTGAATCTCTTAATCCCATACTCCTAACGTGCCCCTCCCCTCTTTCCTCTCCCCACAGGTAACCATAGTTTGTTTTCTATATCTGTTTCTGCTTTGTTAAATACACTCATTTGTATTATTTTTAAGATTCCACATTTAAGTGATATTATACAGTATTTGTGTTTGTCTGCTATTTCACTAAGCTTAATATTCTCTACGTCCATCCATGTTACTGCAAATGGCAGAATTTCAGTCTTTTTTATGTCTCAGTAATATTCCATTGTGTGGTATATATACTGTGAACATTGGGGTGCATATGAACATTGAACACAAGGGTGCATATATCTTTTTGAATTCATGTTTTCATTTTTTCTGGATATATACCCAGGAGTAGAATTGCTGGGTCACATGGTAGTCCTATTTTTAGTTTTTTGAGGAATCTTAAGGAGATCATGTTTAAAGAGAAACAAAATTGGGAGAATCATTCATGAAAATATCTATGAAAGTAGATTTCACAACATAGAGTACAGCAAGTGCAAAGGAAATAAGGTAAGTACAGCCTCATTGAGAAGCAACAAGAAGACTACTGGAGCTAGAATCTAAGAAATAGCCAACACCATAGCAAGGCGTTTTTATTTTCAGTGTGTCTGGATGCCTCTGGATGGTTTTAAGCAGAGTAGTGAAATAATCTGATTTATTTTTTGAAAAGGATGACTCAGGTTGTGTGGTTCAAGATGAATTGAAAGGGAGCACATAAATCCGGCCAGCAGATGATGGCAGCTTAACCATGGTGACAGAGTGAAAGTTAGAAAGAGTGGTCATACTGTGTATATATTTTAGATGCATGGGGTGGGGGGGGATAAGATATTTTGACATATTGATATTAAGTGAGGGATAAAGTAGGTGATATCACTTAAATTTTAGACTTGAGTAACTGAAAGGAAGGAAGAAAGTGTCATTTCGATTGGAGGCTCAATTTTAGTATATGTACGGATAGGGAACAGGAGGTCTGCCCAAGGTGCTGTGAGGAGGTAGTGACTAGTGACTGGGGAATGATTCAGAAGCCCAGAGCAGAGGAGAGTCCCAGAGTTGTAAATTTAAAATATACAAAGTATTGAATTCATTTCATTAGTAGAAAAGCCCTGAGGGAAACTGGGGAGGATGAAGAAGCTCCACAAAGAAGCCTGAGAAGCAGCAGCCAATATGGTGGGTGAAAAAAAAAAGAAAAAAAAAAAAAAAAAAAAAAAAATCAAAGAGCATCAAGCAAATGAAGAAAGCCTTTGGGGAAGGTAGAAATGATTATCTAAGAAGTCATGTAATGTGAGAATTGAAAATCATTCATTAGATTTGACAAAGTACAAGTCATTGTTGAGAGAGAAAAATTCAATTTTATTGCTTTTTGAGTCATGAGTTTTATCAGCAATGCCCTCTTAGGGAGAAAGTGAAAACAAAGAGTATTCAAATGCTTGCTGACTCATAAGTAAAGCCAATCCATTTAACTATGAATGAAGTTAGAGAAAAAAGTCAGTATACAGATTGTGAGTTAACTATTAAAATTTCCTATAACAAACCTACTTACAATCCAGATGAGCAAAATATTTTTTACAGGACATATTTTAACAAAAGTAATTTCTTGTAACAGACCTTAATAGTTTCTAAGTTTACATGTATAGTCTTTAGAAACATTAAAATAACCCTTTTAGCATTACTTGAGAAATCTTTGTCTTCCTTGGCAAATACTCTTAGACAGAAACTCAACTCTATGAAGATACAAAAAACATAAATTTAAGTTAAAATTTACGGGAAAAAAAAGTATGCAATGGTTTGCTAATTTTTTTTCCTTATGTATGTAAATTTAATAATATATAGACTAAGTAATGGCTTTGTTTTCTCCTAGCATCTGGGTCAAGATCTTTCTAATTCTATTCAAGGTTCCTCATTAAAACTGAAGTCTGTTGTTTGTGGCTTCAATTATAATTTCTAGTCAAGGATAATTTAATATCACAGAACTTATACAAATCTCTTCCACATTGGGGAATTTGTCAGCAGAAGTTTCAGTAGAGCAGTGCAAGTGAAGCCTAATTGGAGAGCGATCAGAAGAAACGGGAGAAGAGGAGGTAGAGTCAATGATTACAGACATCTTTTGAAGAGTTTTGCTTTCAATAGCAGCAAAGGGAATGCAGGATCAAGAGTTTTTTGCTGTAGTTGTTTTCGCTTTTTAAGATGGAAATATGACATGTTGATAGATATGATCTTGTAGAGGGGGATACAGGACAAGGACAGACAAGCTAAGTGGAACAAAGACCTTAAGCAGGTGAGACAGGATGGGTTCCACTTGGCAAGGGGTGGGTTTAACCTTAGCACAGAAGTTTATCTTTGGTCAAACAAGACTTAGTACAACAGGATAAGGAGTTTGAATTCAATGGACAAAAAAACAGAACAAATTTTAGTAACTGACCAGAAAGCGGGAACTCAGTTTTAGAAAATTAAGTTATAATGTGGCTTTTGGTAATCACAAGTTCCAGAAGGTAATAACCATTGGAGTGGTTGAAAGAGCAGAAGAAAAAGCCACTGAAATGGAAAAGGTTTAAAAAAAATGAAAGACCAGGTGCTGGATGCTCCAGCCACATGGATGTTTATACTGCCAAGAACGATGCTATCTAGGCAGGGAGAGCATGTTTATAAGACAAACACTTATTAATGAGTGAAATAACAATGAACATTGGTAGATGACATAAATAGGAAGGTTGAGAGGTTAAGAGTTAATATGTAAACCTCAATCTGATGGCAATGTTTCAAGATGAGGAGATGGAATGTTATGGAGGACTCTTTGTGGCTCTGAGGTCGATGGCTGAAAAACAAAGTCCAGTGCACAGTGGTATAAAACAGATGTAGCTTTGGTGGGAAGATTGAAGCACATGCTCCTGGAACAGCAGGCGCATGTGTTCATAAATGGAACAGTCTATAGTACCTTCCAATGGCTAGCTTTAACAGTTAATATGCACGGCAGAATCAAGCTTTGTGATAGACTGGTCAGACCACCTGTTGTTGGGCAAAGCTGTGGAATTCTGTGGGATGAGTGAAAATCTCAAGAGAGAGACACTTCCTTTCTATTAATAAAGGAAAATTTTAGCTATTAACTGATATTTCTACTCCAATTTTTTTCTGGCTTGTCAAAACTATGTATAGATATGTACATATATATTTATTACCTAAAACATTTACAAAGATCAATAACCCTTGGCAACTACATGTCTTTGTCATAACAGAAGCATATTAATGCTGTACCAACCAAAATGGTCAAATATTCGCCTCATTGCCTGTCACGCCATACACTGACAAGTCATTCACGGTTACTTTCATCTTGATGAGTTTATCTTGAAGAAATATCCTCATTGATGCTTTTGATTTTTTTCCCTCAAGGTTTAGGAATTTCTTGTTTCAATTTAAAACATTTGTTTCCAAGAATATTCGTCACCTGTATTTTATTATGCATGTTGTCTTGATACATCTTAGGGAAAATACATTATGCATCTGCTATGAAATGTTCTCATTTCCAGAGAATAACATTTTGCCTTATTTTGACATACATAACCCCCATGCTTCACTTTAGAATGTTTTCCTATTTTATAATAAGTAATATAGTAGTTCCAAATTGAATATAACCTCATTATCTACCAAGAATAATATAATTAAATTTAAAATATGACTTCCTCCCCCACTGGAATAATAATGCTATTAATCTTGCTGGCTTTAATATGATTTTAAAATTGATTTAACAATCAATTATGTGAAGTACATGTAACTTTGCAGCTTCCAAGAAGAACTTTATCTGAGAATTAAAATTTTGCCCGGCATCACTTCGTTGGTGACAAGATGTCAATGGAATCAACCAAGAGGACAGAGTTATGACAACTTTTACAGTACTTTATTTCTTTAGGAGGTAGATTTTTGCCTCTGCAAACATGTTTAGGTTGGTTTTCATATTCTCCTCTACTTGTGTAATTCTTAAATATATGATTGCTTGAATTCATCTGTCTGATTTTTCTACATGTCAAGTACATTTGTATTTTTCAACAAATCATGTCACTAACTTGTAGAAGATGTAATAAATCCCTTCCTCTACCCTCTGTGTTTATGATAAATCCTCTGGCCTTGAGTATGTAAATATTAAGAACCACAGAGAGGGTATATCAGGGTACTGGGTCTCAGGAAAGCTAGTACTTGCTCATTCATTTTTCTGAGCTTATTTTCTGACATGTTGCTTTAACATTTTAGAAGGCAAAACTAAGGCTCTGGCTCATGACTCAGAACCCAGATGGAGCTTCTACTCCTCTCTTGTCAGACACAATTTGTCTCCTAGTTTCCTGCTGTTCTATTCTTTAGCATTATGTTTGATATTATGTAGCCTTCTTCCCTGGTTCACCCATTTGGATGTAATCTATTGCCCTGACAATTTAGGATCCTCAAATTCTCCCAGTTCCCTTATAGTATGTCTTCCTTGGCAATAACTCAATTGGAACAACATTGGCTTCACTCTTGGCCCATGTGTTTGGCAAACTTGAGTTTCCTGCTCTCTATAGATGGCTTTTTTGAAATATAACCCTGGCTTGAGTTGCAGACTTTGTGTTTGCAGTTACCTGAAGAACTTGCCCTCAGTAAGATATGCTACTGGCAAACCATGCAGCAGTCCAGTGACCTGGTGTTGGATGTTTTCCTCTTCAGTTGACACTTTTTATTTCTGGGCCAAACTCATTAGAATGTGATCTGATGCCTACCATCTAGCAAAGAAAAACTTAATGCCATTTTTTTTTTTTTGTAAACCTAATTCAGAATCTGTATGCTGACTGATGGACAAACCTCCTTTCTAAAACTTTAATATATGAGCACCACACCAGTTTATGACAACTTTTACATCTCTCTTTTTTTCTTCGCATTTACCCATTCAGCTCTGCAGTCCATGCCATTTCAATGAAACTGCTTTCCACAAGGCTCTAATAATGCCTTCTCAGAAAATATAGTTTGTAGTTCTTAAATTACTTGACTTCACAGGAGTATTTATAAACATTAGCCATTCTCTCTGCTATGGTCTGTTTGTGACCCGCCCCTCAAAATTAATATGTTTAAATATTAATGTCCAATATGATGATATCTAGGAGGTGGGGCCTTTAGGAAGTGATTAGACATGAGAATTGGACCTCATAGTGCTCTTTTAAGAGACCCCACAGTGCTCCCTGGTCCCTTACTTATTTAAATAGGTGCACTTGTGTTAAATGATTATCTTCCAACCAGATTGTCAGCTCAGTGAGGGAGGGTACTATGTCACAGTTCTTCACTCTCATGTTTCTGGTTTCTAGCTCATTTACAGACACTTTGAATAGTTAATAATATAAATATTATAAAACTTCTCAAATGAGTAAGATTTATTTGACAGCCTTGAAAAGTCTTCACTTCTTACTGAGGAAGCAAAAGCCAAAGTCCTTAATTTACATTACCTTACATGACTACATGACTTAACTCTTCTATTGTTTACTTCTTGTTTTTCTTGAATTATTTTCCTACTATTTTTTACTCTGCTTGTCCCCAGAGCACTCTCCTTGCCTTTCTTAAATACACCAGGCATTGACTTTATGATGGCCTTATCTGTTACTGTTCCCTCTGACTGGAACGCTGTTCCCAGAGATATTCACATAAATTTCTCCCTCAACAACTTAAGACCTCTAGTGAAATCTCAGCTTCTCAATGAGGTATTTCCCAGCCCACTTTTCTTTTTTTTTTTTTTTTTGGCAGTACGCGGGCCTCTCACTGTTGTGGCCTCTCCCGTTGCGGAGCACAGGCTCCGGATGCGCAGGCCCAGTGGCCATGTCTCACGGGGCCTGCACAGGCTCCGGATGCGCAGGCCCAGCGGCCATGGCTCACGGGGCCAGCCGCTCCGCGGCACGTGGGATCCTCCCAGACCGGGGCACGAACCTGCGTCCCCTGCATCGGCAGGCGGACTCCCAACCACTGCGCCACCAGGGAAGCCCCCAGCCCACTTTTAAAACTGCAACTTGTCCTCACCAAAAAGCCACATAAATATATGCAATGTCCCTGATTTATTTTCCTCCCTAACAATTATAAACCTCTAATTATTAGATGCTTGTGTATCTTGTTTATTTTATATATTTTCTTACCCCCTCTAAAATGTAAGCTCCATGAAAGCAGTGGATTTTGTCCCTTTTTATTCACTGCTATATCCCCAGTATCTAGAATATGTTTGCCCTTGTTGAATAAATGAATAAGTTAACAATAAATAAATATAAAATATACATATTCTTTATACTTTTAATAATATTTACATTTAAACACAATTTATGCCTCCTGTTTGACTACAGTTTCTACTATTTATCATTTTAATTTCACTAGAAAGTTTTATGTCTATTTTCTATTATCTATAGGTCACAGTGAGATGGAAGAAATAATTTTATTCATGTGGTTTACTTAATATCATGTTAGAATACATTTTTAATGAGTATCACTATCTGATATTGATTCATGGTATTGCTGCCTTTATTACTGAAGGTCTAATTTACTTATACTTAATTTCTTCTAATTAAAAGGCATTTTACTAAAATGGTTTTATGCAGAAGCAAAATAAATAATTTAATCAGATACTGTATCATGATTTTCCACTAATCTGAATGTCACCAAATTACTTAAGTAAAATTGGCCATACATGAATTTGGATATTTTTAATATGATTTGACAAGATTAATATGTCTGTTAGTGTCCTTAGCAGAATAGAGACTGACCAGCTTTCTTTTCTTCCTCGTAATGAACATATGGGGTTCATCTTTTGCCTACAACCTGCTATATATCAACAGACCATCATGGCAGGGCCAAAGGAGTCCAGTATATTTCATTAGTACAAATCCTGCTCTTTACTCCATTCCACAAAAGGCAAGTACACAGAGCAATAGGGTTTCTAGGTTTTGTTGAAACATAATTTAGTTGAGTAATAGCTTGCTTGAATTCATGTTTACAGCAAATGACACAAAGAACTGGTAGCACAGGACATCTATATCCCCACTTCCATATACTGTCCTTGAAGAATAATAAATAATAATGTAGTGTTGCAAAGACTATGAAGGCTCCAAACCATTTGATTTGGTCTAATGTGTTATTTAACATGCGTTTTCAGTTTTTAGCTCTGGATTCTTTTGACAGCTGCAGCCAGTGCCACTCTCCTGCCACATCTGCTTAGCTGATGTTGCCATCAACATTCCACTGGAGTCAGTGAAACCTCAGGATGGACTTTTCTGGGGTTCCACTTGACTGTTACCATACATTCATCAATAGATGAATGATTAATGATTGGATTCCCAAATGGCTTTAAATATGTGTTTTAAATAAATTTGACTCATGTGTTTGTTGGCCATCTGTATGTCTTCTTTGGAGAAATGTCTGCCCATTTTTTGATTGGGTTTCTTTTTTTGATATTGAGCTGCATGAGCTGTTTGCATATTTTGGAGATTAATCCTTTGTCAGTTGCTTCATTTGCAAATACTTTCTCCCTTTCTGAGGGTTGTCTTTTCATCTTGTTTATGGTTTCCTTTGTTGTACAACAGCTTACTAACTATTAGAGAAATACAAATCAAAACTACAGTGAGATATCACCTCACACTGGTCAGAACTGCCATCATCACAAAATCTACAAACAATAAATGCTAGAGAGGGTGTGGAGAAAAGGGAACCCTCTTGCACTGTTGGTGGGAATGTAAATTGATACAGCCACTATGGAGAAAAGTATGGAGGTTCCTTAAAATCTAAAAATAGAACTACCACGTGACCCAGCAATCCCACTACTGGGCATATACCCAGAGAAAACCATAATTCAAAAAGATACATGCACCCCAATGTTCATTGCAGTGCTATTTAAAATAGCCAGGACATGGAAACAACCTAAATGTCGATCAACAGAGGAATGGATAAAGAAGATGTGGTACATACATACAATGGAATATTACTCAGCCATAAAAAGGAAAGAAATTGGATCATTTGTAGAGATGTGGATGGACCTAGAGACTGTCATACAGAGTGAAGTAAGTTAGAAAGAGAAAAATGAATATTGTATATTAATGCATATATGTGGAATCTGAAAAAATTGGTATAGATGATCTTATTTATAAAGCAGAAATAGAGACACAGATGTAGAGAACAAATATATGGATACCAAGGGGGAAAGGGAGGGTGGGATAAATTGGGAGATTGGGATTGACATATATACACTATTGATACTACGAATAAAACAGAAAACTAATGAGAACCTGCTGTATAGCACAAGGAACTCTACTCAGTGTTCTCTGGTGACCTAAATGGGAAGGAAATCCAAAAAAGGGAGAATATATGTATACATACAGCTGACTCACTTTGCTGTACAACAGCAACTAACATAACATTGTAAAGCAACTATCCTCCAATAAAAATCAAACAATAAATAAATTTGTCTCTTACCTTTGGCCCTAGTACCTCACAAGCATACAGCTGTTTAATTAACATACATCAAAAGAGTACTGAATCTCTATAGGTCCACATGAAGTGTACTACTTAAGTTTGATATAGCCTACCTCCTTGCTTAACACTAAAACATGTAACATATGCAAATCCCTACACTAGCCAAAATCATGTAGTTACAGACAGGCCCACAAATGTTAACATTTGTAATGCAAGAAGTAACTGTAGGATTTATGTCTACTTGGCAAACTCTAAATAGAAATTCATATATTTCTCCTCTATTTAATTCCTTATATTGGAGAAAAATTATGAAATTCAAGTTGCAGCATTGTACTCTTTCTCTAAGTGTGATCCATGAGCCAATTGCAAAAATCACCCAGGGTACATCATAAAATTTTAGACCTGTGGAACCCACTCAATATTTACTGAATCCCTAGGGTTAGAGTCTAAGAACCAACATTTTTACCTGTGCCAGGTAAAATTTTATTTTAAAGTGTACAGCAGTTTGAGAAACTTCAGTTAGAAATGCTTGCTAGAGACGCTATATCAGTTTTGTTCAACCAGGTATATACATTTACAATTGTAACTTTTGTTTCTGCGATCATTTCAAGGTACAACAAAATGTCCTCAAAACAAATTGCTATTTTTTGCAGTACGTGGGCCTCTCACTGTTGTGGCCTATCCTGCTGTGGAGCACAGGCTCCGGACGCGCAGGCTCAGCGGCCATGGCTCACAGGCCCAGCAACTCCGTGGCATGTGGGATCTTCCCGGACCGGGGCACGACCCTGCGTCGCCTGCATCGGCAGGCGGACTCTCAACCACTGCGCCACCAGGGAAGCCCTGCTCTCTATTTCGATGAGAAACTATCCAAATATTTTCAAGATTCAAGAGAACATTTCACCAACAAAGGAAGGTTATCTCATGGCCGATACAATGTGGCAAATACTATTCTTGATATTTTTTCATAGTCTTCCTTAAGTGTTTTCAGTGACCACAACTGGTCATTCATGATGATTACTGCCACAAAATTCACAGTTTGTTTTGCTTAAGTTCATGTGTGCACATCATTTGAAAACATAGGCATGTTCATGCATACATGTGCTTATATCTTTGTATACCTATACATGTACATGGATAAGAAAACACATGTATGTACAGATATGCGTGTACATACACACGTACACACACGTACATACATATGCCTGTACAAATGCATGTATACACATAAATGAAAACATGCACAAAGCAAAGACATATGTACACACCCCTGTATACACTTTTTTGACTCCCATATTTTGTACTGGAAATTCTTGAGACTATTATGGAAACCAGTGTTTACTTATCATTCAATTTTCTTTCTATGGTAATTCATAATTCTTCCCTCAAAGGTGGAAGACTTTATAGTGCTAGAAATGTTTGTTTATACCTTCCTCACTCTGTTTAGTTCAGATTTCTAATGACTTTATAGGCTATACTCTACTATGAATATGATAATAACTAATACTCTACCAAATGTATGAATACAGGGAACAAGAAAATAAGGGGCAGAAGAGAATGAGGAAGTGAGTCAGGGAATTGGAGGAATAAATAGAAAGGGAAATCAGGATAATGAATATCAAAATGTAAAGGCTTAATACCAAAAGCAACAAATTTACAGTGGGAGAAAGTTCACAAAGTATTCCACAAAGTGAAAACTTGGAGACTATGGGATTTACCAACTGCACATAACCCTGATTTTTCTTGGAAATACTTTTCTTTACTTTGGAGAGTGATTGTTTTAACCTGTCATTTTTACAAATAACCTCTTCAAAAAAGATATTGTCAAATCTCCTCCTTTAAGAAAAGCTCATTAATTAATTAAAATAAGAACACTCTTTATGAGTATATTGTATTATGTGAATTTATTTTTCTTCCTTCTGACTTCTCTCATCCTAGGGTAAAAGTAAACAAAGAAATGTCTTCCTAGAGGGCAGACAGCAGGAGCAAGAAGAACTACAATCCTGCAGCCTATGGAACAAAAAGCACATTCACAGAAAGATACACAAGATGAAAAGGCAGAGGGCTATGTACCAGATGAAGAAACAAGATAAAACCCCACAAAAACAACCAAATGAAGTGGAGATAGGCAACCTTCCAGAAAAAGAATGCAGAATAATGATAGTGTAGATGATCCAGGACCTAAGAAAAAGAATGGAGGCAAAGATCAAGAAGACACAAGAAATGTTTAAAAAAGACCTAGAAGAATTAAAGAACAAACAAACAGAGATGAACAATTCAATAAGTGAAATGAAAACTACACCAGAAGGAATCAATAGCAGAATAACTGAGGCAGAAGAACAGATAAGTGACCTGGAAGACAGAATGGTGGAATTCGCTGCTGCGGAACAGAACAAAGAAAAAAGAATGAAAAGAAATGAAGACAGCCTAAGAGACTTCTGGGACAACATTAAACACAACAACATTCACATTATAGGGGTCCCTGAAGGAGAAAAGAGAAAGGAGCAGAGAAAATATCTGAAGAGATTACAGTCAAAAACTTCCCTAACAAGGGAAAGGAAATAGCCATCCAAGTTCAGGAAGCACAGAGAGTCCCAGACAGGAAAAACCCAATAAGAAAGACACCAAAACACAGAGTAATCATATTGGCAAAAATTAAAGACAAAGAAAAATTATTGAAAGCAGCAAAGGAAAAAGGACAATAACATACAAGGCAACTCCCGTAAGATTAACAGCTGATTTTTCAGCATAAGCTCTACAAGCCAGGAGGGAGTGGCATGACATATTTAAAGTGATGAAAGGGAAGAACCTACAACCAAGATTACTCTACTCAGCAAGGATCTCATTCAGATTCAATGGAGAAATCAAGAGTTTTACAGACAAGCAAAAGCTAAGAGAATTCAGCACCACCAAACCAGTTCTACAACAAATGCTAAAGGAACTTCTCTAACTGGGAAACACAAGAGAAGAAAAGGACCTAAAAAAACAAACCCAAAACAATGAAGAAAATGGTCATAGGAACATACATATCGATAATTACCTGAAACGTGAATGGATTAAATGCTCTAAATAAAAGACGCAGGCTCGCTGAATGGATAGAAAAACAAAACCCATATATATGCTGTCTACAAGAGACTCACTTCAGACCTAGGGACACATACAGACTGAAAGTGAGGGGATGGAAAAAGATATTCCATGCAAATGGAAATCAAAAGAAAGCTGGAGCAGCAATTCTCATATCAGACAAAATAGATTTTAAAACAAAGAATGTTACAAGTGACAAGCAAGGACACTACATAATGATCAAGGTAACAATCCAAGAAGATATAACAATTATAAATACATATGCACCCAACACAGGAGCACCTCAATACATAAGGCAACTGCAAACAGCTATAAAAGAGGAAATCGACAGTAACACAGTAGAAGTGGGGGACTTTAACACCTCACTTACACCAATGCACAGATCATCCAAACAGAAAATTAATAAGGAAACAGAAGCTTTAAATGACACAATAGACCAGAAAGATTTAAATGATATTTACAGGGCATTCCATCCAAAAACAGCAGATTACACATTCTTCTCAAGTGTGCACGGAACATTCTCCAGGATAGATCACATCTAGGGTCACAAATCACTCCTCAGTAAATTTAAGAAAAATAAAATCATATCAAGCATCTTTTCTGACCACAATGCTATGAGATTAGAAATCAATTACAGGGAAAAAAATGCAAAAAACACAAACACATAGATGCTAAACAATATGTTACTAAATAACCAAGAGATCACTGAAGAAATCAAAGAGGAAATCAAAAAATACCTAGAGACAAATGACAATGAAAACACGACGATCCAAAACCTATGGGATGCAGCAAAAGCAGTTCTAAGAGCAAAGTTTATAGCTATACAAGCCTACCTCAAGAAACAAGAAAAATCTCAAATAAACAATCTAAGCTTACAACTAAAGGAACTAGAGAAAGAAGAAAAAACAAAACCCAAAGTTAGTAGAAGAAAAGAAATCAGAAAGATCAGTGCAGAAATAAATGAAAACGAAACAAAGAAAATAGCAAAGATCAAAAAAATTAAAAGCTGGTTCTTTGAGAAGATAAAATTGATAAACCATTAGCTAGACTCATCAAGAAAAAGAGGGAGAGGACTCAAATCAATAAAATTAGAAATGAAAAAGAAGTTACAACAGACCCCGCAGAAATAAAAAGCAGCCTAAGAGACTACTACAAACAACTCTATGGCAATAAAATGGACCACCTCAAAGAAATAGACAAATTCTTAGAAAGGTATAGCCTTCGAAGACTGAACCAGCAAGAAATAGAAAATATGAATAGACCAATCACAAGTAATGAAATTTAAAGTGTGATTAAAAATCTTCCAACAAACAAAAGTCCAGGACCAGATGGCTTCATCTGGTTTGAGAAGATGGTCCCATCCTTCTCAAACTCTTCCAAAAAATTGCAGAGGAAGGAACACTCCCAAACTCATTCTATGAGGCCACCATCATCCTGATACTAAAACCAGGCAAAGATACTACAAAAAAAAAAAAATTACAGACCAATATCACTGATGAATATAGATGCAAAAATCCTCAACAAAATAGTAGCAAACAGAATCCTACAACACATTAAAAGGATCATACACCATGATCAAGTGGGATTTATCTCAGGGATGCAAGGATTCTTCAATATACACAAATCAATCAACGTGATACACCATATTAACAAATTGAAGAAAAACAATATGATCATCTCAATAGATGCAGAAAAAGCTTTTGACAAAATTCAGCACCCATTTATGATAAAAACTCTCCAGAAAGTGGGCAGAGAGGGAACTTACCTCAACATAATAAAGGTCATATATGACAAACCCACAGCAAACACCATTCTCAATGGTGAAAAACTGGAACTATTTACTCTAAGATCAGGAACAAGACAAGGATGTCCACTCTCACCACTATTATTCAACATAGTTTTGGAAGTCCTAGCCACAGCAATCAGAGAAGAAAAAGAAATAAAAGTGCTCATGCAGCTCAATATCAAAAAAACAGACAAGCCAATCCAAAAATGGACAGAAGACCTAAATAGACGTTTCTCCAAAGAAGACATACAGATGACCAAGAAGCACATGAAAAGCTGCTCAACATCATTTATTATTAGAAAAATGCAAATCAAAACTACAATGAGGTTATCACCTCACACCAGTTAGAATGGGCATCATTAGAAAATCTACAAACAACAAATGCTGGAGAGGGTGTGGAGAGAAGGGAACCCTTTTGCACTGTTGGTGGGAATGTAAACTGATACAGCCACTATGGAGAACAGTATGGAGATTCCTTAAAAAATTAAAAGTAGAATTACCATATGACCCAGCAATCCCATTAGTGGGCATATACCCAGAGAAAACCATAATTCAAAAAGATACATGCACCCCAATGTTCGTTGCAGCACTATTTACAATAGCCAGTTCGTGGAATCAACCTAAATCCCCATTGACAGACGAATGGATAAAGATGTGGTATATATATACCATGCAATATTACTCAGCCATAAAAAGGAGAGAAATTCGGTCATTTGTAGAGACGTGGATGAATCTAGAGACTGTCATACAGAGTGAAGGAAGTCAGAAAGAGAAAAACAAATATCGTGTATTAACGCATATATGTGGAACCTAGAAAAATGGTACAGATGAACTGGTTTGCAGGGCAGAAATAGAGACACAGATGTAGAGGACAAATGTATGGATACCAAGGGGGGAAAGCGGCACAGGGTGGTGGTGGGGCTGTCATGAATTGGGAGACTGGGATTGACATATATACACTAGTATATATAAAATGGATAACTAATAACCTGCTGTATAAAAAAATAAAATTCAAAAATAAATAAAAGATTATTTTGAAAAAAAAATGTCTTCCTATTCCATCTACTCTTGCTTTACTTTGATGAATTCTTGAAACTATTTGAGTATATTTCTATAAAAATGTTTGAATTAATAAGAAGAGTACTGAATTTGGTAGATAAAAATCAAGATTATTTTTCTAGAGTATGTAAACTGGCCAAAAACTTCAGGCAATCATATACATTAATTAAAATTTAGTTACTGTATTGAAAAATGTTGCTATTGTTTCTGAAAATTAAAACAAAATCTTTCCTTATTTACATGTAATTTTCTTACTGGATTATTCTAATTTATTTTTTAAAAAGCCCATGTACAAAAATCTTATAGGAAATTTAAAAATAATTAACAAAAAGGAAAAAAACTACTGATATCAATAATGCTTTCAAATATACTTCATTGATAAAATTTTGACATTTCAGTAGTCTAATTTAACAAAATTAAGGTAGTCTAAAAGAAACCTATTCTTGCCAGCTTTGTGACAGTTTTAAAATGAGGGGATTATTCAGTTACAAATTACTATAAATGAAATTTCCACTTCTATTTATTTGTATTAGTACACTATATTTGATAGATTTTTATGTCTAACAAGACCCTTCATACAGGAAATTTTAGAATTAAATTTCATAATTTATTTGCCAAACTTAGTAGATATTTTTGTTGTCATTGTTTTTGGTTTTGATTTTTCCTGCCTCAGATAACAATTTGGCCAGCAAACAGAATAGTAACAGAATGTTATTTGGTTAATTTATTTTGAAGGATCTAGTAGTACCAGGCTATAGATTTTCTTTTAGTTTTATATTCCTGTTATTTTTTTCTCACATATTTACCCTAACAGTGTTATTTAGTATTTGTCAGGCAGTATGTATACTAAGTACTAGGAAGTCATATATCAAGACATTTACATATAGCAATAAACTTAATCCTCCCAATGGAGAGAATTCCATCCATGGGGAAATTGAGGCTCAGTTAAATAATCTTCCCCAGGTTATACTGCAACTCAATGGGACAGGAGGGATATAAATTGAAGCAGGATATAAATTGGCTTGAGATACGTTTTTTTCTCCTGTTGTTCTTTGAGCTGTTCACAATATATTGTTGTTACTTTGTTTTAAACTGTCATTTAACATTTTTAATTTTATATCTTGAAATAATTTCAGACACAGAGTTGCTAAGATATAGTATGGACAGTTCTCTTACACAAATCACCCAGCTTCCCATAATGTTAACATCTTGCATAACTATTATACAATTATTGAAACTAAGAAATTAACTTTGGTATAATTTATTAATTAAAATATAGTTTTTGTTTGTTTTTTCACATTTCACCAGTTTTTCCACTAAATATCCTTTTTCTATTCTGAGATCCAGTCCAGGATCCCACATTGCATTTAGTTTTGTCTTCTTAATCTCTTCTAATCAGTGACAGTTCTTCTGCCTTTCCTGATCCTTAATGACTTTAACACTTCGAGACAGTAATGGCCAGGTATGTTGTAGAATGTCCTTCAGTTTGTGCGTATCTGATGTTTTCTCGTGACTAGACTGAGGTTATGGACTTTGAGGGGAAAAGTCCCTGTTTAGGCATCAAATCAGGGAAATACCATGTGTATATGGCTTAGTACTATCTATGTTAACATTTACCACTTGTTTAAGGTGATGACTGCCAAGTTTCTTCACTATAAAGTTAGTGTTTTTCCCTCTGTAACAAATAAATATTTGGGATGATATAATTTGAAGCTATAAAATACCACGTTTCACCTTAAACTTTTGTCCTACTATTTTTGCATGCATTGGTCTGCAACAATTATTGTAGTGCTCTAATGGTGATATTCTATTTCCCTCACATGTTTACATTTATTAATTGAAATTCTTCTGTAAGGAAGAGTTATCCCTACCCTCCCTATTATTTTTGAATAAATTAAACAGTAAGAAAAAAAATGTCCCCCCTGCCATGTTTAGCGATCTGGGTACTCTCTGTTTTGCACAGATCAACATTTCCATCTGAAATAGTTTTTCTTCTGCTTGAAGGAAATCTTTTAACATCCCTTACACTGCAGTTCTGCACACAACAAATTTGTTCAGTTTTGTTATTGTGAAGAAGGTTTTATATGGTCTTCACTTATGAAAGATAGTTTCAATGGGCAAAGAATTTTAGGTTGCCAGTTTTATTCTTTCAGCTCTTTAATGGTGCTTTTCCCATTGTCTTCTGGCTTCAGCAATTTCTGGAGAAAGGTCTACAATAATACTTACCTTTACTCCATATCAGGGGTAAATATTGTAGGTTTTGTGGATCACATACTGTCTCTGTTGCATATTCTACTTTAAAAACAAAAAAGTGTAAAAAAAATTCTTAGTTTTTTGGACATACAAAAAACAGCCTTCATGACAATTTTGGCACATGGATCATACTTTATTTACTCTTGCTTTGTATCTTTTCCTCTTGCAGCTTTTTAGGTTTTCTCTTTATTGTTATTAATGTTAAAAATAATTTAATTATGAATTGCCTTAGTGTAGTTTTCTTCACATTTCCTCTTGGTGTTTGCTGACTCTCTTGGGTCTCTGGGCTTATATTCATCAGATTTGGAAAATTTGGCCATAATTTAAAGAAATGCTTTTCTGACTCTACCCCCTCTATTAGACTCCATTTTCACATATATTAGCCTGTTTAATCTTTCTCCATGGATCTCTTTATTTTATTCATTTTTTAATATCTCTCTACTTCATTTTGGATAGGTGGTGATACTGTTTACAAGTTTATTAATATTGCTTTTCTGGAGAGTCTAATCTGACACTAACCCTATCCAGTGAATTTTTCATTTCAGATTTATATTATATTTATATTTTTGTCAGATATTCCATTTGGTTATTCCATATTTTTCCATTTATCCTCTCATTATGTTCATATTTTCCTTTAAATCTCTGAGCATGTTTGTAATTGATTTTATAGTCTTTGTTGGCAAATTCCCCTATTCCTGTCATTTTTGAGAATGTTTACATTGATGGATATATCTGCTCAATACCAGACTCGTTCTCCTGATTCTTCACATGTGCGTAACTTTTTCATTAGATGCTTGTGAATGTTATG
The DNA here is from genome assembly GCF_003031525.2 of Neophocaena asiaeorientalis asiaeorientalis. NCBI lineage: Eukaryota > Metazoa > Chordata > Mammalia > Artiodactyla > Phocoenidae > Neophocaena > Neophocaena asiaeorientalis. Next base: position 1,133,940 of record NW_020175631.1, on the reverse strand, counting down.
AAGTGCTGACATTTGCGTCTTTCTTTAAAGATTGATAGACATTGTTTTAGTAGGCAGTTATTTATTAGTTTGATCCTTTTAAAGCTTTTTCTACATTTTTTATTTTTTTTAAGAGCGGGTCTAGAGTAGTATTTCCTCTAGTGCTAATTTTGCCTTACAGCTAAGGTACGATCCTTCTGGAGTCTCTCCACGCAATGTCCCATGTATTAATGAGTCTCCACTCTGGATGATTAGACTCGAATAATGCCTAGTTCTGTGTGATCTTGGGAACTGTTTGGCTTGTAACTCCTTGTTAACTGTTCTTTCCTTCAAAGATGTTCTTTGCCTGCCCTTTAGGGTTTTACTCTTAATGTGTGCAGGTTGAATTTCACTAAAAACTGAGGAAGATCCCTAGGTAGATTCTGGAACTATTTCTGTGTATCTCTCTAATTTCATGTTTTCTATATTGTAAATTCGAGCCATTCTAGTATTCTATAAGTTCAAGTCTCATGTTGTCAACGTAACAAAACCACTGATAACAGTTTAGGTAGGTTCCCCTCACTACTGCATTCCAGAAATTTTCTCCAAGCATAAAGCTACTGTGATTTGTTTTCCCAATTCCAGGTATAATAGTCCTGCACTTCCTGTAACATCTAAAAATGATTGTTTCATATAATTTGTCCAGTTCTAGTTGTTTATGAAAGGAGGATAAGGCCCTATTACACCCTTGTATCCTAATCATTGGCACATTTTGAGCAGAAGAGTGATGCAGCTAATAAATTCTGACCCTTGCTCTTCAAAAGTGTATTGTCTCCACCCAGGTTAGTGAAATCCAGCACTGCCTGCTCTGTTTATACCAAGGGGCTTTCCTGTGACCTTTCTTCCAATGTTCTTCTGATTACAACTATCATCCAATATTTATTTGTGTTAAGGAGAGCTAGCAGCCACTACACTCTATTTTTTTTCACACTCCCTGTGGCACATACATGGATTATGAAACAAGAAATATATATGAATTACTGAGTTTTTATAGCATCCCATGAAACTGATGGATAATCTTGACATTTATGCATATGTACTAAGACTAACCTCGGAAAAATTTAGCTGAAAAGATTTAACACCATCACGTAATGGAACTGTGTCTGGCACTCAGTGATCAATATTTATCTATAAAATGAATGAATGCTTACAGTCATTTGCAGGTGTTGAACACTGCCTCTTAGTTATAGACCATAATTTTCTCTGATTTAAAGTGACCCAATATTTTTATACCACATTTCCTTTCTCAAGTCTAGTTGTAGAATGAACTGAAGCTATAAAATTCCTGGTATGTAACCTAGAAGTTATTTGCCCATTAAAGCATCCCATCTTGGTGTAATACAGTATACCTGTTAGCCCAGATGGACTCTAAAACCAGATTGCTGGGAAAGGGAAGGAAAAGGAGAAAGGAGATGAAGAGGGGAGTGGGGACAGAGAAGGTTCTTTGGTGAACAAAGTTACAATTTTGAATAAATTATATGAAACATGTATTTTGTTGCCCTGCCCTCTTCTCTTTAAAACTACTTCATTTTCTGAGTTCCTATGAACATATTCTTTTCCCACTTTGAATGCCACAGAAAGCAGTAATTCCTATAGCCTCAAAGCCAAGCTTTTAAGTACTGACATCTGTCTTTGTGAGCTGAGGTGCTCACAGAATTGCACACTTAGACACATGAATGAATAGAGGCACTCATGCTTTCCACTCATAAAGATTAAAAGCATCTTGACATTCTTTATGCTCCTTTATTTAGCCTGAAAGTTTCAGGAATTTTCCAGTTACAAGTTTTAGATCCTTAAAATGGTAAGCATGCTCAGCAGAACATGATTAACTTCTGATATTTTGGCTTCTAGTCTTCCTTGATTTATTTAACACATACCAATATTTTGTCAAAGAATATTACTTTGCCTTTCTTTAATCAGAAATCGAAAAGTAATGATAATATTTATGGGACAAATTGAAAAGGAGCTTATTTTCTGGTGAGTTGCCAATGGATAGACAATATTCATTTATTATTACCTGCTAGTAAATTAAGATAGCTATGAAACAGATTTTTAAAACATTATTATTGAGATAATGCTAGTCCTAAATATATACTATTATACTACTTAATCACTTAGCAGAAACTTTATTTTGCAATAATAACATCAACTTTCAAACATGAGATGTATACATATATAGATATAGATATATAGATGTCAGTAACAACTGTCTTACTGTCATACAAAAAGGAATTTTCAGTTAAATAGCCTTTAATTTTTGGTGGCATGAATTTCATAGACCACATACTTAGATGTCAAAGAAATGAATATATACATATATGAATATACACACACACATATATACGAATATAGAATTTAGATATATGAAACTTAATTTATAATTCTACCTGTCTGCAGAAAGCTGAACCTTATCAAATAGTCCCTTTGATCTTTCTCCAGTAAATGTAGGGTTCTTTCCTGTCGCTAACCAACCCTCAACCTGGTATAAGTTCTAAAATTCAGGGAGTGTAAGTAGTCAAAGGGAATGTTGTGAAAGTGGGGATTAAGAATCTGGTCCTTTTTGTCCATAGCAGGCACCTGCTAGAACAACCATTAAAAATAAAAATAGCTAACATTTATGGAATATTTATATAGCCCTATTCTAGGCATTTATATTTGCGTGTGTGTATGTGTATATATATATATATATATATATATATA
>NW_020175631.1:1075258-1131080 GCF_003031525.2 Neophocaena asiaeorientalis asiaeorientalis | reverse complement strand
TTTAACCTTTGCAACAGCCCAATAAAGTACTACTATTACTATCCATGCTTTATAAATAGGAAAACTGATGCACAGAGCAGTTAAAAAATTGGGCCAAGTTTAGGCAGCAGTTAAGAGACAGAGCTGGAGTCTAAACACAATAGTGGAGCTCCAGAACTGGAGCTTCAGGTCTCATTGCTCTGCAGCCTCTCACTGCTGTCTACTCCTTGGGTATAATCAATCCTCCATTTCCACACCAGCCAAGGCTTCCATGTTGTATTTGGAAGTTTCTGTTCCACATTCCACAATGGCTCCTCATCTCTGTCCTTCCAGACTGCTCGCTTTCCAGATCACAGCTGTCCACTCAGGGGAATACAAGGGAAATAAAATGATGTGAATGCTCACTTCTAAGACTTATTGGGGCTCAAAGGGGCTCTGGGCCTCATGTCTATCAGCCAAAAACTCCATTTAAACATCACTTCCATATTCTCAAAACCTGGTTTGAGCGATTTCCTACGTGTTAATAGTTTCCCAAACAGGAAGCTAAATGTTCTCTCATTCTGTCCAGGAGTGCAGCCGCCTGAATAATTTGTACATAGAGAAGGCACTGGTCCATGGCTATCTTTCTTTTCTCACTATCTCGCTTAGTCTCCTCCCAGATTCTTTATGAAGATTTTCCAGGTGAGAAAAACTCATTCTAACAGAATATTTATTTTTCTATGTCAGTTATTTAGGTCAGGACTTCAGTTTCAAAGCTTTAAAGACTCATCATACAACTCAAAAGCCTTTTTTGTCGACTGTTGTGTCTCCCTTGAATACAAAAGTATATTTTGAAATTTGGAACACAAAAGATGACTTATTTCTTAAATCTTCTTCTCACTGTATCTTCCCTTTCTTGAGACAGTAAGCCTAAAATACTCTCACTCCCCCTGACATGGGGAGAAGGGGGGAAAAAATTCAAAATTAAAAACACATTGATGAATACTTCAAAATACTTTCCCATCATGACCTCAAAGCTCTAATTTTAAAGAATTTGAGAATAATCTCTATAGTTATCTCCAGACTTCTAATATAAAAGCCACTTGTAGTCTCTTCTTTTTAAAACAGCTTGGGGGTCCTGATACAAATTCTAAGAAACCTAGAGAATCATAACCTCTCTTCTGCTTTTTAAGAGGTAGGAGGAAAAGTAAAAATATTTGAGAGGAGCCAGAATCCTGTGGTTCTGGTCTCAACTCTGCCAATGATTAGTTGTGCTGCCAAGAACTGATCACTCAAATCTTAGTCTGTGAATTACCCAACTAACACTTCTGGAGCATCATGTATGGGTTGGACACTTAATATATACTATTTGTTCAATTATCACAATTTTAGCACAGTCAGAAAGTGTAAGTAACTTGTCTAAGGTCTTAAAGGAATTAACTGGCAAAATTGCAATTGAAAGAAGCTATGTACTATTCCAATATAATATTTCCTGATTAGATAATAGATATATGTGTGCGTATGTGTATATATATATATATATATATATATAAAATCTTTCTTAACTGTGATTTGTTGGAAAACATTATTTTGGGTAACAAAACTGGATGCTTGCTAACCCATTCACCTTACCAGAGGTCTTCTCTCCTCTTCATACCTCTAATTTTGTATACAGCACCTGTATTTTATCATGTCTTCTCAAAATTCTTAGACACATAAGGCTTATTAACCTCTCCAAAGTTTGTTAATCATAACCACTTTCCTAGTGATGGTTGGTATGGACCCAAAAGAGTGGAATTTATCTCCAGCTATCTCCTCCAGAGCTAACATTCACATTAGGTAATGTGTAATGTTTTCTTACCATGCACACTGTCAGGCTGACACCAACAGTGAAACATGTGAATTAATACTAACATAAGCTAACATGAATTGTGCATTATAAAAATATCATTTTAAAAAGGAGAGTATGCAATGATAAACAATGTATGGGCCTGTGTTGGAAATCAAATAACATAAAGGCTTTTCTAGTTTCCTTGGAGAATATACTGATTAAGTGAACTATATCACATTTGTCTTTGCACTGAAATACTGGTTTGATTTGCAAACATTAGTAAATTCTTTTCCATAACTTCTGAATGATAATTTTTTGGCTAATCGATGGCTGGAGAAATTTTGCACATCATTTAATTTCCTTAAACTCACCACTTAGAGCTTTGGTAGTTTGCATCTGGAAACTGAGTTTTGTTTTTTGGGTTTTCTTTAAGTGATAAAGGTAAAAAGTTTAGTTGTGAGTTCTGTCAAAAATAACTCTTTCAAGAACCATGAATCCTCTACCATGTGATTTAATTTTTCAGACTTATTTTCATTTTATTTTTTAACAGACAGTTTCTCTTTTCTCACTAATGCAGTCTGGAAAATAGTATGGAAAGGAATCATGGGTCTAGAACAATACTGGAGAACCCTAGCAAAGGGCCATTCCTCCTACTACTCACAAGCTTTAGAGAAATAATAAGCATAATAACATCTTAAAGTTTGTAAAAAATGTGTGTCCACATTGAAAAGAGATTATGACAGCATAATAGCCCCTAATTTTACAAAAGCACGACTTCCAGTCTCCTTTAAGGTTTCATCCTCCAGTGCAATGGTTCTCAAACTTGGCTGCACACTGGAATCACCTAGGAAGTTTTAAAAATATGAGTCCTATACCTAGAGATTCTAATATAACAGGGAATTGCCTGGGCATCTGGATCACTAAAAGCTCTCCCAAGAGATTCTAATGTACAGCCAAGGCTGAGAATCATAGACTAGTAGCCCTTTGTAAATTCTCAAGACATGCTCACTCATATATTTGGGCTGCTGACTCTACCACCCCTCTCAGCTGGCTGCCTCACTATCCTTTTGCTTGAGGCAATAAACCAGATGCTATTCTCAAGGCAATGGTGCTCTAAGTCTGTTCCATCTGACTTTCTGTTGAAGATACAGCATAAGCATGATTTGTACTTATCTCTGGACGTTTCTTTGCCACGGACATTCCAATAATAGGCTCATAAGTCTATTGTTGTGTATACTTTATTCATGCTCCTGGTTTCATGGCAACCTCTATCCAGGCCAGGAGAAAGCTGGTACTAGATCTATTGGCAAAGTAGAGAAAATTTGCTAACTTTTTTGTTCTTCTTGTTTATCAAATCAAGCACAAGCCTGGAGGACCGATCTCCTAGAATTTGTTCATAGGGTAAAAAGGATTATCTCCATTCACTTAAGGCTTACGATGAGTCAGAAAGAAGGAGTTAGCATAGTAAAAGGTATCCCTTTGCTAGCACTAGATGACTAAAACAGGAAAAAAAAAGAGAATGGGAGAAAAATAAACCTGTGAAATTTCTCTGGGTCTTTGAAGTTCTTTACTGGGGAGATTTCTTAAATGAGTGAGGATAATATGTACTGTAACGCAAAAGGACTTAAATCCATTTCTGGATTCTGGAAAAAACAATTACATTACCAACCTGGCACACAGCACCTTGGTAAGCTTGGCCAGACCAAAAAAATAAAGGATGTGAAGCATATAACCTTCCCTAAGCCACTTTTAGTTTCTAGGTGACATGAACTCTGGATACTGAAGAACTGCTTTAGAGCCTCCAAGGAAGAGTGTGTGATGACCTTAAGGCAGAGCGTGGAATGGAGATGGGTGGTTGAGCCTGGGTCCACAGCTGGCAAGAACTGAGTGAAAACCACATCAATGAGAGAGAAATGCCTAGTACTTCCTAGTATCATTGCTTGAGCAAAATGAATAAACTATTAGCTCATCCAACTTGGACTTCTGCATCAGAGGCCAACATTGCTTTCAGGAATGGACCAATGAGCAACAGACAGCTCAGACCCAAGAATCAGCATAAGACAGTCACTTTCCCTAACTCTACAAGGAAAGCAAATCCTTACACTCCTTCAGGGACACATTCTTACATCATCTAAGATCAGAAGCATGGGAAGGGCTGAGTAACTTTATATAAGATAAACTAAAAGGACTGTTGAAACTGTGTGATTCTAAGCTTTCATAGGAGTAGGTATTTATTTTTCAGAAAACAGCTGTGTATGGATTCAGGAGGATCAGACTGATAGTTTTCTTTCTTTTTTTTTCTAAGCACGTTAGGCTTTTTGTATATACAATCACATTGTATCAAGATGGAGCCATACTGAGAAGACAGAACCAGCAAACAGGAATAGCCTCATGAACCTCCCCTCCCAAACAATCCTGGGTTTCACCCATCATTATCCACTTTTTTATCACAATGGAAGATAAAATCACAATGCGTCTATCTCCTGAATCCTCATATCTGCCTTCACTACCTGGATCTTACTCCTTATCTGCTCTCTCCTATAACTCCATCCTAAGCTTTTCTATCAGCTCTTTCACATTAGCTTTTAAACATGCACAAATAACTCCCACCATAAAATTATTAAGCAAAATATGTAAGAAAATAAAACACACAGCCCTTCTCAGCTCTACATATTCTCAGCTACTGCTCTATTTCCAATTACAGCTAATATAATTACATCAATCCATACTCAGTTTACAAGTATGGATTACAAGTATGGATACATGTATGGGTGTCCACCATCACCCTGAAAATAGCTTTGCCAAAATGCTAATGATTGATTTATCCCTAAATCCAAAGACCCTCTGCAGTCTTATCTACCCTCTGCAATATGCTATGTATTTTTTGCATTTTATAATGTCTTTTCACTCCTAGTTCTGTCTCTCTGGCTACTTTGTTTTATTCTCCTTTATTAGCTCTTCTTCTTTAGCTACTCTAAAAAAAATCAATGCTCCCAGGATTTCTAATTGAGAAGTCCCATCTATTTACATGGCTTGAACTATCTCTTGCATTATTTTAATAACTCAAATTACTATCCTCAGCCTAATTTTCATTCCTAAATGCCAGAAATATTTATTCAAGTATATAATGACTCTCTTCACCACTCAAGCTCAATGTACCTAAAAATAAAAAGCATCTTCTGGAAAAAAAAAAAAAAAAAAAAAAAAAAAGCATCTTCTGGGATTCCACATCTATTTCTGTGGAACTAGTGCCTCCTCTATCTTCTTGGTTAACCTTTAATTTGGAGTACACTTTATTTCTCTTTCTTAATGCTCTCCCCGCCTTGTTCACTTGTTCCATTTGTTCGGAAGCTATTCAGGCCACTAACATTTTTTTCACCTTAAGTATCATGAATAACTCCTTAATTGAGACTGTTTTATCTGCTATTAACCCCCTTTAGAACACTTCTACTGTTGTCAAACAGTGTTTTTAAATGCAAATATAAATATGCTACAGCACTAAACAGTATGAAGATTAAAGAACAATCGCCTTAATATATTATACAAGCTGTGTCATCATCTGCTCTCAGCCATGATGAAATATTTCTACCTTCTGGTCTCACTAAACATCTTTTTTCTTAATCTGAGAGCTCTTCCTGCCTCCAGGGTGAATTCCTACTTAGCCTACAGAGTCCATCTCAGGTGAGTCTTCCTTCAAAAAGCCTTCCAAGTGATAAGTATAAATTAGGTCAGCGGTCACCAACCTTTTCTGGCAGCAGGGACTGGTTTCGTGGAAGACAATTCTTCCACGGACAGGGGCGGGGCAGGGGGAATGGTTCAGGTGGTAATGCAAGCAATAGGGAGCGGCAGATGAAGCTTCACTTGCTCTCCCGCCACTCACCTCCTGCTGTGCGTACCAGTTCCTAACAGGCCACAGCCTGGTACCGGTCCACAGCCCGGGGATTGGGGACTCCTGAATTAGGTACTTCAAGTGATAAATATCAATTCATGGCACACTGTTTCTGTTTCTAAACCATTTAATATAAGATGAATCATGGTGTGTTGAATAGTCTCCATTTCCCCCACTGAACCATATGCTTTGGAAGGCAAAACACTGCCTTATGCATATTTGTATTATTTCCTGGCAAACTTCCTAGACGGAGCCAAAATAAATGGATATTTAACAAATAAAAAGATAAACAAGTACATATATTTCAGGATTCTGTGATCAATTTCATGTACCTGTTACAAATTAGTGTGAGACTTTGAGTGCATGAGAATATCTATGCATCCTAACTCATACTTCTATGAAGAGTAATACTCCTTCAAATCCAACATAAACCCTTACTGAAATATCATCCTCACATATTTTTTAAAAAGTCAAAGACAATAGTGGATCCCTGACTTATGTAGGAGAACGTGTGGAATTTATATTTCTTATAAACAAGATGAGATAACCTGATCTCCTTAAAAGTGTTTTTCTTTTGTTCTGATTTTTGTGGTGATTTGAAACTTTCCTTAAGAGAGCTGGAGGAAAGAAACCAAAGGCCAAAAAAAAAAAAAATTCTATTAGATTGGATCAGCCCTTTCCCATCTAATTTGCAATGGAGACACTGTCTCTAGTTACAAATGAATACTCATTGAAGATCCACTCTCCCTTCTCTCTCTTTCTCTTTCTCTCTCTCTCTGTCTCATTTTGCTTTCTTGTTTCTGGCCTAAGGTAACTCCTCTGCCATCTGAGCAGTATCTGTGAATATGTAAATATGTAAGGAAAAAATATTCTACTCTAGAGCTTATACATGTTTATGAGCTCTCATTTCATAGGTCAACTAGATATGAAGAAGCCAACTATAAAAGACTGAGATAATTCAACAATACAAAAGGGCATGAAGGGCTTCCCTGGTGGCGCAGTGGTTGAGAGTCCGCCTGCCGACGCAGGGGACACGCGTTCGTGCCCCGGTCTGGGAAGATCCCACATGCCGCGGAGCGGCTGGGCCCGTGAGCCATGGCTGCTGAGCCTGTGCTGCGCAACGGGAGAGGCCACGACAGTGAGAGGCCTGCGTACCGCAAAAACAGAAACAAACCAAAAAAACCAAAAGGGCATAAAAAAATCAATTAAATCTGGAAGTCATCTGTAAACTAATTTTTTTTATTATCAATTATAGAGCATATTTTGAGGTATATTAAACAATAAATCCTGCTGGTTCTTTGACATCTAAAAGACCAAAACATCAATGAATTTTACGTAATTTTACATTAGAGTTCTTTATACCATGCATGTCAGAGAATTTGATCTGTATAACACAGGAGTCAACAATGAAGTTGAACCATCCTACACACTATATAAACATTCATTCTTCACATAAAAATGAACAGCTTAATAAATTAATTTTTTTGGGGGGGGATCTTCCCGGACCGGGGCATGAACCCATGTCCCCTGCATCAGCAGGCAGACCCCCAACCACTGTACCACCAGGGAAGCCCTAATAAATTAATTTTAAATTATCCATTAAGGGTTTAAACTCAGCATGGTATAAAGGATATGCAATTAATTTAGTGAGTTAATCCTATAAATATTTACTGAGTGATTACACATTGAAGATAATATGCTAAGTGATAGAGATCTGTAGGTGAAAAAGACCAAGAATGAGGATTTAATCATAATTGAGAAGAAACAGAAGATAACTGAAATGTAGTTGCTGCCTTCAAAATAATGTATATAACATTTAGACAGACAAACGTAAATGTATTTGAAGAGGAGTCTTCAGTCCTCCTGAATACATAAATATAACAGATGTATATAGACATAATTTACTAGAAGGAAATAGCTATGTACTTCTTAAATGGACAGTCATATGAATCAAGATAATGGTAAAATCAAGCAGCTTAAATTTTGTTCCCTATTTGTTTACAAATCCCAAAAAAAGCAGTGCCATTTGATAATCTTAATAAAATTTCATTTAAAAGCTGTTTTTTAATTGCTCAAGGACAGAGCTATTTTAAAGAAAAGGTATGAAACTTTCTTTTAAGTATAATTAGAAGGAGAAGGGGGTATTCTTTGTAATTTCATTTATTATTTACACACAATGTCATTAAACACTGGTAATCCTATTTGAGTAAGAATAACTATATAGCAAATTTTAACTTTTAGCTTGTTTTTCAAAAGAAATATTGCTAAGTAAATTTTTTATTTTAGGAATCTGCAAAAAATGGTCAGGACATAATTTAAGTAATCATCCTATATGCTCTAATTACGTGATTTTAAAAACTTAGGTGGACAAATTGGTGTTAATGTGTATATAATCCTCCTATCAATTTGGTAAAAATAAAAATATATGATTTCTATGCATATTAGAATTAGAAATAAAGACATTGTATGCATGTGTGTGTTGTGTATACATATGTAAATGGTAATTGTATACAAAATTAAATATAGGTCCTTGTTAAAGTGGTGAAAAAATACTGCTCTAATTTTAAACGTATTTAAGGTTTATTTTAGTTTTTTAAAATAAATTTATTTTATTTTTATTTTTATTTTTGGCTGCATTGGGTCTTTGTTGCTGTGCACAGGCTTTCTCTAGTTGTGGTGAGTGGGGGCTACTCTTTGTTGCAGTACACACTGCGGTGGCTTCTTTTGTTTCAGAGAACAGGCTCTAAGCATGCGGGCTTCAGTAGTTGTGGCTCGCGGGCTCTAGAGCACAGGCTCAGTAGTTGTGGTGCATGGGCTTAGTTGTTCTGCCGTATGTGGGATCATCCTGGACCAGGGCTCGAACACATGTCCCATGAATTGCCAGGCAGATTCTTAACCACTGGGCCACCAGGAAAGCCCAAGGTTTATTTTTAATTCACTACTTTAACACAAGGTTTGAATGCACAATTATACATGCTTTATTATTCACTATGACTTTTTTTTTCCTCAGTGCGGCCCAAGATGAGGCACATAAAGTCTGGTAGTTCCACAACATGAACATTTTTTAAAATTGTGGTTGAATACATATAAAATTTACCATCTTAACCATTTTTAAGTGTACAGTTCAGTAGTGTTAAGTACATTCACGCTGTTGTGCAACCACACTACACTATGTCTTTAATGACCAGAAATGAGTTTATAAAATGACTGATACACACATGCTATTACACAAACATAGCATGGATATTTACCTGAACCTGAAGATCAGCTGCTCTCAAATTATTGATTTGATTATTCTTTTCCATGAAAAGAATTTACTGTCTCATCTATCTTTTGCATAAGAATTCTTTACTGTAAGCCCGATTTATAAATTCAACTCACTGTAACTGGATAAGGATATGCTACATGATGTTTGGGGACCAACTCTTGTTTCTAGTAAACCTGGCTGCTCCACTGTCTGCATAAAGTTCAGCAAGCTAAGTAACCTCTCCTCTTATTTTCCCCATCTGTATTATGGGAATCATGATACTACTTAATGTATTCTGTTGCTGAAGAATACCTACAATAAAATATGTAAATGGCCCAGTGGTTGGTAAAGATGACCCTCAACAAATGTTAACTATAGATAACTAAATGCATCAAAATTTACATTAATTTTTTTAAGTGTCTAACCACAAGTTAAAAAACAGCTTCATTGAAGTATATTTTACTTACAATAAATAAATTTACATTAAGTTTTAAATTAAGATAAAGCTTAATTAGATGACTAAAAATAATTAAGAACCAATTCATGTAATCTGACTTTAGGATTTTAATCTGTATAATCTCTTAACTTTAATCCTGTTTCTCAACCCATTATAAATGAACTTTAATAAACTCATTTTCAGTAGCAATACGAATAAGGCAACATGATACAGCATAAATAACATGGAATTTACAGACATATTGGGCCTAACTTCTAAATTTAATACCTACCAATTTTAATACCGAAGAAGACATTTAAAATTTTTAAAGTCATTTAAGACTTCAACACCTTCCTCATAAAATAAAGTAAAAAGAAATCGTGCTGTATTACCTCTCAGAAGTATTTAAGGTTTAAATAAGAAACACATATGAGAGGCTACATGCGTTATTTTTGGTTTTACTTATACTTTTCCATTAAAATGAAAGCTTAGCATATACATACACAAAATAAATACTAATTTCAAAGTCCTCGAAGTCTTTTTATGAATTTGTTTTTTAGCTATTTTATATGCATTTAACTAATTTACACAAACAAAATACTTCTAGTTTTGTGCCTTGCTCAGGAAATTATTGAAGAAAAATTCTATAGTTTAAACTTTTACGAAGAAACATTCAAAAACATGGAGTGTTTAAAAGCAATGTAGGATGTATATAATTTATGACACTTTGAAACAAAGTTTTGCTTAAATACAGATGTCATGGTTTTCAATATAGATTTAAAAGAAAAAAATTTTAATAAATGACTGAAATGTGATTGAAATTTATATAAGGAGAAACCCAAGAAATACTACATTTACAGGAGCCACTTCACATGTGTGTCCTTCACATATATAGTCACTGGTTTATTAGCTTTAATTTACTGAATGCAAAATCTGTTAAAGAATAGTTTTATTCCAAATTTGTATTACACACATGCTTCTCAAAGAAACTACATTAAAATGACACAAGTATGTAGGGAATTAATATTTATCCTTCTTTAAACAAAAGTTTTAAAATAAACCTATTCCATTCAAAATGAGAATCCCAAGTGTATATTTAATACCATTTTAGAAGACTAATTTCTTCTATCATTTATAGAATTTTTTGCTAAAATGTTTGCAGTGCTCTTGTTGCATGCATTTCTTAGTCAATACTATTTTGTCAATGGCTAGAGCTAACTGGAATGAAAATATACTTTCAGTAAAATAAATGCCAATACTTTTTTTAACCTGAAAAAAGAGAGTGTTCCAGAGGCTTTCTGTCATTGGAAATATTTCAAAATTCAAATATGAGTTATTGTTGAGAAACAGAAAACATTCCCCCACAACATCCCTGTGTGTTTTTAACATCTTCAACCTTAATTTCTTAAAGAAGGTGGAGAGGTTAAACTGGAAAACAAAAGCAGACCACTTCATATTTCTTTAATCCAAACACTCTTTGATGAAGAAAATGTTGGTATGGAGTCATCCATTTGCAAGAGCAAGGTCAGTACCTCCCCAAGGACACTTGTTTGATTATTAGTACCCTAAAGACTCTAAGTTTTCCTTTCTTTCTTTAAATTTCACACATTCATTCATTTATAAGTACTCTTGGAGCGCTAACGTGTGAAGAAGTGTTCTAGAATATCTGTATCTGAGGAATACAAAAATAAGTAAGACACAAAACTTGCTCTAAAGTTATCTCAAGAATTTTTAAAATACTTATAACTGTGTTGTAATATTCTGATATGAAAGAATTATATTACAAAATAGTATATGCAGTGACCATACGTAAAGGAGGTAAAGATTGAGGTGAGGCTTAAAGGCATGACAATTCATCACCCTACTGGAACAGTTATTCCAGAACAACTGGCTTGTTCCAAGACTGGCTGGAGCAAGCCAAGGTTTATGAGCACTCTATTTAAAGGAGAATAGGATTGTGGGAAAGTCGGAAGAGGGATGGCTAAGGAAGATGTGGAATGAAATTGATCCACTTCAAAAAAGAATAAGACCATTCCCCACTGGAATACTACCACCAATGTACAGACTGATTTTTACAATGTTATTTATAAATATGACAGAAGAGACCCTAGAATTGAATTGGTTCACTTTGGGATGAACCTAGGCAAAAAAAAAATGCATCTATTGACCTAATAAGTGCCTCTGAGAACTCTAAAACTATGCCATATATATTGTCTGTAGCCATACTATCTGATGCTCTGCGTCCAAGTTGCAATGCTGAATGTTGTTACTTTAGAAGTAGATGACAAGGAACTATCTGGTTTTACCTTAGGGCTGCTATCATATAGTATCTGGGAAATCACATTCTGAAAATATTGTGTTTTTTATTTGTTTTCACCCCTCAGATATAACCTCTACTATGGAAAAATAAAGAAAAAAAATTTATCCTGAAACAAAGAACGGCAACTACTTGGAATCTAAGAAAAAAATAAGTGGCAATATTGTTTACTTTCTGTTAACATCAGCTTTCTGCTTTTATGCAAAATTTTAATGATGTGATAGTGCTTGGCATATGTACATATAATGCACTTTAGAGACTTTTCTGGGAAATCTAAAGCTGATAAAACACACGTTTGATTAAATGAGTAACCACTGAATCATAATGAAGTTTTATATTCACAGCTGAGTTTTTAAAACATTTTTTCCCATCTCAAAGCATCCATACATTATAACAAAGCACAATAAGAATGTCAGCTATAAGTGGTGCATGTTACTCCCACTTATATTGTATTGGCTACTCATCAGTGATATGCCACATGTAACCATGAAGGAGCTTGGGGAAAGAACTGTGGCTGTATGACCAAGAAAAAGAGGAAAGAGGGCTACAGGAGGCAATTTTGGTAATCCATATGTAAGGAACAAAGAACTTGGACCAAGATGGGTAGGGAAATGAGTAGGAATAAATAAATAGAAAATATTAGAAAAGATAAATTGGTAGGGCTCAATAACTGGTTCAACATGAGGGTCAAAATGGAAGGGAAGACATTGAGACTTAAAGGTTACAAATACAGAGAGAAATTAAATTAAGAATCCTATTAATCAATAACATTAACTCCCAAGCAAAAGTTCTAAGACCACTTTGGGAAGAGGAAAAACACACACACACATACACACACATATATATATAGGTTTATATTATATATATACATAATATATATGTATATAGGTTTTCATTTAATATATATGTGTGTGTATGTTCTGTTTTTAAAAAATTATTATGGAAAATTACTTTAATTCATGGATATTGAAAAAGAATAAATACATTAATAATGTATTCCTAATAAAGTTGACAATGTTCCCTAAAGTCATTTTATTTAAATCCCTTTAACCCAATGCAAAGGTTAAACACCCCTTGCAATCTAGGTAACTATGCAGTAAGTAAATCATAACTAAACCCTAAAATCTTGAATTACAAAGTTTATATACCTAAGTAACTGTATCTTTAAGGAGAACACACCTTAACTTTAACTCCAAAAATATTTTGGCAAAGCTACTTACAGCAATATTATCTCTGGCAAACCACACTTCATTTCAAACACACAGACTTTATCTCTGGCTACATATGCCCCAGCTACCCACCTACCCATGAGAGATTTAACCTCTGGTAGTGTTCATGCAATCTAAACTTTATAACTTAATCTTCAGGGAGTGATTTTAAGTCACCATGGAAATACTTTACTGAACCAATAAATGGTGACAGAAGCAGAAAGAAACCTGCACATATATTCAGCTTTAATTTTCCCTCTTTTACTGATCTTTGTCTCATTGTCTAAACAAAGCAACACAATATAAAAATTAGAGGAAAAATAAATCCAGTTTCCATAACTGTATACTGGAAAACTAGTTATGAGCTTGGTATATTGTTATGTGGTTTAATATTTTTATTAGTCTTTTAATTTTATGGAGTGGAGATAGAACATATCATAATATTAAGAATGTATTTTTATTAATTATAAAAAGGAAACCAGAAATATTGTCCTAAAAGTTCATTTTTCAGGGCAGACTGTACAGTCTCTTATCCTGATGTTGTCTCCACATGGCTATTTATCCTGAATTTCTTGGATGAGAAATATCTTAAGATCCAGTAATTTTTTTTTTCTGTATCATATGGTAGTTTTATTTTCAGTGGAACCTCCAATCTCTTTTCTATAATGTCTGTAATAATTTACATTCCCATCAAAAATGTACAAGGGTTCTCTTTTCTCCACATCATTGACTACACTTGTTATCCTTTCTCTTTTTGATAATAGTCATCCCAAGAGGTGTGAGATGATATCTCAGTGTTGTTTTTTTTTAACATCTTTTTTGGAGTATAACTGCTTTACAATGTTGTGTTAGTTTCTGCTGTATAACAAAGTGAATCAGCTATATGTATATATACATATCCTCATATACCCTCCCTCTGGCGCCTCCCTCCCACCCACGCTATCTCACCCCTCTACGTGGTCACAAAGCACTGAGCTGATCTCCCTGTGCTATGCGGCAGCTTCCCACTAGCTATTTTACATTTGGTAGTGTATGTATGTCAATGCTACTCTCTCACTATGTCCCAGCCTCCCCTTCTCCCCCATGTCCTCAAGTCCAGTCTCTACATCTGCATCTTTATTCCTGCCCTGTCACTAGGTTCGTCAGTACCATTTTTTTTTAGATTCCATATATATGTTAGCATACAGTATTTGTTTTTGCCTTTCTGACTTACTTCACTCTGTACGACAGACTCTAGGTCCATCCACCTCACCACAAATAACTCAATTTCGTTTCTTTTTTTTTTAATTTATTTATTTTTTATGTATTTATTTTTGGCTGCGTTGGGTCTTCATTGCTGCATGTGGGTTTTCTCTAGTTGCAGCAAGAGGGGGCTACTCTTCGTTGCGGTGTGTGGGCTGCTCACTATGGTGGCTTCTTTTGTTGTGGACCACAGGCTCTAGTTGCGCAGGCTTCAGTAGTTGTGGCGCATGGGCTTAGTTGCTCTGCAGCATGTGGGATCTTCCTGGACCAGGGCTCGAACCCATGTCCCCTGAGTTGGCAGGCAGATTCTTAACCACTGCGCCATCAGGGAAGTCCCTCATTTCTTTTTATGGCTGAACAATATGCCATTGCATATATGTGCCACATCTTCTTTATCCATTCATCTGACCATCAACCGAATATGGACACTTATGTCGCTTCCGTGTCCTGGCTATTGTAAATAGTGCTGCAATGAATATTGTGGTACATGTCTCCTTTTGAATCATGGTTTTCTCAGGGTAGATGCCCAGTAGTGGGATTGCTGGGTCATATGGTAGTTCTATTTTTAGTTTTTTAAGGAACCTCCATACTGTTCTCCATAGTGGCTGTACCAATTTACATTCCCACCAACAGTTTAAGAGGGTTCCCTTTTCTCCACACCCTCTCCAGTATTTACTGTTTGTAAATTTTTTGATGATGGTCATTCCGACTGGTGTGAGGTGATACCTCACTGTAGTTTTGATTTGCATTTCTCTAATGATTAGTGATGTTGAGCATCCTTTCATGTGTTTGTTGGCAATTTGTATATCTTCTTTGGAGAAATGTCTATTTAGGTGTTCTGCCCATTTTTGGATTGGGTTGTTTGTTTTTTTGATGTTGACCTGCATGAGCTTCTTGTGTATTTTGGAGATTAATCCTTTGTCAGTTGCTTCGTTTGCAAATATTTTCTCCCATTCTGAGGGTTGTCTTTTCATCTTGTTTATGTTTCCTTTGCTGTGCAAAAGTTTTAAGTTTCATTAGGTCCCATTTGTTTATTTTTGTTTTTATTTCCATTTCTCTAGGAGGTGGGTCAAAAAGGATCTTGCTGTGATTTATGTCATAGTGTGTTCTGCCTATGTTTTCCTCTAAGAGTTTTATAGTGTCTGGCCTCACATTTAGGTCTTTAATCCATTTTGAGTTTATTTTTGTGTATGGTGTTAGGGAGTGTTCTAATTTCATTCTTTTACATGTAGCTTTCCAGTTTTCCCAGCACCACTTATTGAAGAGGCTGTCTTTTCTCCACTGTATATTCTTGCCTGCTTTATCAAAGATAAGGTGACCATATGTGCATGGATTTATCTCTGGGCTTTCTATCCTGTTCCACTGATTTATATTTCTGTTTTTGTGCCAGTATCATACTGTCTTGATTACTGTAGCTTTGTAGTATAGTCTGAAGTCAGGGAGCCTGATTCCTCCAGCTCTGTTTTTCTCTCTCAAGATTGCTCGGGCTATTTGGGGTCTTTTGTGTTTCCATACAAATTGTGCAATTTTTTGTTCTAGTTCTGTGAAAAATGCCACTGGTAGTTTGATAGGGATTGCCCTGAATCTGTAGATTGCTTTGGGTAGTATAGCCATTTTCCCGATGTTGATTCTTCCAATCCAAGAATGTGGTATATCGCTCCATCTGGTTGTATCATCTTTAAGTTCTTTCATGAGTGTTTTATAGTTTTCTGCATATAGGTCTTTTGTCTGCTTAGGTATGTTTATTCCTAGGTATTTTATTCTTTTTGCTGCAATGGTAAATGGGAGTGTTTCCTTAATTTCTCTTTCAGATTTTTCATCATTAGTGTATAGGAATGCAAGAGATTCCTGTGCATTGATTTTGTATTCTGCTACTTTACCAAATTCATTGATTAGCTCTAGTAGTCTTCTGGTAGCATCTTTAGGATTCTCTATGTATAGTATCATGTCATGTGCAAACAGTGACAGTTTTACTTCTTTTCCCATGTGGATTCCTTTTATTTCTTTTTCTTCTCTGATTGCCATGGCTAAAACTTCCAAAAGTATGTTGAATAGTAGCTGTGAGAGTGGGCACACTTGTCTTGTTCCTGATCTTAGAGGAAATGGTTTCTGTTTTTCACCACTGAGAATGATGTTGGCTGTAGGTTTGTTATATACGGCCTTTATTATGTTGAGGTAGGTTCCCTCTATGCTTACTTTTGATCCAGTAATTTTTGAACCTTGGATTCTATTCCAAAGCACAGCAGACACAGTTACCAATAATGCAAAGAACTTAAACACAAATTTCTTGAGTAGTCATATCTTGTATTAAACTGATCCTTCCCTATTTCTAATCTCTCTTTTATTTTTTTCAATAAGGATCTGTAGTTTTTTTTTTAAAAGTTCACTTTCAGATTATCAAGACATGAAAATCTAATTGACAGCAAGTTACAATTTTGCTTAAATTTTTAAAAATCATACAAAAAGCCTAACACTGTTGAGGGTGATATTCAGGTAAATTGCTGCCACATATATTGCTGCAAATAATTTACACTATAGCAAGCAATTTGGGAAGTATACTATCTCACATCTCCCAGCTCAACAAATAATATTTGTTCTTATTTCACTGAGAAAATGTAGATAATCAAACAAAAAGTATCCCATATCACAATCTAGAGATTTGTCTGCACCTACTGCTGTATTTTGCCTCTGGTCAAAACAGACAAACTCTCTCAGCTTCTATCTAAACCCAACCCTTTCTATAGCTCACATCTTCTCTTATTTAATTCTTCTTTCATTTGGATCATAATTTTTCCTTCTCTGATCTATCATTACCATCAGGCTACAATCATTCTGAAATTTCTCTATCTTAATATAATATAGTCTCCTATAACCTATATCTCCTTTTAGTTAAAACTGCATTTAGAATAGAACTCGTAAAGGAGTTGTCTATGCTTCTTATCTATAATTTCTCACCTCCAAATTTCTCCTCTGCCTAATCCTAAAGTTTTATTCAAAACTTTTTACTAAAACTGGTCTTGATAAGGTTATCAATGACCTTTTCCTTGTCTTACTGAAGTGTCAATTCTAAATTATTTCCTTATTTAACCTATCACTACCATTTGATACTGTTGATAATTTCCTCCTTTTCTGAATGATTTTATAAATTGATTTCTATGATTCCACACTCTACTGGGTTTCCTCCCACACCAATGTTTACTTTTTCAGTCCCCTTTGCTAATTCCACTCTCTTTTCTACTTTGAAATGCTGGATTTTCCTCTGTCACAGTGTATTCTCTATCTACTCATTTTTATGCCAATGCAATGACTTTACAAAACTCCTAAATTTGGAGCCCCCAAATTAAGTCATCCCCTAGGTCCAGACATGAATATTCAAGTTTCTACTTGGTTGGCTTGGAAGGGTTGAAGAATGGGGAGAAGAGAACTGTGAAAGAAGAAAGGGAGATAGAAACTGGTTAGATGGCACTAGATAACAAGAATGGGGCAAAAAAAAGGTTCCCACTGCTGTGGACAGGATGTTCAATCCTTATTTCTAAGTTGTTTGTGTTTCTGAGATGTAATACCTCCCTTCTGCCCTCCACTGAATCATGCATAAGTCTACGCAAAAACATAGTTTTAAGTGAAAGAGGTTATCTTTGTGAACATTAAGAAAATGGTCCGGGTTCCACATCTGGGTCCATGTGAGGCCATATAGTATATGAACTATATATGGTGAAAAGTAAGATAACCTATAAACTAAACAAATTAAGCAGAAGTAGAAAAATAGAGCCCAAAGGGACCATGGTGATTTAAAGTTCCTCTTGGGATTTTCAGAGATGTGAGGAAAGAAATGCATACAAAGCAATTTAAACCTTTAGGGCTAGTGATGATAGCTAATTTACAGATTACACATGTACATCTTCATCTGAAGGCTACTGTCAACAAGGAGGCATGATATGAAAATCTGATATGAGATGAAACATTTGAATATTTCCTTTCATTAGGTTCTATTCAATACCTGCACAAATAAATGGAACCTGAGTATAAAATTCAATAAGGAAAGATGGACATAATTGAAATATTTTCACCATGTGTCCTTTACCTCATATATAATAAAATGTTGTATACAAAAATGAGGGCCAAAAATAGCCCTCTGAAAAAAAAATATGGCCTCAATCACACTTAACACATCTCTGATTTACATAAATAAGGTATTTTAGCTTAATTTTGAAGAGAATATGAAAGTATAAGAAAAACATTTCATATGAAAAGAGTTTAGAATTGCGTATATCTAGAAATTAATCAGCTTACATTAATTTACCTTAGAATTTGCTTGCTTATTATAATTTCATGAATTTTTCATGAGGTAAAATGAATGCCAAGTTAATAAAGTGGTCTATATCTTTTCTTTTCTGAAATTCTTTATCAAAATCACATTTATATGCAATATACCAAGTAATGTAGTTTTAAAATAAGTTAGAGTCCCCATCTTCCTATATTCTTGTCATCCAGAGGACAGTGACCACATCTTACATTCCTTAGTTAACAAACTTAGAGTTGGTGATGTTTACCAACAACAGACTCGAAATTGTAAAGCCAGCACTCCAGAGACTATTATTTCATAAATATATTGATCTAGATTTTCGTTTGCAACCAACAAATGCATGGGGATGCCTTGGTTTTAGTTTTAGGTTTCAAATCTTTTCACCTCACTTGGGCTTTTCCTATACAAACAGAATGTTTAGGTTTCAAATCTTTCCACCTCACTTGGGCTTCTCCTATACAAACAGAATTTTCTATTAGAACAACAAAGTAAAACAAAGTACAGTATCTGATCGCTTATTTAATTAGCTAAACAATTTAGAAAAAAAGTATAAACTAGCTAAAGTTAGGCTCCATTCACAGTTTTTTTCAACTATTCTAAATCTCTGTAATTTAACTGTGAGATTGTCTCAGGCTTGAGTAAAACCGGCTCTCTCTAAATCATTCTTAAAGTCAAGAAAAGCCTGTTATATCTCAGCCCAGGTTAGCATCAAGTTTCTAGTCTGCTTTCCCGACATTTCAACTTCCATTTTCTGTTGTATCATCTGCCTTTGTGCTCTTTATTGACTGTAAACTATTCCAATTCCGTACTGGGCTCTGACATTGCTTGAAGAAAAAGAATTATATGACTTCCCTCACAGCTAAGAGTTGTGTTAATCTCCAGAACAGTTTCAGGTTGTCTTCCTTACACTCCTGATTAGAATTTCTGAGTAGTCATGATTTCACATTCTGAACCACAGACAGAAGAAAAAGTACCCTAGCATGCTGTATTTGCCATTATGGAATCCTCTTAAATGTCTTTAAACAATTTTATTACTTTACATTATTATCAAAATTATTGTAAACAAATTGATTATAGAAACTTTGGACAAAAAAGAACTGTATATGGAAAAAAATTTTTAATTACTTAGGAACACTGAACCTAGTTTTCTAACACCGCTGGAACAAACCACAAATGTAATGGCTTAAAACAATAGAAATTTATTCTCTCACAGTCCTGAAGGCTAGAAGTCTGAAATTCGGCAAGGCACTGCTCCCTCCAGAGGCTTTAAGAGAGAATTCCTTTCCTTCCTCTTCCAGATTTTGCTGGCTCCAGGAATTTCTCTATGACCTCATCATTCCAATCTCTGTTTTGGTGGTCACATGGCCTCTCTTGTGTGTCTAATCTCCCTCTGTTTCACTCTCATTAAGACTCTTGGCACTGGATTTGGGGCCCAACAGGATAATCTGGAATGGTCTCTCTCAAGATCCTTAATTATATCTGCAGAGATCCTTTTTCCAAAAATGGCAACATTTACAGATCCTGGAAATTAAGATCTAGAACTATCTTTTGGGTCCACCATTCAATCCACTATAAGAATTTAAAGAATTAAAGGTTTCAATCTTTCTCTCTCTTAATATCTCTCATTATTGACTCATACTGCCTATGGTTTCCCATAAAAAACAGTAATATAAGTAACATAATTTCAATATATATTTCTATTCTGTTAAACCTAATTTTTAAAAAACTACATAATAGAGAAAAATCCAAAATTTAAATTCTTCTTGAAGGGAACAGTATGGGGACAAGGGGATGGAATATAGGCAGACTGAATCAGTACCTAGAACATTAATAATAATGGACTAGTTCTAAAATAGAGTACTAGATTCATGGGTGTATGTTTTATTTTTATGTTTCATAACTTACGTATCTGTTATATACAGTCTTTAAATTAATGAAACATTAGCTATTCAAAGATATTAAAAGGATTTTCATAGGTTATTTCCAGAATGGTGATAACAGTTTATACTCCAGTAGCATGAAAATCATCTGTCACACTGTAGATACCATCCACATTGAGTGCAGTGTTTTTAAAGAAAAAAGAAAAAAAATCTTTGCTACTTGATAAACAAAAAGATAAATGTTTCATTTTTAATTTATGTATTTATACACCTGTTATTTTTTCACGTTTTTTAAATAAGTTCATCAAGCTTCTAAAATATTTGAATTTTGATTGCAACTGCATTGACTCAATATATAATTTTAAAGAAAATTAACATTATAAAAATGAATCTTCTTACACACGTATACAAAGTAAATATCCATCTATATAGCTCTTCTCTAAGGACAGTCAACAAAATTATGTATTTATTTCTCCATAAATGTTCAGATTCACTTCTTAAATAGACATAGGGCTAATTCAGGTTATTGATTCATTCTCCACAGAGCTTTCTTAACTTGTATATTTCTAATTTGTCAATTTCATCTAAGTTGTCAAATTTATTGGCAAAAATTTATTTCTAACTTTCCCTTATTATTATTTTAACACCTCTAAAATCTGTAGTGATGTCACCATCCTCATTTGTGATATTGGTAATTTGTGTATCCTCCTAACGTTTCTCCTTTATTAGTCTACTTACCTGACTAAATGTTTATCAATATTATTGATATTTTCAAAGAAATGGCTTTTGGTTCACTGATTTTTCTCTGTTATTTTGTTTTCTAATTATTTGTTTTCTACTCTCATCTTTATCTCCTTCCTTTCACTTTGTTTAACTTGTTCTTCTCTTTCTGGGCTTTTAAGGCAGAAGGTAATGTCACTGTTCTGAGACCTTCATTTTCTTCTACATAAGCATTTGGCACTTTAAAATTTCCTCCAAATACTACTTACCTGTATCCCAAAAATTTTTATGTGTTTTAATTTTCATTTAGTTCAAAATATTTTCTAATATCCCCTTTGAACTCTTCTTTGGCCTTTAAGTATTAAGTA
This sequence comes from Neophocaena asiaeorientalis asiaeorientalis, assembly GCF_003031525.2. Taxonomy (NCBI): domain Eukaryota; kingdom Metazoa; phylum Chordata; class Mammalia; order Artiodactyla; family Phocoenidae; genus Neophocaena; species Neophocaena asiaeorientalis. Next base: position 1,109,681 of record NW_020175631.1, on the reverse strand, counting down.
GTATGTTTTTTAATTTTCAAATTTTGGGTGGCTTTCCAGATTATCTTTGTTACTGTTTTCTAAGTTAATTTCATTGTGATCACACAGTATGTTTTATTATTTAAGTTATTTCAAATTAATTTAGACTTGTTTTATGGCCCCAAATATAGTGTATTCTGGTAAATGTTCTGTGCACAATTGAGAAAAAATGTACAACCTTTTTGAAATGGCAGTTCAATAAATGCCAATTAATTCAAGTTAATAGCGTTTCTCAAGTCTCTATATCCTTACTGATTATTTATTTACTTGTTCTATCACCTATTTAGAGTAGGTTGGCTTTTGTTTGTTTGTTTGGTTTTGCAGTACGCGGGCCTCTCACTGCCGTGGCCTCTCCCGTTGCGGAGCACAGGCTCCGGACGCGCAAGGCTCAGCGGCCATGGCTCACGGGCCCAGCCGCTCCGCGGCACGTGGGATCCTCCCAAACCGGGGCATGAACCCGTGTCCCCTGTATCAGCAGGCAGACTCTCAACCACTGCGCCACCAGGGAAGCCCCTAGAGTAGGTTGCTTTTTGTTGTGTTTTGTTTTGGTTTTTTTAAGATTTTGTTTTGACCTGGACCATTTTTAAAGTCTTTATCAAATTTGTTACAATGTTGCTTCTGTGTTACGTTTTGGTGTTTTGGGAGGCATGTGGGATCTTAGCTCCCTGACCAGGGATCAAACAGCACTTCATTGGAAGGCGAAGTCTTAACCCCCATTGCCAGGGAAGTCCCTAGAGTAGGTTGTTTATATCTCCAACTATATTGTATATTTGCCCATTATTCCTTGTGGTTGTATCAGTTTTTACTTAGTATATTTTGCAGCATTGTTATTCGGTATATAAACATTTGGAATTATATTATCTTTAAAAATTGACCTCTTCATCACTAAAAAGGAACCTTTTTATCTATCATATTTTTTGCTATAAAATCTACTTTGGTATTATTACACTTTAATAGTGTTAGCTGTTAGCCTAAATCTGTCTCTATCTTTTTTAGTTTGGACTTACTGGTGTGATTTGAAGTGGGTTTATTGTAAGCAGTATATAGTTAAGTTTGATTTTTTTTTAATCCAGCCTATAATACCTGCCTCTAAATAGGAATACTTGGACTATATATGAATTGCAACGATTGATACAGTATGGTCTAAATCTATCATCTTACTATTTCTTTTCTACCTGTGCCATATTTTTTGCTGTCTATTCCCCCCCTTTTTTCTTTCTTCTGTATTAGTATTTTCAACTGGTTCCATTTATCTCCATTGTTTGTTTATTAACACTAATATTTTGTTATTTTTATGATTGCCTTAAGGTTTATGGTATACCATCTTCTAGGGGTCCCCATGAGTGGTCATAAGGCTGCAGCAGTCCAATGTATCAGTAGACTGATCCATATGCTAAATAAAACTTGAGATTTTTTCCCTCTCTGACAGTTTATTAAAGGGGCTTATTCCCTAAGATCATTGCTATAAGCTGAGTGAGAGGCAAAGGTGAAACAAAAGTAGGTGATTTAAGGCTTTAGACTACCTACTCATGCAATTTACTCATGCCCTCAACCAAAGAGCTTGGGCCTGATCTCAAATGAATTATTTCCATCATTAAATGGATTCCTGCTCTTTATAACTTGGTGGTTTGGACAATATTTAGGTTATCCTGCTCTGTTTTCAGTCACTTGATGTCAGATGGTCAGGCACTCAGTGTCTAATAGAGTTCAATAGCATGCACATAGCTAATTTCAAATGGTCAGTAGTTCTCTGGAACAGACAGCTGTCCTTGTTCCAGAACACTAGAGGTCTATACTTCCATCACCTATAGCAGTTGGTCATGGACCTTGTAGAATTCTTATCAACCTATCTCTGTCTTCCAAGGATACCTCTAGCTCTATTAGATCTGTCAAGTGGCAGGAAAGTTTACACTGCATCCTGGACCTGTTGCAGAGCCCTGCCTTGTTTAGAGTTTCATTCAAAATCAGTATAGTCTTCAGTCATAGAATAAATAGGTCACAGAAGGATTCTCAATTAGAGGATATACTTCTCTAAAACTCAAAGAGATACAAAAGCACTGTGTCTCTTTTTTAGTGGTAGGGCATTCAAGATATAGTAACTTGTCATTTACCTTGGTATGCTAATGATCATTTGATCCCTAAAAAATTCATTGATATGGCAGGCGCTTAGATATTTATTTCTAGGGTTTAGCTCCTACATGGTGACATTAGCTTATTAGCATACTCAGAGTACTTGGCATTTCTGGTCTGCCAAGTTAATTTAGCCTAGTGTCATCAAGATAGTTGATCAGCATAATATTCTACAAAACATAAAACTAATTAACTTCTCTAGACGATACAGTGATAGAAGGAGGATTAACACAACCCTTGGACAAAGACAAAAAATGTGTACTGCTGCCCTTCTCATATAAAAGCAAACTGCTTCAGATCATATTTTATGATTTATGAGATCAAATAAACCAAGTGCAAGATGCTGTGTTAATATAGCCCAGAAATGATATTACATCTGGCATAGCAACTGCAACTGGAGCTAATACTTTATGAAGTTTAGAGTAATCTATTATCATTTTTCATATCAATCTGATTTCTTCCAGGATACAATAGGTGAATTGGTCAATATGATAAGAATAACCACTCTTATAATTCTTTGAGGATGGCACCAATCTTTACAATTCCTCCCGACTTTTGCTTCTGATTTAATATCTTGAGTGGAGGTGGAGAGGAGACAAATTTTAAGGGCTTTCAGTTGAATTTTTTGTTTACTATCTTAATGGCTCCTACTCCACAGGCTAGAGATGCAATGTGAGTGTTTTGCCTGCTTCTTAGCATAACCCTCCCAATTATAATATATACTTTCGGTCTGGGAAGATGACCACAGGATGAGTCCACCATCCCATTGACACCACTATGAAATGAATTTGGAACAGAACTTCATTTATCACCTGGCCTTTATAATACTACATTAAGTGTCCTACACACAAACCTTCAAGTTGCAAACTTTCAAAAATGCAAATGTGAGCTCCATCAGCATCAGGCATGAGTGACACTGCAGCTTGCCCTCTGTGTCCTAATGCTGACGATCCTTCAGCTCTACCATCTCCCACCTCCTCTCCCTCCTCCAGTCACTAACTCTTCTTGACTGTTCACTTGATGCCAGCCCCTGTATGCCAGCTGTTGTACTGTATTACTGTATTTTTCAAGGTACTATACTGTAAGATTAAAAATGTTTTATTTTTTGTGTTTGTTTTTTATGTATTATTTGTGTGAAAAGTATTATAAACCTATTACCGTACAGTACTATATAGCCGATTGTGTTAGTTGGGTTCTTAGGCTAACTGTTGGACAAAGTGCTCTTGGAACAGAACTCGTTCACATAGAGGACTTACTGTACTCCACTCTAACTGAGGTACATATAGGTATGTTAGATCCACAGGCAGTGTCAGCACAAAGCTTGTAGGACACAACCCTCAAAGGATGAGTTTCTACATGCTCAAGATACCTTTACTCTAGTTCCTTTAGGAAAGGTTTCATGGGAATATTGTATATGTTTACAGTTTTGAACTAAGATTATAAAGTTCTTCAAAAGAACACATGTTACTTTGAGAATAGTAAGTTCTGAGTTTGTTACTTGGCTCAAATGCAGAAACTGGGCAAGAGATTATGATTTTCCATTGTGGCAGTGGATATAGGCCTTTTATTTATTTAGATATTTTTCTAGTTACACAATTTTTTTACTTTTTATTTCTTTCTGGTTGCACAAGTCAAACAATACTCCAGTTGGCAGCCCATCTCTCTCACTACTGGGGATAACATGATCTATCAGTCATCACTATAGGTTCTTACAGATTGAAGGACCAGGACTGCCACACCTTTCTTGCCCTTATGGTAATTACATCCACTTTGTCTCTGATGGCTATGTATTATCATTTGTTTTTTCCTATTATGGGAACCTATCAGCTTTACTATTAATAAGAAGTTCAGTTCTAGGACAGCACCTCTTACTATCAACTCTATATTGTAGATGACAACACTGAACTTTTCAAAGATGTTGACGTCCTCTCACTAACGCATTTTAATTATCTTAGGAAAGAAAATGACCTTTGGGCCAGGTGGGTAACATTCTCAGTTCCTGGTATCATATAATAATTCCCCTCTAACATGCCCACTTCTCTGGGCCTTCTGACATGTAGCTTAATACTTTAATAAATCACTCTCAGCATTTTCACCTCATTTTTACTAGTACCTCATCATGTCCAAATTTTAAAGAGCCATTCCAGAAGAATTGTGGTTCTCAAACTTGAGCATACATCAGAATCACCTAGAAGGCTTCTTAAATCACGGCCTTCTGGACTTCAGCCCCCAAATTTGTTCACAGGTTTGGGGCAGGGCACAATAATTTGTGTTCCTAAGCAGTTCCCAGGTGATGCCAATGCTGCTGCTCCAGGAACCACACTTTGAGAATAGTTGATATAATCAGTGCTGCTTCTTCCATCTGTATCTCATTCCAACCCAATACAAGTGAGAGTCTTAGGAACTGTGAAGCTGAAGCATGCCAGGAGTTGTCACAATACCACTTCACTACCACCACAATGAGAAGCCCTCCCACCACAAGGAAGAGTAGCCCCCACTCGCCGCAACTACAGAAAACCCGTGTGCAGCTACAGACCCAAGGCAGCCAAAAATAAATAAATAAATAAATTTATAGAAAAAAATTTTTTTAAAGTTGAGCAGCATCTACTTCTTTTCTTTAACACACTTTTTGTTCTATTTTCTCAAATTGCTTCAGCTGAAAAATAATAATTTAGAAAGGACAGTTCTTTTTAATTTCATTTCAACAGATGGCTCTGCGTTTATTTGCCAAAGATCTGCCCAGCAATCCTGACTCACTGAACAAGGGTGGAGATTTTCTGTAAGGGAAGTTGTTTTCTCTAACACCTCTTCTGGGGCAGCTCCTGCATCCAACCCTTAAGGCCAGAATTAGATAATAAAAATTCAAAATCTGACTTCACTCTGAGCTACATGATCCAAGACCTCCAGTATCTGCCAGCTTCACTGAGTTACTAATAGTCTAGGAGGTAAACAACCTTTTTTTTTGCTTTAAAATTAAATGAGAATCGTTGATATCACATTACATAGTTTCTTTTTTTTTTTCTTTTCAAAAGCAAAGTACATATTTAGGAAATTTCTGAGTTAGTGGCAAAAAGTCCAACTACTGTATCTAGAAGTTATTTACCATACAATTATATTGCTCTATAATATTCTAAACATTCTTCTTTGTGTGCAGCTGATACTACACATTTCCTGAGAACTGGTACTTCACCTCTTTTATCTTTGTGCACTATTTTCTAGCCTCACAATGTCAGGCATTATAATTATTAATAATTAATGTCTAATAATATGAATAATATTTTCACAGGAATAGTAATGTTAATGAATGGTCAAGTTTTAAAGAGAGGAAACCCAAATTCTTGTCTTCATTCTTATATAGGATTCCAAATCTGCATTTTAATAATGCCCATTCTTGGGCTTCCCTGGTGGCGCAGTGGTTGAGAGTCTGCCTGCCAATGCAGGGGACACGGGTTCGTGCCCCAGTCCGGGAGGATCCCACATGCCGCGGAGCGGCTGGGCCCGTGAGCCATGGCCGCTGAGCGTGCGCGTCCGGAGCCCGTGCTCCGCAATGGGAGAGGCCACAACAGTGAGAGGCCCCTGTACCGCAAAAAAAAAAAAAAAAAAAAAAAAAAAAAAAAAATGCCCATTCTTGGGAAAATGTGCCTTCAAATGTGTTTATTATCATTAGTTTTATTGTGAGAGTTTTAAGCCAGCAGTTCAGTTGGGGAGATAGAGGGAAGATACCTATTCTGGCCAGGTGGAAATGTTCCATTCCTTACAAATCATGCTGCAATTGATGCACCCTAGCTTGTCCATCCTGATGATCACGGCTTTCTACATAGGATCACTCCTATGTAATTACATTTTTATACATATTTCTGTACCATCAATTTCAATATATGTCCTTCGAAGAAGAGAATGAAATAGTTGTTTTGCTAAGTAACTGCTATATATATATCACATTCATAGAATTTCCAAATTGAAAGAAAATTTAAGAACCTTTAAATCCACCACCTACTTTTTAAAATTAAACAACCATAGCCCACTCAGAGAAATAAACCTCCCAAGCAAACAGGAAGCATCAGGTGCAGAGTTAATATATGAAATGGATCACTTGAATTTTAGTGCTGGTTCTCATTATAGCAAATCAAAACTACAATATCACCTCACACCAGTCAGACGGCTATCATCAAAAAGACAACAAATAACAAGTGTTGGCCAGGATGTGGTGAAAAAAGAAACCTCATGCACTGTTGGTGGGAAGGTAAATGATGCAGCCACTTTGGAAAAAGTATGGAAGTTCCTCAAATAATTAAAAATAGAAGAACCTTAAAATCCAACATTTCTACTTATGGGTAGTTTTCTGAAGAAAACCAAAACACTAATTTGAAAGGATGTATGCACCTTTATGTTCATTGCAGCATTATTTACAACAGCCAACATACTGAATCAACCTCAGTGTCCATCAACAGATGAATGAATAAAGATGATGTGGTACATAAATACAATGCAATATTACTCAGCCATAAAAAAGAATGAAAACTTGCCAACTGTGACAACACGGATGGACCTAGAGAGTATTTTGCTAAGTAAAGTAAGTCAGACAAAGACAAATACCATACGATTTCACCTACATGAGTAATCTAAAAAACAAAACAAACAAACATAACAAATCAGAAACAGAGTCATAGATACAGAGAACAAACTAGTGGTTGCCAGAGAGGAGGGGATGGGGAGATGAGTGAAATTTGTGAAGGAAATTAAGAGGTACAAACTTCCAGTTATAAAATAAATAAATAAAGGTAATGTAATGTACAGCGTAGGGAATATAGTCAATAATATTGCAACAACTTTGTATGGTGACAGATGGTAACTAGACTTATCAGTGGTGATCATTTTATAATGGATAGAAATATCGAATAACTTTTATACACCTGAAACTAATATAAGTCAATTACACTTCAATAAAAAAAGATTAGAAATTTTGAAAATAATAATTTTAAGATAATGTGTGAAATGCATAGTTAAGTGAAGCTGGGTTCAATCAAAGATTTACAATAGCAGTAACATATATGTTCAACTATTTATAATGTTCATTCAAGAATGTTACCTCAGTTAGTCTTTAAAATCCTAGGAGTATGGTTATAACTTCTATGTTTTTATCAGGTAAATTACCAGATTCAGATGTATAAGGTGGTTTAACCAAGGCAAACAACTGCCAAATGGGAACTTAAAGGCAAGTTTGCTGACCAAATTATTTTTGTTTTGTTTGTGTTTGTTTATTATTTCTTTCATTAAGCTATTTCCTGACAGTTAAATTATATTCTGCTATATAAGTATTTCTTAGTTAGAAAAAAATCAAGATGAAAAATAATCAAAATATAAAAATTATTTAAAATGTATGAATATTTCAATAATAACAGTATATTTTTTAAAAGAAAGCATTCCACCTAGACATAGCACCTGTAAAATATGAACATTTCAAAGTAATGTAACATAAAAAGGTAGTTAGAAATGCTAGTCTAAATATTTCTATTGGCTCTATTTATCTATATTTCAGTTTGAATGATTTACCAATTCTTTCCTAAAGGTAATGGTGTTATTTATTTGTAAATATTTAACTGTTTTAAAGCAAAAGTTATAACCAAATAGCTAACTTATATTACTTGATTTTGCCAAAGTACGGAGATTATTCACTAAATGATACATAATTCATGGGTTTTTGTTTGTTTGTTTTTTTACCTTTGGAAGATACAACTCTTCATCTGTTCAAGGGCTTCTTAGTGTTTTAAAACAACCATAGAGTAGATACTAAAGTACATGGGAGGTAATCATTAATAAAGTATGAATTTGTTTTACGTATGGCATTAAGATGCTAGCAAATAGATACATTCATATAGAAATCTGTGTAAGGATCAGGCAGGAGTCTTGTTGTGAGGAACAGAAACTGATACCCGCAAACAAAACAAATATAATAAGCAGCTCACGAAATTGATGGAGAGACTTGACAATGTTTTAGCAAACAGGCAGGCACTAATAGAGGCTAGAGAAAAGGGAGTACAGCCAAGGCCAGGCCCAGGAATAGTCTAATTATTAAGCTATCAGTAGCAACAGAGGTGACATTTCTGCCACTGGCTACACAGTGCTATTGCTGGGCTCACAAGGCTACCATGACTGCTGACCACTGTATGCTGCTACCACTCCCCACTCTCCATGAACGATTCTGCTACTGTTTCTACACCTTAGTGTCACAAATTTAAGATCCAAAGTCTCCAATAAGGATCGATTGGCCAAGTATAGGACACACGTCCATGCCCCAGTGTGTCAAGAGAGAAGAGACTGTATTTGTCTCGCTTGTCTTATATATTTAGATAGGGAAAACTTCTTCTCACGAAGACTCACGCTGGAGAGTATTTGCTCCAAAACAAAACAAATGTTCAGATGCCTGATACAAACAAAAAGGCAAATGCTTGTAAAGTGTACCTATATTAAGAATTACAGCTGAAGCTTCATCAATCTCTATCAAAATAATTAGTTTTCCTAGTGGTATTTTTTATATCATTATTTCGGAAGGTTTGTAAGCTCTTCTCTTGTTCTATGCCATTGCTAAATAAACTTCATTTCTACAAATGCCAATTAAGAAAACATAAATATTCAAAACTCATTTTTTTAATTAAAAGTGAAATTATTTTTATTAAGCCTTATAGAGAAAACAGAAGTATATTTTTACATGTTTATGGTACGGAAAGATGTCAAGGAGAATATCCGTAGTATTTGAAGCTATTAAATATTATGTCTGTATAATTAAGAAACAGCAATGGAGATATTATGTAGCATTTCTAATATACTCATAACATATATGTAGTATTTTAAAATTTCAAAGTGAGTTTTTCTACATTATATATCTGTCATTGAAAGAAACTAAAGAGGAAACTGAGGTTTAAGGACATGACATGGTGTTAACATCAGAGCTTAAGCAAGAAAGATTTCACTACATTATTTGGCACACTTTGCTAGATACTGTGAAAGCAGAGATACATCAGATGCAATTCTATCTACTGCACCCAAGCTATACCTTTATCTCCTAAGGCTGTAGAGTTTTTTTTTCTGAGCATTTCAGAGGAGTTCAAAATGGGTGAGATCAGAAGGAGCACCAACATGGCCTGACAGCAGTTCCTAGAATTCAGAGGCCTCATTTTGCCGTGAACTTTTGCCCCAGCTCTAGAAGAGGTGAGAATCTGTCCTTCCCATGAAGTGATATCCTCTGTCAATCCTCACCCTCTGCCCCTTGAGCTATTCCTATTCAGCTGGAAGTAAGTGAGCTTATTAAAAAACTATGTGGTTGCCCTGCAGGGTTTTTTTTTTTTTTTTCAATTTTCCTAATCCCTCTAATTTGAATGACCAAAAGATGGCATTAGAAATAAAATTTTCAGTCATATCATGAAGTTAGGTGGGCTTGAAAGCCTCCTGGTGGTCCTCACTAGTCTGGATAGGACATAACTGTCCTCCTCACTGTCCCAGTGAATTTCAGAATTGGGTCTGTGACAGATGCTGTAGGTTGTATTCCCAATCCAGCTCCACAGTCGTTTCTCACACTCTCTTGCAGCCTGGAATATTTATAAGATGTGCTCAGCAATCAGCCATCAAGTGGAATATGGCTTGGAAGTTGTGTAAAAATATTGATGGTTATTTTTCTAAGGGTGAAGAAGGTAAGGCATATACAAGGAAGAGAAATTTTAGATCTTTCTTTGAAGTTTGAAACAAACTATCTCTCAAACTAATTCTTATTTAGCTGAAACTGAAATTGATACCATAACCCTTGATGTAAACAAGCAACCTCTAAAGATGAGTGACTATTACAATCTGAATGGAGACAGGGTCTACAAGTCAACATCATAGTAAATCATATAAACAACTTGCGCTGATACTGTTATTATTACTATTCAATTCAGTCAGGAATCTAGCGTTGCTGTAAGGATCATATCTATGAATACATGTGAAAGTTCTGGAGAACTATAAACCTCCAAATAAAAGGCATACTACTGTTACTGTCTTTTCTTTTAATGACCCTTACTTAACTTTTCACACTTCAGCACTTGACTCTACTTTCTCCACTAAGGTTTTTCTGAGTATACATTGACAGCTGTTGAATGTCCACTTGATGAAAGAGTACAGAGCACATCAGTGGCTCTATCTATCACCCTGTATCTAGACCACATCTTGGAAAAATTGTCAGTTGAGCAGGGTTTGCTATGGGGAGCTCCCACTCATTTGCAATCCTATACTTTATTCCCTGTTAAGTCATTAACTGGAAAATTAAAAGGTTGTTTCATAACAGCTTAAGCCACAAACTTTTTAGAAGCAATGTTCAGGACAATAATGAATGATGGTGGCTGACTGATAAGCCATCAGTCAGTAGCTTCATAAAACACACCACCTCAGCAACCAACCCTGTGCTGCCTATTCCCACAGACAGCCCTGCCTTTTGGGCAACATTGCTGCTGAGGCTTGCTTTTGATCTCAGCCATTGAAAATTCCTATTCAACAACAAGTTGCTCACTGTTTGCATTTCCCCTAAGGAAGAAGCAGTCTGTGGACTTCTGAGATTTAAATTCACCACTAAAATGAGGTTTTTCTTTTTCCCACCCTTGCTGCCAATTACTTCATAGTGGCAGGCTTGGCGCATTTGCCCGCCCCACGAGACATACAAATGGGTTCTCCATGGGGATGAAATTCTTCATTGTTGTCATTCCAAAAATGTATGCTTTGAAAAGAATGTGCTATGTTCTGTAAAAACCTCTCCTACCAATACAAGTTTATATCTTTGCTACTGGAGTTTGAACACTTTTCTTTCTTTCATTCTTTCTTTTTGTCCATTCAGACACACACATAAAGTGACCTTTTGCAGTATGTGTCTACATCTGACACGCCTGCTTGCAGACACAGCTGAAATGACCTTTATTTTTTTTCTCCTTTAATGACACATCAACAGCTGGTCTCCTAAAAGGATGGGTGAACCAGGTCATACTTTAAGCCAGATAACTTTTCAAAAAATTTGCCAAGTATTTTACCAAATGCTCAGACTTGTATTTCTTTAAACCCTTGTGTATTTGAAGAAAAAAATTTAATCCACATGTTTCTGAATAACTTGCCTTTAACTCATCAAAATATTTTATCAGAAAAAAATTATCATCCAAAACAGCATACATACCTTGTTCTTTCAATTAATTTATTTGTAAAATAAATTTATATATTATCTTACAGAATTTGGTTTGACGCTCACATTGCATTTAGTTCAAGGAAGTTTTCTAGACTGAAAATAATACATTGATCTGAACAAAACAGGCTTTTTATTCTGAGGAGAGGGAAGTGATACTATGATACATGTACACAGAATTTAAAGCTTTGTCTGTCCTTCCTTCTTTCCTTCTTCCTACCTTCCTTTCTTCCTTCCTTCCTTCCCTTTCTCTTTTCCATTCCATGAAAGTGTCATTTGTTATGTTATTTAATTTGCTACAGTGCTACATTAGTTACATAATTTCTTGGTGGGAATTCACCTTGTGAATAGTCCACATATATTGCACTCCTTGGAGTTCTGTACAGCATAACTATACTACTCATATTCTATTCATATTCTAATTTATTGTAAAATATTAATGAATTTTAGTTCAGACTAAAGTTACTTTTCTAATAAACAGTAATATAATTAAACTGATAATAAATGAAAAACAAATTATAACATATTTTTATAGATCTGAGAGATATTTTTATAGATCTAAGACTATTTCAAAGGGAGAAAAAAAATCTCAGTGCCAAAGACAAAGCAGCTTTTCTATTTCCTTTTTGGGAAGAATGTGAAGGACAAGAATAATCCGTCTGGACAGACAGACGGATTATTGACCTCATGCAGGAACTCCTTTTGTTTCAGGCAAATAAGGAGTTTCTACCTTATTGCTCAAACATATGGTGAAAAGGAAGTCAAGAAATTCTGCAGTAAATCCTTTTAGGCATAGATTGACCTTTGACCACTAAACTGCCTTCAATTATTCTCTGGGAGAGAGAGAAAAAGAATTTTCAGAGTGAGTTCTAATTACATCATAAGAATTTTTTCCCTTGATGTTTTTTCTTTGGCTGGTGGTGCACAGCTTCTTGTAAAAAATAAATCCCTTGGTAGTGTTTGTCTTTCTTGTATGTATATGCGACTATTTGGCTCAAAGCAAGTTTAAGCCAAATCAAGAGTTCCTAGGCAGCCTTCACCTTGAACATAAAGAACATGATCCATCAGTTCAAGTGGTCCTTCCAGCATCTCACCAGTGATGCATGCAGAAATCCATCATAGAGGAATGCGTCACTTCATCTGACATGGATCCTTGCCCAGAAACTTAGTAAAACCTCAGTCAGTCCAAAAATTCATTCAGGAGTGTTTGATAAGACATGGGTATTAGTGAATATGAAAGGAAGATAGGGAAGTGAAGCTTATCCGTAACTGACTTAATCGACTTTCCCTCAGTTTATGCATTCCCTATAAATCACATTACATTGTTTAAATTATTAAAAGTAAAATTAGCAACCACTAGAACTAATCATGAACCCAAAAAATGATATAAAGGCTAACAATGGAAATAGCCTGACATTGAAATAGGTAACATGTGAAAGTAAGTAAGATATCAGAGTGTTTCACTGGTTTTAAAGAAAAAATTGTTTTTCTTAATCACAAAACATATCCTCATGTGAAAAAGCCTCAATAATAAAAATATTTCAAATACATTATAAATTAGGAATATGAAAAAGGAACCTTTAGAGTAAAATAAATCCCCATATGGATTTTGTGTGTGATTATTATACATAGGTATGAAAATGGGAAAGGAGACAAAGCCAAACTATTTTAAGATGACTTATCCATGAGCATAAAAAAAAAGACCATATCACAAGCTTCATAATGTAATAATAAAAGTCTTATGTTAATATTATCCTTTCATTCAGTAAATATTTTTATATAGAAAGTTCATTTTACAATGTATTTCAAGTCATAGGGGTTAGCTGGGGGGCACATTTGTGGTGTTCATTATTATACCATATGCAGGATAAGTTTAGAAAACAAAACAACCTGGGCAACATACAAATTGGTTACAAGTGGATCATGGATACGTGTCTTATTAAAATATGTATGTTGGAAGGAGTCAATAGGTTTCGTCCCTTGGCTTTGGATTGTGATATTAACTATTCATGTGGTAAACGTCCTTCCTCATTTATAGGAAACAAAGTTCTGATATTTTATAATATCTTCTTTGTTCAAATTTGAATTGGTAATTGAATTGTTTAAGAAATATGACATAGGAAGACTTGAAGAATCTAGGAATTTAATAGAATTTTAAAAAGAGAGCTCTTTGATCTTCTCTAGGAGGCGAGTCTCAGAGATCTGCTTTCCACTGTTACAGTTTTCATGTAATGTCTGCTGCTTGACTTAGAACATGGTTCTAAACCAAATCAAACTTCTAAAGGGACTGGGAAAGGAGAACCACTAAGTTATGGCTGATTTTCCCAGGACTAGTTTCTTAAGCCTCATCTGTTTCCTGAATAAAAATCACCAATGATCTCTTTAGGAATATAAACTCTCATTTCATATAACCCTTATTTGCTTAGTTTTTAATATATATAAAGATATCAGTATCAGAATGAATAAGCGCAAAGCTCAAGTATTAAAACGTGTTTCCTCTAGAATCCTCGTTATGTTCAAAAATCAATATAATTATTCATGTTGTGGAACATTACTGAAATAGACTATATGTTGGCTGGGTTCTAATTTAAGTTTGGATACATCTCAAACTCTCTATATAGGTATATTTAAATGTAACAGCTTAACTTGTTTGCGTAACATTTAAAAGCTCCTGTATTTTTAGGTTTCGGAGATATTCAGTGTACCTCCATTTGATTTACTTCAGACCTTGAGCAGGTGGTTTCATCTTATTCTCAGTTTTCAGTTCGTATTGAGAATAATAGTGATAACTATTTACATAATGTTAATCAATGCTAGTTGTGAAGGTAAAATGTGAGAATAACATTGACAGGCACAGACAAGAATTTAAATGGGAAGTTGTTTGGTATAATCTGATTAATGTATCACAAAGTTTTAGAGTTTTGCCCTGAATAAACAACTTAATTGTAGAGAGCAATTAGAAAATCAAACTTAGGTTCTATACTTTGTAAATTTCTGTCTATGGTAGTGTGAATTATCTGTTTGAGATATGGTTGTGGCTGTGTAAGACATCACTACCTGTGGCCCTCCCCTCCAAATTTAGAGGATGACAGGACTGCCAGGTAAGAACTGTGGAAACACTAATGTAAGGGAAACTGGCAATTAAATCAAGGTACAAATAAGGAAGGCGGTATTTCTGGCCAGTCTTCTGATGACAACAACTATCTGATGACTTTTGACTTGTAACAAATGGTGTATTTTTATGGTGCCTTAGAAGACGACTGAAGTTTCTCAGTTTGTAAGAAAATTTCCTGAACTACTAGCTGTTTTGACTGTTGGGTAAGAAAAATAAGCTAGAAAATGTTCCCATGGAAAAGATGGTGTGTCAAATAGATCTGATTTTGAATATGTCTCCCATTTGTTATCTGTTACCTTGGGCAAGTGGCTTAATCTCATTTAGCCTGTTTTCTCCTTTGTAAAAAAAATACAGCAATACTAGCTCACTGAGTTTTTGTGAAGAACAAATGAAGTAATTTTTTACTTATTTATATAAGCAGTAAACATGAGTTCTGGTACATGGTATGAATTCAGATTATGTTAGTGACTGTTATTATTTATCTAATAAATCTGCTAAATTGTTATATCAATTGTTTTCTTTGTTATAAAATGTGGTGGTGGTTTCTGAATTCCCTTTGTTAACATGAAATTTTATTCTGGATTTGGTCGTCATATGTGGTAAGTAAGAGAGGAAAAAGACATAAGCCTGGAGTCCAATACAGTCCTAGGCTTGATTTCTCCAAGCCACTGCCTCAAAAGTACAAAAATACTTCTCCCTCTCTCTCCCTTAAATGTGTGTTGTACAGTTATAATCTTTTCAAACATTTTTCTGAGGTATAATTGACATATAACATTATATTAGTATTGGCTTTACAACATAATGATTCGATACTTCTATATACTGTGAAATGATCACCACAATTTACATCCATCCATCACCAGAGTTACATACTTAAGAATGAAGAATAAATAACTTTGAATAGGAGTGTGTTATTCCCAATATCTACTGTGCCCTGAATAGCGGTGTCTTTTAATTCCTGAAGGAACACAGATAACAGGTGACAGTAATCTGATAATGCACATAGCAATGAAACAGTTGTGCTGAGTGACTTTAGTTCACCAAGATTCATTTCTGATGAATTTCTCTGTTTTTCTTACCTTCTGATTACTTACATTTATTTCTCACTTTCCCTGGCCCTTGATCTCTTAGCTGACCATAATATAGAATTGCAATATGTTTTACAACTGTTTAACACAAACTTTAATGATCTTTTTATTACTTTAAATATAAATTGAGTTTAATACATTTTAACTGAATTATGTGAAAATGGCTCTTCTTTCCCTTTGAGACAGACAACTATGAGAAAAATATCCCCGTAATCTAGAACATGGGTTTAAAATAATTTTTCAGTGATAAATGATGAGTACTTCTTTGTCTTTACTTCTTTTTTTTTTTTAATTTTATTTATTTTTTGGCTGTGTTGGGTCTTCATTGCTGCACCTGCGTGCAGGCTTTCTCTAGTTGCCGCACCAGGAGCTACTCTGTTGTGATGTGTGGGCTTCTCATTGTGGTGGCTTCTCTTGTTGCAGAGCACAGGGCTTCAGTAGTTGTGGTGCACGGGCTTCAGTAGTTGTGGCGCATGGGCTTAGTTGCTCCACGGCATGTGAGATCTTTCCAGACCAGGGATCGAACCTGTGTCCCCTGTATTGGCAGGGAGATTCTTAACCACTGTACCACCAGGGAAGTCCCTGTCTTTACTTGTAAGTGAAAATGTGGGTTTTAGTAGGAGGCATCCCATGTTTTCATAGTGTGATTCAGAAGGAAAAAAATGTGTACTATTTTATCATTTGGTACCACACCTTCATGTCTCAAGATCATTTAAAAAAACAAAATGCTTTAGCTAAAATATAGGACCAGAGGTCTTCCAAGCAAAAGAGAGCACAGAGGATTATTTTTGTTTACTCATGCATGGAGAGGGAATTCATGCATAGAACTATGGAAGAACAAGACCCAAAACTTCAAACCGAGTTTCCCACTTATAATCTTTACATTCTCCAGTTCATTAAGTCATGTCATTTCTCTGATAAAAGCCTTTTATTTCTTCTTCTTCTTTTTTTTTTTTTGCAGTACGTGGGACTCTCACTGTTGTGGCCTCTCCCATTGCAGAGCACAGGCTCCGGACGCACAGGTTCAGCGGCCATGGCTCACGGGCCCAGCCGCTCCGCAGCATGTGGGATCTTCCCGGACCGGGGCACGAACCCGTGTCCCCTGCATCGGCAGGCGGACTGTCAACCACTGTGCCACCAGGGAAGCCCTTTTATTTCTTCTTATACTTAGAATAATACTGAAATTCTTTCCCATGGCTATAGACCCTCCACTATGTAGCAATATTGCCTATCTCTTTAACTTCACTGTATATACTTCTCTCTCTGTATTTGTTTAGTTAAGCAGATAAATTTCATTATTTCCATATTAAAAGTGAGGAGCCTAAAAAGTAAAGTGTTCAGTCCACTGACTTTTGTGCAGTATTCAAAACTAAAGCCACATATCTGATAATCTATTATATCTTGACGCACACTTCATACTTGAGTGTTCAGTCTGAAGTATTCACAATGTATCAGATGGTTTAGTAAATAAAATAGCAGCTCTTCAGTGAACCCTAATGCAGTTGGTCAAATGACGGTCCCCTCCAAAATATATGTCTGCCACAACCTGTGAATGTGACCTTATTTAGAATAAAAGGTCTTTGCACATGTAATGCAGTTAAGGATCTCAAGATGAGATCATCCATGTTTATTCAGGTGGGACTAAAATCTAATGGCAAGTATCCTTATAAGAAAGAAAAGGAGAAGACACAGATAGAAGTCCAAACCAGAGTTTCAGAGGAGAAGTCTATGTGAAGACACAGAGGATAAAGCCATGTGAAGACAGAGGCAGATACAGATATTGTCACAAACTTCAAATAAATATTCAACTCTATCCAGAAAACCTAATATGTTTCTCACTTTTCTGCATACCAAGAAGAGAGTACACATCTCCTTTTCAATTATTAACCCCCCTTCATTTTCTCCTTTAGGGTCTCTATCAGATTATCTATACTCATCATTCTTCAAAAAATGGAAGACATTAAACTCAAACTGCTTCACCTTATCACCGGTAAACTTGTAGACCCACCGGCATTAACAGGCATTTCATTTTCTTCCCAACTGTAACAATGGAGGAAATACCCCACACCTACCATCTTCTATCAAAGAACAATCTATCCACACATTCCCAGGACCCACTCTACTCTTGCCTTCCCAATGAATGAACCTTAGTTTGCCTCCTCTCATTCCAGCATCATCACATTTTTTCTCTCTTCTGAAGCATTCCAACAAGCACACAAGCATGTTATACTCTAGGCCATATTATAAAAGCCTTCCATTGGCCTTATATCTGTCTTCAACTCCAATTTTCTGACAGTTTTTGTAGAAAATATGTTGCATTTGTTCACTTACCAATCACCTTTAATGCACTTCAATCTGTCTTCTATCTCCACCACTTTTTCAAAAGCATACATTAACATCATCAAAAACCTCCATGTTGCCAAATCCAATGAATACTGCCTTCTCCTCATATAATGGACCTCTCAGTTACCATTAATATGGCTATCCCCTTCTCCCTTTCTTGAAACTCAATTTTCTCTTAATTTCTTTAACAATATACCTTGTTGGTCTTCCTCCTTGTTGTTGTTCTTTTTCTACTTGAGTTCTTAATTTTGATGCTCTTCAAAATTCAGTTCTGGGTTTTCTTCTTACCAAAGAAACCAAAAAAACCCAAATCCCTGTTTTAAGGTGATGTCATCCATACTCACATCTTTAAATTACTGAAAATTTAATTCACAGATTTTTATCTCAAGCTCAGAGCTAGTATCTGAGTTGTATTCCATCGATCTAGTTGCCTGCTAGACATCTTCACAGAGTGTCTCACAGAGCCCTCTGCCCAAGTGTTCACCCACTTCCACTTTTCCACACTTCAGTAAATGGCATCACTGTTCATCTATCTGTTAAAACTAAACAGAGAGCTCATCATGAAGTCCAGACTTCCCCTCATCCTCCACATCCCACACAGCATAAGATCTTTTTTATAATAGTTACAAAATACATTTCAAATTTGTCTAATTCTATTCTTCTCCACTGCCGCCTCCCAAACACAGGCCACTACTATCTTTTACCACTATCTCTTACAAGACCCAAAACCTCACACTGAGTTTCCCACTTATAATCTTTACATCCTCCAGTTCATTAAGTCATGTCATTTCTCTGAGAAAAGCCTTTTATTTCTTCTTATACTTAGAATAATACTGAAATTCTTTCCCATGGCTACAGACCCTCCACTATGTAGCAATTGCCTATCTCTTTAACTTCACTATATATCCTTCTCTCTCTGTATTTACTACACTCTAGCCTCACTGGTCTTTCTTCATCTCTTGAACACATCAAAATATTCCTTTCTCAGTGTGTTTGTAATGTTCTTCCATAGTTCCATGCATGAGTTCCTTCTCATCCTCAAGTTTTCAGCTCAACTGTTATGTAATCAAAGGTAGTGCTTTTCTGACCACCCTACGTAACTAAATCCTCATTCTATTATTGTCTTTTCTAGTCCCTTATTTGTTTTCTTAGTGACATTAATACTTTGTAATTGCTTAATCTGATTTTTTCACAGTTTCCTGCATTAGAATGAAAACTTTATGATAGTACGGGAGCCTGTCTCCTTTGCTAATCATTGAATGCCTCTGAGTACAGTTTCTGATCCATAACAAGTCTACTTTCTAAGGACAAATGATTCATCCATTGTATTGCTTCAGGAAATTCAAGTTGGACACTCATTTAACAAATGATACTCAAATGATAAGAGATAAGTGAACTTCTAAAGTAATACCCAGAAGCTTTCTTATTTATAAGTGAATTTTTTTTTAACATCTTTATTGGAGTATAACTGCTTTACAATGGTGTGTTAGTTTCTGCTTTATAACAATGTGAATCAGTTATACATATACATATGTTCCCATATCTCTTCCCTCTTGCCATCTCCCTCCCTCCCACCCTCCCTATCCCACCCCTCCAGGCAGTCACAAAGCACCGAGCTGATCTCCCTGTGCTATGCGGCTGCTTCCCACTAGCTATCTACCCACTAGCTATCTACCCTACGTTTGGTAGTGTATATATGTCCATGCCTCTCTCTCGCTTTGTCACAGCTTACCATTCCCCCTCCCCATATTTTAATATAATTGTTCATTGTCAACCATGTATCTGAAACTGTGAGCTCTGAATGAGCTCTGGATGAGCTCATAAACTAGTGGACTTACTCTCAGTATATCCTTTGTACAGTATCATAAACCACTTAATTAAAAGAGGAAACTTGACACAAAACAAGTGTTGGAAGGGAGTTCCCTCAAGCACAGTAACAAGTCTACACTATTGTTAACCAGTAAGGAATTGAAAGTGACAGATGAAATATGACTCCTACAAGGATATTTGTGGTATATGAAGATGAGTCTATAATCTAAGCCAACACTAGACTCATACACTTTCCAAATACAACCCACTGGTTTTTTTTTCAGAGTAACATTTTGAATGACTAGAGCAGATTAGAAAACAAAAATCATAAGCCATATATTAGATTGTTCAATGCTTATCAGGTACATTATAGTTAATTTTTCCTATTTGGATTCTCTAGTTTGACAGACCTTAACTTTTGTTGAATATAAGACTACAAGGTAGACTTGGAATGTAAGAATCTGTGAACTCAGACTTGGAATTTTTCTTTTAAAATTTTATTAGGGTTCTAAGAGCATTTGGACTGTGGTATTGTGTGAGTTCAAAGTGGGGCAGTATAATAAAAAGCAATGAAAGATATAAAAGAATTTGGGGTAAACCAAAGGTAAAATTAATGTTCTATTCATAAGTATGCTACAAGTAATTAATTCTCAATTCAAATTATGATAAAATAAAAGCTTTAGAAGCAGACACATTTGAATTTGAGTTGATGCTCTGCTGCATACTGATAATGGTGCAAACTACTTAACCTTCATTTTCCAAGTGTCTTCAAAATCATCAGAAGACAAGTTGAATAAGCTAGGCTCTTGAGCTGGAATTGAGAATATATCAATCCACTGAAAAATCAATGATTCTGCACCATCTATGGTTACTCAGCTGAGCTAAAGACCTCATTTCTCAAGTATTCTGGATGAGACAGTTTACATATCACTGTAAAAAGGGAGAAAAGGTAATTGGTGGCAGACACATAGATAAAGGTTACTCAGGAAAAAAGTCTGTCTGGATTAAATATCCCAGGAAAGTGGCATGATGCCATTTCTGTTCCAAGAGGTGAACACAATTTGCATCTTGAGTGCTGTAATCAAGAACAACTCTTGACTCTACAAATTAAACCATCCTGTTTTTTTCTTCTTAAAAAAAAGGGAAGTAAGAATTAAGAACAAGAAAAAATGCAGCAAAGCAGAAGCATAAATAATACAGTTCAGATAAAGAAAGGGTGACATGCTACAAACCAAGCTAATAGTCCTTGGACAGAATAACAGATTTTGGAGAAGCACTGTAAATGTTTTTCACATACTTCATGAAAATATATAAAATCTTAAAATCTTGTGTTCAGTTTATTTAAGACAAAATAAAAACTATCAGCCAGCGCTTAATAAATTTCTATTTAGCTTCATGTGGTATTAATAAAGGAGAGATTCAAAGTTTACTAATTTGTAAACCTCACAAGGTGTTTAAAAAGAAATTCTGAATAATTCTAGATTTATTGCTATTTTATATGGATATTATGTCTCTATAAATGATATTCTTTAAATACCATTTCAAGATACTACTTACTTGACAAGCTATTTTATTGTTTGCTCATAGCTTTTCAAAAGCTTCAATCAGAAGACTAGAGACCTTTAAACATTAAATAAATATTTCACCCCCACCTGCAGAAGCCTAATTTTCTTTGGAGAGTGACAAGCTAATCACAAATGGTCTGATGGACTGCCTGTGTCAGCCCATTTGTGTCTCCCCAGTCTGGGAAGATACCATATTTAAAAACCAGAAAAATAGATCATGCATTTACAGTGCTTTGTTCTTTCTTCTGCCCATTACAGGTACTCTAAATGGTTGAAATTCAGTGAAATTTAATGACTGATGTAATAGACCAAGGCACTCATTTAGTGAAGGCTATGTGTTGTGGGCCCAAGCTCTTGGGACATGATCATTGATTCAAGAAGACTTCAGGGGGAAGGAAAGAGCTCTAGTCAGATGGTGCTTAAAGAAAAAATCTGAAGCTCTTTCACATAAATCAGTCAATTAATATGCTAAGTCACAAAAGGTAAATCATGAAACTGTTGTTTCCCAATTCCAAAGCTGTCCTTTTCTGGTGTCTCCCTGACTTGGGACTACTTTTCAATAGTTTTAATTTTTAAATATAGAAATAAAACAATTAAATATAAAAAGAAATGTGTGACTATCCCAGATGTTGGCACCCTGGTCTGAAGGCAAGAACACAAGTTAGAAGTCTGGTTTTCACCTGGTTTATACTGCTTAAAATAGAACAATTTATATAACCTCTCTAAGCATTAATTTTCTCATTACACAGTAGTGTGGGCACTATCTTCCTCCAGAATTGTTTTAAGGATTGAGTGTAGTGGACTCATGGTTAAAGGATTCACAATTAGAACTTAAATTATACCCAGGTGAAATGCAGACATATGCATTTAAGTCTCTGAAGGAGTGGTGAAGATGAACTACAAGCTGTTCATTTACCTAAAGGCACAAGCAGCTTTCTGAGAAGAAACTCACGCTAAAGAGGGAGAGAGAAATGCACAAAAGTTGCAAAGAAAAAAATCTCAGTTTCCTAGAAGGAAAGGTAATTCTGTGTCCAATACAGTGTTCGTCACTAAAATCTATTTTCTGTCCTAGCCAATGAACTCACGAACAAATCCTGAAATAATGTACAAAAGAAAACAAAATCCAAACCTGACAAGAAACTGTTTCATTAAGATTTTGAATATACTGGACAACAAAAGTAGTAATTTTAAAACTGTATTACAAAAATGGGAGATTTGGATATTTTCTGCTTATACATTTGGTATGGTTATGCACACTTACGGCACATGAGAACACAGCTCAGCTCTATCATATCAAGGATTTCAAAGGACCACAAATATCCTTGCCAATGACAACCAGAGATATCTGGCACCCTGACAGCAGTGGCTGTAAACATGTAACTCAAAAGGTCCCTATGTAGTGGCTTCTAGACCTATGAGCAACATCAATATCTGAATTGGGAATTTAAGTTGAGTACCAGCTGCAGGGATGGTATTCATGTAGAGTATCACATCACCGAATAAGTGTAAGGTAGGATACAGGAAAATGGCTACTGGATACACTAGGTCAGGGGTCAGCAAACTTTTTCTGTAAAAGGCCAGACAATAAATATTTTAGGTCCTGTGGGCTGTACGGTCATTAGTGCAACTACTCAACTCCCAATGTAATGAAAAAGCATCCACAGACAACTGGTACATGAATAGGTGTGGCTGTACTTGAACAGTATTTTATTTACAAAAACAGGTGGTGGGAGATTGGTTCAAGATGGCAGAGTAGAAGGACATGCTCTCACTCCCTCTTTTGAGAACACCGGAATCACAACTAACTGCTGAACAATCATTGACAGGAAGACAATGGAACTCACAAAAAAAGATACCCCACATGCAAAGACAAAGGAGAAGCCACAATGAGATGGTAGGATGGGCGCAATCACAATCAAATCAAATCCCATAACTGCTGGGTGGGTGACTCACAGACTGGAGAACACTTACACCACAGAAGTCCACCCACTGGAGTGAAGGTTCTGAGCCCCACGTCAGGCTTCCCAACCTGGGGGCCTGGCAATGGGAGGAGGAATTCCTAGAGAATCAGACTTTGAAGGCTAGTGGGATTGATTGCAGGACTTCAACAGGAGTGGGGGAAACAGAGACTCCACTCTTGGCGGGCACACACAAAGTAGTGTGTGCATCGGGACCCAGGGGAAGGAGCAGTGACCCCAGGGGAGACTGAACCAGACCTACCTGCTAGTGTTGGAGGGTCTCCTGCAGAGGCGGGGGGCAACTGTGGCTCACCAAGGGACAAGGACACTGGCAGCAGAAGGTCTGGGAAGTGCTCCTTGCCATGAGCCCTCCCAGAGTCCGCCATTAGCCTCACCAAAGAGCCCAGGTAGGCTCCACTGTTGGGTCGTCTCAGGCCAAACAACCAACAGGGAGGGAACCCAGCCCCACCCATCAGCAGACAAGTGGATTAAAGTTTTACTCAGCTCGGCCCACCAGAGCAACAACCAGCTCTACCATCCACCAGTCCCTCCCATCAGGAAACTTCCACAAGCCTCTTAGAGAGCCTCATCCACCAGAGAGCAGACAGCAGAAGCAAGAAGAATGACAATCCTGCAACCTGTGGAATAAAAACCACATTCACAGAAAGACAGACAAGACGAAAAGGCAGAGGGCTATGTACCAGATGAAGGAACAAGGTAAAACCCCAGAAAAAAAACTAAAAGAAATGGAGATAGGCAACCTTCCAGGAAAAGAATTCAGAATAATGATAGTGAAGATGATCCAGGACCTCAGAAAAATAATGGAGGCAAAGATGGAGAAGATGCAAGAAATGCTTAACAAAGACCTAGAAGAATTAAAGAACAAACAAACAGAGATGAACAATACAATAACTGAAATGAGAAATGCACTAGAAGGAAACAATAGCAGAATAACTGAGGCAGACGAACAGGTAAGTGACCTGGAAGACAGAAAGGTGGAATTCAGTGCTGCAGAACAGAATAAAGAAAAAAGAATGAAAAGAAATGAAGACAGCCTAAGAGAATTCTGGGACAACATTAAATGCAACAACATTCACATTATAGGGCTCCCAGAAGGAGAAGAGACAGAGAAAGGACCCGAGAAAATATCTGAAGAGATTATAGTCGAAAACTTCCATAACATGGGAAAGGAAAGAGCCACCCAAGTCTAGGAAGCACACAGAGTCCCATACAGGATAAACCCAAGGAGAAACATGCCGAGACACACAGTAATCAAACTGGCAAAAATTAAAGACAAAGAAAAATTACTGAAAGCAGCAAGGGAAAAATGACAAATAACATACACGAGAACTCCTATAAGGTTAACAGCTGATTTCTCAGAGGAAACTCTACAAGCCAGAAGGGAGTGGCATGATATACTTAAAGTGATGAAAGGGAAGAACCTACAACCAAGATTACTCTACCCAGCAATGATCTCATTCAGATTCCATAGAGAAATCAAAAGCTTTACAGATAAGCAAAAGCTAAGAGAATTCAGCACCACCAAACCAGCTCTACAACCAATGCTAAAGGAACTTCTCTAAGGCGGAAACACAAGAGAAGAAAACAACCAACAAAAACAAACCCAAAACAAATAAGAATATGGTAACAGGCACATACATATCGATAATTACCTTAAACGTGAATGGATTAAATGCTCCAACCAAAAGACACAGCCTTGGTAAATGTATACAAAAACAAGACCCATATATATGCTGGCCAGAAGAGACCCACTGCACACCTAGGGACACATACAGGGTGAAAGTTAGGCGATAGAAAAAGATATTCCATGCAAATGGAAATACAAACAAAGCTGGAGTAGCAATACTCATATCAGATAAAATAGACTTTAAAATAAAGAATGTTACAAGAGACAAGGAAGGACACTACATAATGATCAAGGGATCAATCCAAGAAGAAGATATAATAATTATAAATATATATGTGCCCAACATAGGAGCATCTCAATACATAAGAAACTGCTAACAGTTCTAAAAGAGGAAATTGACAGTAACACAATAATTGTGGGGGACTTTAACACCTCACTTACACCAATGGAGAGATCATCCAAACAGAAAATTAATAAGGTAAACAAAGCTGGAGTAGCAATACTCATATCAGATAAAATAGACTTTAAAATAAAGAATGTTACAAGAGACAAGGAAGGACACTACATAATGATCAAGGGATCAATCCAAGAAGAAGATATAATAATTATAAATATATATGTGCCCAACATAGGAGCATCTCAATACATAAGAAACTGCTAACAGTTCTAAAAGAGGAAATTGACAGTAACACAATAATTGTGGGGGACTTTAACACCTCACTTACACCAATGGAGAGATCATCCAAACAGAAAATTAATAAGGAAACACAAGATTTAAATGACACAATAGACCAGATAGATTTAATTGATATTTATAGGACATTCCATCCAAAAACAGCAGATTACACTTTCTTCTCAAGTGCACATGGAACATTCTCCAAGACAGATCACATCTTGGGTCACAAACATCAAACCTCAGTAAATTTAAGAAAACTGAAATAATATCAAGCATCTTTTCACCACAAGGCTATGAGAATAGAAATGAATTACAGGGAAAAAAATGTAAAAAAACACACAAACACATGGAGGCTAAACAACATGTTACTAAATAACCAAGAGATCACTGAAGAAATCAAAGAGGAAATCAAAAAATACCTAGAGACAGGGCTTCCCTGGTGGTGCAATGGTTGAGAGTCTGCCTGCTGATGCAGGAGACACGGGTTCGTGCCCCAGTCTGGGAAGATCCCACATGCCGCGGAGCAGCTAGGCCTGTGAGCCATGGCCACTGAGCCTGCATGTCCGGAGCCTGTGCTCCGCAACGGGAGATTCCACAACAGTGAGAGGCCCATGTACCGCAAAAATTATTTAATAGACCAGGGCTCGAACCTGTGTCCTCTGCATTGGCAGGCAGATCTCAACTACTGCGCCACCAGGGAAGCCCCACCAATGGGATTTTTTACAGAACTAGGACAAAAAATGACCTTAGAACAGTATGGAGGTTCCTTAAAGAACTAAGAACAGAATTACCATATGACCCAGCAATCCCACTACTGGGCGTATACCCAGAGAAAAAAAAGACACATGCACCCCAATGTTCACTGCAGCACTATTTACAACAGCCAGGTCATGGAAGCAACCTAAATGCCCATCAGCAGACGAATGGATAAAGAAGATGTTGTACATATATACAATGGAATATTACTCAGCCATAAAAAGGAAAGAAATTGGGTCATTTGTAGAGACGTGGATGAATCTAGAGACTGTCATACAGAGTGAAGTAAGTCAGAAAGAGAAAAACAAATATCGTATATTAACGCATATATGTGGAACCTAGAAAATCGTACAGATGAACTGGTTTGCAGAGCAGAAATTGAGACACAGAAGTAGAGAACAAACATATGGACACCACGTGGGGAAAGTGGTGGGGGGTGGGGTGGTGGTGTGATGTATTGGGTGATTGGGATTCAGATGTATACACTGATGTGTATAAAATGGATGACTAATAAGAAAATAAAGGAAGAAAGAAAGAAAAGAAAAGAAAAAACCTGTGGTGCACAGGATTTGGTCTTCAGGCAATAGTTTGCCCTGGTGTAGTCTAATTGAGAGGACTTGCTCCTGAATGTAATAGAATAATACTTGAAGATTATTAGAAACAAATGAGGAAATATTTTTCAACAGAGTTTAGAAATTACAAATGTATTGTCAGTGGGTGTCAAAGTAATAATGTTTGATACTTAGATGAGATACCTCTTTCTAACCCCAAAGGAATTATAATTACATATCCAAACTTTTTCACACACAGAAGGCAAACACAATTATTCTCTTTATATATACGTCCTCTTAAAGAGAAATTTCTGAAGCTATCCTTCCATTCCTAACAATCTCATTGTACAAAATCCCACTTTTTCTGATAATGTAAAGAAATACATTGGTTAGTGCCAATCTAATATTTTGCCTAAGTGAATGACATCTTCCTTTGATTTTAGCTAAATTATAAGAAGGTAGGATGCTTTAGGAGTCAAGAAAAGGCATAAGGGCAGCTTAGTAGGATAATAAATAATTTCACTTTATAACAATATGGAACTGGAGTGTTTGCAAGATGGAATAATTTAAAAGAATGAGGGTTAGATGATTATTTTTGGAAGTGACTTTGTCCTAATTCTGGCCAATAATTTGTAAAAGGAAACCTGCTGGAGACTACCTGGAAAGGATTTTCTCATTAAGAGAAAAAAGGAAGGAAGGAAGGAAGGAAGGAAGGGAGGGAGGGAGGGAGGGAGGGAGGAAGGAAGAAAGAAAGGAAGAAAGAAAGGAAGAAAGGAAGGAAGAAAGGAAGGACAGAAGGGAGAAAGTATTCCTTCCATGTTTCTTCTGTAGCATGTTAACTTTTTCCTCTTGCAAATTTTTTCATAGTCCTTAAAACAGTGTTATATTTCCAGGCACCAATGAAGAAAGCAAACTGAAATGTGTTTGTGAGGAAAAGGGTGAGGAAAGCCTTCGCAGAGGGTCTTCAGTAGTTTTATACCTAAAATGTTACATATCACAACTGCAGCATAAAGGAAGAATGGTAAGGGACCTATTTGGTTGTAAGGCTATATTTTACTTGAAGTAAAATATTACCTCAAGTAGAATATAGAAGTTAGGTGTGTATACTGTAATCCTCTACAGCAGTGCATAAAAACCATAGAAGAAATATAATGAAAAATTCAATAGATAAATTAAATGTAATACTAAAGTAATTTAAATAATCAAAAGAAGACAAGAAAGAAGAAACAAAAAAGACAGATAGTACAAATAGAAAATTAATAATAAAAAGGTAGACTTATATTTAACCAAATCAACGATTTTATTAAGTGTAAGTGGTCTAACACACTTTATTAAAAGAGATTGTCATGTTGAATTATTTTAAAAGACCAGAATATATGCCACCTTCAAATATAAGTACTTGAAATATAATGATAAGAGGTTCAAGGGAAAAAATAGGAAAAGATTCATCATGCAAGCCCTAATAAAAGGAAGCTGGAGTGGTTATATTAATATCTGAAAATTAGGTTTCAAAAAACAGGGAAATTAGCAGAAATAAAAAAGGATATTACGTAATGATAAAACTGACAATTCATCAGAAAAATCTAATAATACTAAATGTGCCTACAACTAACAACAGAGCTTCAAAATATGTGAAGCAGTAACCATTCATCTAAAAGGAGAAATAGGCAAAACCACAACTTCAGTTAGGGATTTCAATGCTCATTTCTCAGTAATCAATAGAACAGGTAGACAGAAAATCAGTAAGAATGTGGAAGACCTGAAGAAAACTATCAACCAACTTGTCATTTGTAGAACGCTCTACCCAACATCAGAAAGAATACACTTTCTTTTCAGGTACACATGGAACATTCACCAAGAAAGACCATATTTTGGATGAGAAAAAAAACTTTATTAAATTTAAAAGACTGTTATATTCCTTGACCATAATGGAAATAAAAACAAAATTTTAAAAAACAGAAAGGTATATGTTAAAACTCAAGCACTTTGATAATAATGTATTTCTAAATAATCCCCAAGTCAAACAATAAGTCACAAGGAAAATAAAAAAAAATTGTACTGAATAAAAATGGAAATACAACATATCAAAAATTGAGGGATGCAGATAAAGAATTGCATAGAGGGAAATTTATACTGTAAACTCTATTTTAGAAAGAAGAAAGAAATCAAATTAATAACCTAAGCTTCCAACTTCAGAAACTGGATATAAAGAGCAAACAAAACTCAATTCATGCAGAAGGAAGGAAATAATAACTGTAAGGCCAGAAATTGATGAAATTTAAAATGATTAAATCATAGGGAAAAGCTATTAAATCAAAAGCTGCTTGACTGAAAAGATCAATAGGATCAATAAAAGTGACAGGCCTCTAGTAAAAATGAGGGAAAAAAAGATGATTCAATTAGCATCAGCAGAAACAAAAGGGTGAATATTACAGACATTATTAGGATACTAAAAGAATACTATAAACCACCCTGTGAGCATACGTTCAACAAATTAGATAAACTGGACCAGTTCCTTGAAAGACACAAATTACAAAAATGATTTCAAGAAAATTTAAATAACTGGAATTATCCTCTACTGAACAAATTGAATTCATAGTTTAAAACCCTCTGAAAAAATAAAACTCCAGGCACAGATTGTTTTATTAGTAAATTCTACCAATAATTTAAAAATGATACCAAGTCTACAAAATATCTTCCAGAAAACAGAAACAGAAAAGATATTTCCCAAACCATTTTATAAGGCAACCATTTATAAGGCAACCACTTTAATATCAAAACTAGATAAAGAAAGTAAATGAGAATAGTGCAGTCCAATATCTCTCATGAACACAAACATCTTCTATAAAATATTAGCCAAATGAATGCAACAATATATAAAAAGAATGCTACATCATGATCATATGGGGTTTATCTCAAAAATGCAAAGTTGCTTCAACATTCAAAAATAAATCAGCATATTAAAATCACCATATTAACAGATTAAACAAGGAGAAGACACCTAACCAACCCAACAGAAATTGATAAAATTCAATATCCATTCACAATAAAAACTCCCTGGACATTATGTATAGAAGGAAAATTCTGAAGCTGATAAAGGGCATCTACAAATAACTAAATCTATCTTCATACTTAATGGTGAAAATTGAATGTTTTTTACCCAAGAGCAGGAATAAGGCAAGGATATCTATTCTTTTTACTGCTCCTTAACACTGTATTAGTGGCTCTAGATAGTGTGATAAGACCCAAAAAAAAAGTCAGTTTTCCCTAAATTGATCTAGAGATTTCACACCACCCAATTAAAATCTCAGCAGATTTTGTAAATATAATCAAACTAATTTTACAATTTATATAGGAAAACAAATGTATGAGAAAAGCCAAACTATTTTTCCAATAGAAAAGTCTGAGGTATCACATTACCCATTTTAAGACTGACTGCTGACCTACAGTTCTTAAAACATTGTGCCATTAGTGAAAAGATAGACACAGAAAGGATAGAACAGATAATGCTGAGTTAGACCCACACAAATAGAATAAATTGATTTTTACCAAGCTGCATAGACAATTTAATAGAGAAAGGATACTTTTTCAACAAATGATGCTGGAACAATTGAATATCCATATGAATGGATCCAAACAAAAGAACTTCAACCTATATATTTCATTCAGTACAAAATATTTATTTCAAAATGGAACAAAAACTTAAATATAAAACTAAAAATTCTTAAAAGAAAACATAAGAGAAATCTTTATAGCCTTGGATTAGGCAAAGAGTTCCTAAATAAGACAACAAAAGCATGATTTGTAAAAGGAAATAATTGGTAAGTTGGATTTCATTGATATTTAAAGTGTTTTCCCTGCAAAAGATTTAAAATTCTAGCCAAGTATTGGGACAAAAATATCCAAATCAAATATCTGACAAAGAATTTCTATCTAGAATATATAAACTCAACAATAAAAAAATTAAAATTAAATGGGTGAGAGACCTAAATAGATTCTTTACAAAGATATATATGGTAAGTGCTCATATGCAAAAGATGTCCAACAAAAATAGTTATAGAGAACTGCAAATTTAAAAATATGAGGAACCACTACATCCCTATTAGAATAGCTAAATTTTTTTTTTTTTTTTAAGTAACAGAGAAAACAGAAAAAAGTTAATAATATGGGCTGCTGAGGATGCCTTTTGCTGGTGGGAATGCAAATTGATACAACCATCCTGGAATAAATACAGTTGTACCATTTTTATTAAGTTAAATATACACTTATATGACTCAGCAATCCACTTTTAGATATTTACCCTAGAATAATGTTCATGGAATATTTATCAGTTTTGAGATATTTTTGTTTGTCATACCTGTGGGTATTACTGGCATCTAGTTGGTAGAGGGCAGGGATGCTGCAAAACATCCTACAACCCCCAGGATAGTCCCCTATAGCAAAGAATTATCCAGTACAAAGTATATCAGTGCTGAGGTTGAGAAACCCTGTCCTAGAAAAATGAAAGGTTTGTTATACAAAAACCTGCATATGAATAGCATTATTCATTATTGCTCCAAAACAGGAAACAACCCAAATATCTTACAATTGGTGATTGTAAGAATCACAAATTGTGATTCATCCATATAATAAAATACTACTTAGAATAAAAAAGAATGAACTATTTATACATGAAACAACATGAATGAATTTCAAATGCATTATGCTAAGTGAAAATGTCAGTCTCAAGATTATATAATGTATGATGCTATTCATATGACATTCTCTTAAATAAAAACTAAAGGGGCAGGGAAGTATCAGTGGTTGCCAGGGGTTAGCAATGGAGGAAGTGTTTGACTATGAAGGACAGTATGAGGGGTAACAGAATTGCCCTGCATCCCTTCTTTGGTGGTGGTTATACCAATCTATGAATATGTTAAAATTCATAAAACTGCATAACGAAAAAAAAAGAAATTTACTGTATGTAAATTTTTTAAACAATTAAAAAAGCAGACAAATCTTAAGAAACTGACAAAAGTGGAAATTATATACATATATTTTAAATTATTACACTTCTTAATGAGATACTGTGTTAAAAGAATATACACTGGAGCAATGATACCTGGGTTCAAATTCCAACTCTGCCACTTAGCCCTATGATCTTGGACAATTAGCCTAACCTTTCTGAATGTTAGTATCCTCATCTGTAGAGTGTGAATAATAATAGTTTCTACCTCATAGATTTGTTATGAGTTAATATGCAATTACATACTTAAAATATTGCTTGATGGACCATAAATACACTAGGAAAATTAGCAATTTTTTATTATAAATGACACAAGATTTATAGAGTACATACTCTTACATCAATTGTTGTTTAACCTGGAAGAATTTGAAAGACATGCTTAATAAGTTAATAATTTTAATACATTTTAATCAAATTTAAATCAAGAAAATACTATGTTGGAAATTATTAAATATGTTACATCTTATAATTTTCTGTCTTAATTATTCCAGGTTGATAAGACTCTCATGAAATCCACCAATGTCTGCATTTTCCACTTACTACATCAAGAATATCTTTCCTGGCTTCCCTGGTGGTGCAGTGGTTGAGAGTCCGCCTGCCAATACAGGGGACACGGGTTCGTGACCCGGTCCGGGAAGATCCCACATGCCATGGAGCACCTGGGCCCGTGAGCCATGGCTGCTGGGCCTGCGCGTCTGGAGCCTGTGCTCCGCAATGGGAGAGGCCACAGCAGTGAGAGGCCCGCGTACCACAAAAAAAAAAAAAAAAACAAAAAAAGAATATCTTTCCATTTCAGTAGTTTGTATCTAAAACATCCTTTGAAAGGCCTGATTTTTTTTCATATAGACATTGTATAATTTATTTAACTGATACCCCACTTCTGAACATTTAGATAATTTTCAGGTTTTCAAAAACCATATTTTTTCTCTATAGAATTAATTTTCTACTAAGTTGGAGCTTTTGGCTATTGCTTCCCCAAGACATTGTATCAACATCTTTTTAAAAAATCAAAGCTCTATCATTTTGTAGTTGCCAGTTATTAAATATCCTTAGCAAGAATTCCCATTCCACCTTTAAAAACAGTATGAGAAGATAATGTAGTAAGTAATTTTAAGAATACAAATTTATGTTTTCAAGACCATAAATAAGGTAAATAAACAAGGCAACTTGCCCCAGTTCTACCCTCTCTGAAGAATAAATTTGTAACTTCATCTTAAAAAGCAATCTCAGGCTCTGTGTTCTACTCACTCACCTTTGATTCACAGGTCCCAGCCTACACAGCCATGGAGGATAAGTCAGTCACCTGCTCTGAAAGTGGACTCTTTTTTTCCAAGAGATAGCATGACTTTAATTATTTGCAGTGGCCCAGGTCAGGTTTCCACCATGAATCTTTAGAACATGTCAAAATAATCTGAGCTAGATTGATGCAGCCACTGTGGAGAGCAGTATGGAGTTTCCTTAAAAAACTAAAAATAGACTTACCATATAATCCAGCAATCCCACTCCTGGGCATATATCCAGAGGAAACTCTAATTTGAAAAGATACATGCACACCAATGTTCATAGCAGCACTATTTAAAATAGCCAAGACATGGAAGCGACCTAAATGTCTACTGACATATGAATGAATGGATAAAGAGGATGTGGTACATATATACAATGGAATATTACTCAGCCATAAAGAAAGAATGAAATAATGCCATTTGCAGCAACATGGATGGGCTCAGAGATTATCATATTAAGTGAAATAAGTCAGACAGAGAAAGACAAATATCACATGATACCACATGAAATGTGGAATCTTAAACAATGGTACAAATGAACTTAGTTACTAAACAGAATTAGACTCACAGATATAGAAAACAAACTTATGATTACCAAAGGGGAGATCGGGGAGTAGGAGAGATAAATTAGGAGTGTAGGATTAACATATACACATTGCTATATATAAAATAGGTAAACAACAAGGACCTGCTGTATAGCACAGGGAACTATACTCAGTATCTTGTAATAGCCTATATTGGAAAAGAATCTGAAAAAGGATACATATATATGTATATATATGTATAACTGAGTCACTTTCCTGGCACTTGAAACACAACATTGTAAATTAACTATACTTCAATTATATATATAATTAAACAATTTGAGCTATACCTCATTGGTTAAGAGAATATGAGTTTTTAAGGCGTCTGAATTGCACACTTCCTAACTGTGTTATCTAAGAAGAGAAACAAAACACCTTGTCCAACAATATTTTCCTCACTAGACTAAAAGCTCTTCAAACCAGGATTTGTATCCTACTCATTTCATACCCCCGAAACATGCATAATGCTCAAATATTATTAAATAATTGCCTAGTGGAGGTATTTTTAAATTAAAGGTATATGTACATGTGTTAGATGCTTAGATTTACTGAAAGGAAGATGGTATAAAAATCTTCTAAACCTTAAACTTCGCTGTATGAAAATATGATCATATAACCGTATAAAGAAAGAATTGTTCAAATAAGCCACAAACTCTTCCATTTTTCTCATTTGTAGTTGAAATGTGATATCATTATTG
>NW_020175631.1:1037781-1075115 GCF_003031525.2 Neophocaena asiaeorientalis asiaeorientalis | reverse complement strand
TATATCAAAACTTCCACAAACAAGTACTAAACAGCAAGGAAAATATATTAACTTGTGGGAGTTAGTATATTTACATATAGGTTATCAATCATCCACATTAAGTGAAATTTCTACTTTCTCAGTTACAGAATTTCTAATTATCTTATTTGCTTTTGTGCAATTTTGAAATTTGTAATTTAGGGATTATGTAAACTCTACTATCTGACATTAATTACTTGTACTCAAGGTGATGGCCCCAGCTGCTAATTTAGTTAAATAGTTATTAAAAAATTTAAAAGGAAACCAGATGGATAATTCTAACTCTTCTGTTGGATAAGCACTTATTATTTTTGATAGTTTATGTAGCTTCTCCAAATTCTCATTAGAGAATATTAATCATTCTAGGTTAATCTGGCAATCAAAAATAAATATCTTAAGTCTTTTTTTTTTTAATTTGTCAGGTGACCATATGTTAGGGACAATCATAAAAACTGAGCAGGAACATGTTGGGAAGCATAACACCATAAATTTACAGCTGGACTTAATGTTGGCTGAGAGATTGATGACCTGCTTGTTAATGTGGGAGAAATATACATAGGGCATATTGAGTTACTATAGTGTGGGTAGTTTGATGTGCTGTGATGTGTTATGTTAGAACCACTCTGTTTGACCTCTGCTCAGTGATGCGTTAAAAATGTAAAGTATTGTACTTCCTTAGAAAGTAGACTCAATGCACTGCAACCCCATGCTGGTTGTTACCCAAAGCAAGCATGGTTAAATTATACACATCTCTTGGTTTTAAAGGAAGGAAAAAATAGGAGGAGGAGACACATTTCTCATGGATTAGCATCTTCTGATCTATTTTTGCAACTAACCTAATACAAATTCAGTAAATCATTTTTTTCAGGATTGAAAAGAAAAATCTTTTATGTCCATGCTTTTAATGTTGAACAGATCTGAAAAAAAAGTCCTAGCAAATCAAGGGTCTCTTTAAATGTAAATGTTTCACATCATATGAGCATACAAATCATGTTTATTGCAAAAGTAACTTTGAGATTCTTCCCAAGGATTTTTAAAGCACCTCTTTTATATCTGTATTCTTCAACATAAACATACACACAGACTCTGTGACATGTGTTTGCTCCTATACTAAGTTCCTAATGGTTCTCAATCATGTAAGTTCTTTCTGGGTTAACATCTTGTCTCCATCTCCCATAGTATTTACATAGTCTTGTATTTAAAACAGCAGATTCTAAATAAATGGTGAAAGCACAATGACTGTAAAAATGAAGAAATAACTTGAATTCTATCTTTCTATGTAACCACTTGAGTTTTTACTTATATTTAAATTTTTTAGGTAAAATAGACTGTGTACATGAAAGGGGTAATGTGCTTTGGGGAGTAGCAATAAAGTATGTATTTCAAATGATATAAAATATTTATTGAATTTGAATAATATTTTAAAGCTTAAATGTTATTCTCTTTAAAATTGATTTTGAATTAAAAGATGATTTAAAATTATTAGTGACTGTTACAAGATTATTATTGATATACTTTTGTTATGGAAATATAGGAGATATTTAAAAATTATCTGCTTGGGTATCAATTATGCAATGTGTGCTTTTGTTTAATCAAAAGGGGAGAAGAAGCTGGGGTGGAAAATGTAGAAGGTGTTATAGTACCTAACAGTTTCTATCACATCAGAACATTTCCATTTCTTTAGTATTTTTTTTAAATAGTTGCTTCTTTTTCCTCTTTTTCCATGATTAAAGCATCTCATTCAGACTGAAATTATTATTTATGAGGCTTGATTAAAAATGTTTTATTTTTTCAGATGTACTTGTTTCAAGGCTTGGGAAATAATAAATTCCTCCTGGCTTGAGTTATTAACATTGAACCATATCTTCAAATTGACACTTAGACTAGACTATAAAGGACACATTTTTAGACTGTCTGTAAGTTGTGCTTTTTGGAAGCCAACAGAATGTAAAACCTTGCTTATTATATAAAATTCAATTTACTCTATATTTTAAATATAAATAGTATTATATATTTCCATACATGAACCCCTGAGGCTGAAGTTTCTATTGAACTTTTGACTTGTCTTTGAAATTTGAGAGGAGCCATTAAGAAACTGATATTGAATCATCCATTAGGGAAAAACTCAATAAATTTAAAAAATGAATTAAAAATATCAACTCAAGGGCTTCCCTGGTGGCGCAGTGGTTGAGAGTCTGCCCGCTAATGCAGGGGACACGGGTTCGAGCCCTGGTCTGGGACGATCCCACATGCCACGGAGCGACTAGGCCCGTGAGCTACAACTACTGAGCCTGCACGTCTGGAGCCTGTGCTCCGCAACAGGAGAGGCCGCGATAGTGAGAGGCCCGTGCACCGCGATGAAGAGTGGCCCCCGCTTGCCGCAACTAGAGAAAGCCCTCGCACAGAAATGAAGACCCAACACAGCAAAAATTAATTAATTAATAAACTCCTATCCCCAACATCTTAAAAAAAAATCAACTCAATAAATGTAACTGTTAATTGGAATTTGCTTATCTAACATGTTATTAACTAAAATGACATGTCTTGTGGAATCCTGTGATTTTCTGGGTTACTTCACATAGGAGGTTAGTGGTGGAAGTAATTGGAAGTTTTATAGGAAGCAGAAAAGAACACTAGAAAGTGACTGGAGAAGAGAAATTAAATCAGATTTATGAGAGATAAAAAATTAAGAAAATAATTAAAATAAATTATAAAATAAAGAATTAAGATTTGTTTCTAAATAAAAAACAAATCAGGCATAGAACAATGAATACAGTATTAAATTGTTAAAATGAGATTGATGTTGAGTCCCATTATATTGCTGATGTCAAAGAATATTTATGTAAAGCTCTAGTCTTTTATGGTAACCAGAGTTAAAAACACACACACAAATATTGCTATTTGGGAGTAGTACCTCTAAGAATATAATGATCCAACTTTCCATGACCTTGATTATCAGGTTAACTTTAAAGTTTTATTCTGGGGCTTAGTAAAATGAGCCACACATTTCCCCACATCAGTGTGGGCTTGCCTCTCCTCCATTCCTTTCTTTTCCTTGGTTTTAGACTCCCTCATTTGTGATCAATTTTTCTTCTTCATCATTCCTGTTTCTTACTTCGTCTTTTGGTCTAAGTTGGTTACCTAAGCATTCCTCTCCACTCCCTACTTCTGGTGATATAGAATATTTGAGTTTTCAGGAACAAATGAGTAGCCTTTGCATGAAAATGTAACTAACAGTAGAATAGCTCTGTGTTTGCTTTCAGGTTAGCTATTCAATGTTGGTTATTCATTTACAAGTTCTCTTCCAGAGTAAAGTACTTAGGAAGAACTGGTTCAGAATGTAGTCTTTGTTTTCAAGCCTTCCTTTTATCTTGGTTTGTTCCCTATGTCCTCATGCCTGAAGCAGTCACTCTGTTCTTATACGTCAAACTGTTACAATTACCTTCACATTCTACTGGAAAAGTCATCACTTCACAAACTCCCACTCAGTGTCTCTGTATCACTGGGAATGAAGCATAGTTGATATGATTTCCCACCAATTCAGCACTAAAGTCAGAAATATAATGCATGGCTTAAAAGTCTCAGGCTTGCAGCCACTTCTATTGAAGGATACAAGTTCAAGGACTAAGTATACATGCCTGCAATGATGTTGTGAATATATGAAGCCCTGAGGATTTAAACAGGCAAGGCAAAGCAAAATAGAACACATATTATATGTGCTGGAAGAGAGGTATAACAACCTGTTGTGACAAATCTGGAAGGAGTTATCTATTTATTGATTCAGCTACTAAACATTTTTCACTAAAGATTAAAAAATATGTGGGTAACATTAAACCACAGTTTGAGATTATTAACAATATTCTTACATAATGAATACATAAAACATTCCAGACTTTCGGTTTTCAAAAAAATGTGTCTTTTAAAAATATCAAAATAATATAAAAGCAATATAATATTACTTGGAAGGAAAAAAAAGAAACAAAATCATCCATACGTTCTCTTATGGGTTATGTCCCCTCAAAATTCATAAGTTGAAATCCTAACTGTCAGTCCCTTACAATGTGACTTTATTTGGAAATAGATTCTTTGCAGATGTAGTTAGTTATAGTAAAATGGGATCATGAGAGTGGGTCCTAATCCAATGTGACTGGTGTTCTTATTAAAAAAAAAAAACAAATTTTGGACACAGGGGCATGCACACAGGGAGAATATCACATGAAGAGGCATACGTGGAAGACGGCCATCTATAAGCCAAGGTGAGAGAGCAGAAACAGGTCTTTCCCTCATAGCTGTCAGAATGAACCAACACTATTGACACTTTGATCTCAGACATCTAGCCTCCAAAACTATAAGACAATAAACTTCTGCTGTTTAAGCCACCTAAGTTGTGGTACTTTCTACAGCAGCCCTAGCAAACTAATGTACCTTCATTACCCAGACATAATTTCTGTAAACATTTGTTATAAATTCTTTAATCTGTGACCTCTTTATGATTGTTTGTCAGTATGTATTTTCTTCCAATAAAAATAAATTGTGAACAAATATTGTAAGGCTACAGCAGTGAGTTTTTGCGTCCTAGTATTAAGTCTATCTATTAAGTCTATCATCTTCCCTCCACTGGTAATGATACACCAATTTTAGTACTAAGCTAAATGATAACATTTCCCAGGCTCCTTTGTACAAAGGGATATTAGCCAAAAGATTGTGTGAGACTGTCAGGAACTGCAAAGTTTCTGAGATTTTAAACTTCCTGCAAGCAAGCAAGTTAGCCTACTATAGTCTCTTAGAAGCTAGCTGAAGATATGAGATTCCTGTGTCAGAGATAAAGGATTTTATTCCTCACAGCAATAGCAGTGGTCAGAATACCAGTTTTCTTTTCCTAGTTTTCCGAGAGCCAATTCTAAGCCCTTCCCCAGGGCTACAAGAAGAGGACCAGGCAATACCACCACTCGTGAAGCTGAAATTTTCATTAACAGTCAGTAAGCCTAAACACCTTCTGCCTAGGAAGGAGACACTGTTTCTTCTGAGCCTGCTTTCTTAAAAACATTCTTAAAAAGAGAGACTAGCAGCTATGTCCTGAGGTGCAGTCATGTTCTGAGTCTGGCAGCCATGTTCTTAGAATGACAGCAGGAAGAGAGGAAACTGAAGTCCACACCAGTACTGGCCTGTCTGTTCTAAGGGTTCTTTTATGAATAAGAAAGTTTAATTTCTATAACTAAATCACTGTTCTTTTGGCATTTTCTGTTTCATGATCCAAACTTAGTTCTAACTGATATCCAGTCAATAAAACTTGTATTTAAAACATCATTTTACATAATTGTAAAGGAATTCATCATATAGTTATATCATCATTTATTTATCTAGTCCCTTTTTCTTGTGCCCCCTTATTCTGCCTTCATTTCTCTTTTACTCCAATAAAAAGAAGCTTTGATGCACTTCGTTATCATTAAAATTATTTCCTTAAGATTGGTTAAGAGTTTTCTTTTTTGTTGTGGGTTTTGTGTAGTATAATTTTATTTTATGTAAATATGTGCATATGTAGACAAAACAACAAAATCTTAAGTTTATAAAATCAAATCACCATATCCATCTCTGCCTTTTCTCTTCTCTCTCTACATATATACAAAATACCAGCACAAAATTTAAGTCTTAAGAGGTAACAGCCCTTGAACATTTCTATTCACAGTTCTTCTGAAGTTAAACTGTATAGCTCTAAATGGCATGCTTTTATTATACCATAGTTGATTAAATTTAACCCATATCCGATAAGATCCTTCAATGAATTTAAAGTTATTTTACTTTACTTACTCTTCTCCTCTTTCCCTTCTTTTTCCAAATTTGGTTACATGCATGTATATGTCTTATTTCTTAATTTAAAAGATCTTTATTGGAGTATAACTGCTTCACAATACTGTGTTAGTTTCTGTTGCACAACAAAGCGAATCAGCCATATGCATAGATATATCCCCATTTCCCCTCCCTCTTGAGCCTCCCTCTCATCCTCCCTCTCCCACACCTCTAGGGCATCACAAAGCACCAGAGCTGATCACCCTGTGCTATGCTGCTGCTTCCCACTATCCAACTATTTTACATTTGGTAGTGTGTGTATATATGTCGATGCTACTCTCACTTCGCCCCAGCTTCCCCCTCCAACCACATGTCCTCAAGTCCATTCTCTATGTCTACCTCTTTATTCCTGCCCTGCAACTAGGTTCATCAGTACCATTTTTTTATTTTTTAGATTCCATATATATGCATTAGCATACGGTATTTGCTTTTCTCTTTCTGACTTACTTCACTCTGTAGGACAGGCTCTAGGTCTATCCACCTCACTACAAATAACTCAATTTCGTTTCTTTTTATGACTGAGTAATATTCCATTGTATATATGTGCCACATCTTCTTTAACCATTCATCTGTGGATGGACATTTAGGTTGGTTCCATGTCCTGGCTATTGTAAATAGTGCTGCAATGAACATTTTGGTACATGTCTTTTTGAATTATGGTTTTCTCAGGGTTCTGCCAATTGCTAATGCTCAGAAAACCAACTTCTTTTATTTACCCAGTAGATGAGCTTTTCTACTAACAACAGATAAGCTTAATCAGCAAAGAGAGGTAAATGAGCCTATTGGGATAGAATTAATATTGATAGGTCTTCTTATCAAAGTTGAATAATAGAGTTGTATTTATTAATTTAAGACTATGTTAGTGTATTTGATAATGCAGAAAAGACCAGGTCATATCCCCTGAGTAGCTTCTTAGTAATTCACAGTGCTTTTACTGCTTCAGATAATGATTCAGGATGTTAATATATTAAATGTAATGTATCTTGATAGATATGCTGCATAAAAGGCATAGAAAATTTATTTTAAGGGTTAATATCCATAGGCATAATTCATATACATAACATTTTTTCTTTGTCTTTTTTAAAATGGTGAATTCAGGCCTCTTGCTCCTTATACCTTCCCTGCACACAGCTCTGCTTGTAACTAGAAGATGAATAACAGAAATAGCAGCTGTGTGTGTGTGTGTGTGTGTGTGTGTGTGTGTGCGTGTGTGTGTGCTCAAGTGTATGTTTTGCATGCCTGTACTAACAGCTGCACAAATTCATTTAGGCACTGAGAGATAATTATCTAGGAAAGAGATCAAGAAAAATAATTATGTGCTACATTTGCTGATACACTAGCAATAATACTGTAGAGAGAAACAAACTAGGTCTGAGAACAAATGGCAATTTTCTTCTGTCTGTGTATCAATAATACATTCTTAGTTATAATTCACTAGTAACAACTACACCATACCTAACACCTAGTAAAAGAGAGACTCTCTAATAAGATACTAGTTCAATTTGTTCACCACAATTTAAACTAAATGCAGCAGAGTTAAGGTCATCTTATGAAGAAGACATTGCCTTGGTGTAATTCAACTCTTTATTACTGATAATGAGCCAAAGCTGAATAAAAAACTGAAATAGAATCTAGAAATGTTTAGGAAGAATAATTTGGCAAAACAAAATTACTGGTAATAAAGATCATCACCATTGCCTAAGAAATTCAGGTAGAGGTATAAACAACAGTTCAGATAAGTTTGATCATTCAATTTGGGAAAAATATAATTGAGGCTTCTATGTGGCCAAAGATTAGAGTCACAATAGAGGCAGGAATCAAAATCAACAAAAGACAAACAGTGAGATAGATATTGCTTGCTTTTTGGCTAATTTGCATTGAAATGGTCCTCCTATGTGTTAGGCAGTCTGACACTTTGGAAGGCCTGGTGAAGCCTTTCTTCTGAAACTGAAAGGGCCAGATCCATGTTCTCATAAACACTTGACAGCTCAGACACAGGCATGTGACTCAGCCTGAACTTGGGATCTCTGCTTTACCAGTTAGATTCGCCTGCCCTAGACAACACTTCTGTACTGACAGTTTACAAATCCTCTGAAACATTGTGGAGGCAGTAAAAATAGCCAGAGACCAGTGACCACAGTGGCAGCTCCACTGAATTCCAACAACTCAGCATGGTATGTCCAGTGGTCCTCGCACCAGAGGCAATTTTCTAACCAGACTGAGTGCATGATGTGATGGCAGCTTTCTTCCTGGCTGCCTGGTTTCCCTTTCATCCTGCTATTTTTTCTCAGTCCAGTTTAGCAGCCTTCCTGCTGGTTCTGGAAGGTACCAGGTATCTTTCCAATAATTCATTTTTCTGTTAAACTAATCAAAGGTGGTTTCACTTGTTTGAAATTAATAGCCCTTGCTTAATTACATTAATGATATTCATGATAACACGATTCTAATCCTCATTTGTAATCCTGATGATTTTTTTGAAAATCCAATGCTTTGTACAGTCTAAATTAGTCTAATCGTTTAATAGAGATATCAGAAGTTTTAAAGTACACCTGAAATCTACAGAGCATTAGTGTATGAATACATCAGGTATTTACAGACAAGAAGGTGAACTTAACCTAAATAATTTGGAGAA
Source organism: Neophocaena asiaeorientalis asiaeorientalis (assembly GCF_003031525.2). NCBI lineage: Eukaryota > Metazoa > Chordata > Mammalia > Artiodactyla > Phocoenidae > Neophocaena > Neophocaena asiaeorientalis. Next base: position 1,066,618 of record NW_020175631.1, on the reverse strand, counting down.
TTTTTACATTACTAAATTCTTCAGAATAAGACCTTAAGAAATTGCTGCTAACAGAAGTTCCTTAATTTGGGAAAGAAAAATAAATCATTCATTCTGTTCATTTTTATTCTCAAGATATATAAATATGCATATCAAGAATATATTACGTATATGTGACATTATATGCAGGTCATGAGAATATGTGAAACAAACTACGGAGAGAATAAGGTGAAATATTCTCAATCTTTTTTTCTAACCAAATATCAGAACCTGACTATTCTTATTAATAATAATTACTGAATAAAAGTAAGACTTTTTGTTGATGTCTATTTGATATAGTTGTTTGATATAATAAATATGGATCTGTTACAATATAGAATCATTTTTTTATTACCCTAGTAATGTATGAACATACATCCCTGGCATTAGCTCATTCCATTACTTTGACCTTAGTTCTGGCCCCCCTTATCCCTGGTTTCTAACCCAGATAACTTTAGCCTTAACATATCCATGATATCAAGAAATGGCAATCACTGAGATCAGAGAGCATGTTTAAGGACAGGACTGAGGAAGTCTATATCACACGTTACTTAGTAATTTTAAAAGCTTCACATTTAATTTTGTTAATGTTTAGTGAAAACGGCTGTGTCAAAATTGCAGCGTGACATATACACTGGCTCATGATTGTGGTAACTGGAGAATGGGAGGCAAGGAAACCTACTGGACCATATAAATATTTTAGGAGTAGAAGATGTGTTGTTTGTTCTCCATTCAAACAACAGTGACTAAAGCATTCCAAGAATGGGTAATAACATGAACAATGAAATAGAGCCAGCTCTGAATGTTGTGTACATGTATTTATGTGTTTGTTGAATTTCAAGGTCTGAAATGTCTAGATGTAAGAAGATTGATCTGAACGGGAATGCTTATATAAATTACATTAGAAACCTTGCCCCTATACTATGGACTGAATTGTGTGCCCCTAAAATTCATATGTTGGAAACTTAACCCCCAATGTGGTGGGATTTGGAGATGGGGCTTTGGGGATATGATTAGGTTTAGATGAGGCCATAACGGTGGGGCCTTCATGATGGGATTAGTGCTCTTTTAAAAAGAGATACCAGAGAGCTTGCTGGCTCACTCCACCATCTGAGGACACAGTGATATGCAGGCCATCTGCAAGCCAAGAGAGTCCTCACAGAACCCAACCATGCTGTCACCCTGATGTTGGTCTTCCCAGCCTCCAGAACTGTGAGATATTAATTTGTGTTGTTTAAGCCACTCAGTCTATGGCATTTTATTATGGAAGCCCAAGCTGACTGAGACACCCTACATGCTAGAATTTTAACTCTATTATGGAACTTATAACAATTCTATCGCTGATTAAACATGCATCTTTTTTTTTCATAACACTATTGTGTGTGTTTGGAAGGGTTTAGAGAAGACCCCAAGATCCTTGTTTTCAAAAACCTTAGAACTTGGAGAAAAATTACATGTACGTGTGAGCAGCTGTAGAACAGCTCTGAAGATATAGAAACAAGTATATAAAGGGTATATATAATAAATGCTAAATGCAAAGGGATGGAAGGAACATCATGGGCTGGGGTCAGTCCAGCTTCCTGGAAGAAATTTGGCCAAATAGCTGTACAACTCTAAGGAGATAGTTTATAGTTTTTGGACCTCACTCACCACATCTGTGAATGAGGAGCTTAGTTTACATACAGTTCAGTCTGTTTCCAGTTCTCATAATCTGTGAAATCATGATTCTGAGCTTAACTCTACTGGAATGGAAGCCACATATTGGCAAAGAGCAAGTACCTCTTTCTTGAAAGGCAAGCACAAACTTCACTAGTTAGACATTTGTTCAATAAATTTTACAAGACAGGTCTCAGAGGAGATTTGAGGAAATGGACCTACAATTGTACATTTGTTTGTTGGCCGGACTGACTTAATCAGTCAGCTAATTTGGAGTCTTCATACTTACACAATTACACATACTTAATATAAACTGTCATTTATTAAGTATCTATCATATACCAAGAATCCTACATATTTTGTCACTGACCTTTACTACAGCTACTAAGACAAGTATAGCTACACTCATTTTATAGCTGAAGAAACTGAGGCTCAGAAAATTTAACATAACTAGAAGTACAGAACTGGGAATTAAGGACAAACCTGTCTGATTCTGATGCACATTATCTTTCCACTTGTTATAACACAGAGCTCTCTAACATTTAGTAAGAGTTTATTGAGGCCCTGTTCTAAGGGTTTTACAGGTTTTAATTCATTCACTTCAACAATCCCATGGACACTTTTTATCCTTGTATAACAGACGAAATATCTGAGGAACAGAGAGGCTAAGTAACTTGTGAGTGATTATCCCAACGCTAGCAAGAGGCTGAGTTGGGATATCTCTGTCATGACTTCTCACCTATATAATGCTATGTAAATGCCAGCCAGATGGGTATGCTCATCACTAATAATACTAGCTGGGGAAAATAATCCATTTTATCACATCTTAGTTATTTCTTAACCATTGGGTCAAATGAATAAAATTGTGCACAGTAAAGAGTCTGACCAAATATTAGATAAATCTTTCAATCTACCAAGAGTCAAAGCAATTACTGGTGGAGAAAGCCTAATCAATTTTCTTATCAGGCCTTTATTACCGTCAATAAACATAGCCAAAATTTTGTTTGCAGTTACTACATAGCTCGAGATTGTAGTTAAATTCAAATTAAACTGCAATTACCCTATAGTAGCAGGGGGTATTTTTGGCAGATAAATTACATTTTATGTAGCTATTATTGTCCCATATGAGATTAGCCAAAGAAAATTCTCATTTTATTACATGAAAGAGCCAATGACAGTCTTGGAATGTTTTTAGATAAGAATGAAATAAGAAGAAAGGAAAATCTTTACCTTGTCTTTAGAAATAAATCTATCTTGAATGAAAAATAGTATTATGCATCAATAGGAGAAATATGAAGTTTCTCTTAATGAAATAAGCAAAAAAGAGATATGTATGGGACTCCATCCCTAAAGAACTTTCCTCTTTATTTAGGCCCATAAAACAGAAAGATTACTTTCTTTCTACATCTCAGATACAGATGTCAGGATAATGATATTCTCTGTGACTTTTATTGAAAACACTATTGGATTTTTACTGTAATGTCTCTGTGGCTAAAATGTTATAAAAGTATTCAGGAATCTAGGTCTAGGTACTTCTTTTCATTGTCAAGTTACTAACAAATTCCTGAAGAGATTTTCATTCAAGTTTTGCAATTCAAGTAAAGGAATATATGATTGAAATAACATAAATACAGAAAAGAGGAGGGGTAAGGAAGAGGAGAGTGAAGAGGGAAAAGGATTATAAATACTCATGTAGCCAGAAAATCATGCCAATTATCAACTGCTTAGTAGAGAGACTCTAGGTCAGCGTTTGGCAAACGTTTTTCTGTAAAGAGTAAAGTACTAAATATTTTAGGCTTTATGAGCTATATAGTCTTTCTCCCAACTATTCAACTCTGCCATTTTGTGAGAAAAGAGTTATAAAAATGTAAAGAAATGGATGTGGACATGTTCCAATAAAACTTTATTTACAAAAACAGGTGGAGAGTCAATTTGGCCCTCAGGGTCTACTTTCAATCATGCTAAGATTATATCTTAATGCTAAGATTATATCTCGGTGCTTTCTGACAGAACTTTCCACTTTGAAGGAAACGTTCTACATCTTTGTTGCCCAATTTGGTAGGCACTAGTCACAAGTGGCTATTGAGCACTTGAGATGTGGCTAGTGAGAGTGAAGAAAATTTAATTTTACTTAACTTTAATTATTTTGCATTAAGTAGTCATGTAACTAGTGACTACATTTTGGACTTCACAGCACATTTCTTTCTTTTTAATCTGAGAATGCAACTTCAGAATTTCCTTTCATTGTTAATAAACAAAGAGAAACTTTTGATATTTTGAAGATTTTCAGAATGCAAAATTTGTAAAGGTGGAAAAACTTTTCACTATAAATATAGAAAAATTAAACCAAAAAAGCTAATCTCAATTTATAATATATAATATGCATATACATAAATATAAATATACAACATGTATCTGTATTTACAGAATAAAGTCTCCCTTGCCTCAAGAGAAATTGTGAGAAAGATGCAGAAGTCAGGAAAATATGGATAAAATAAATAAAACATATTTGATTTTGCTTCTTTTATATCTTCTGATTAATGGATAAACAAATGGATTTGATGTCATTCTAGACAGGAGTTTTGAAAATGTATGTGATGTCATTTTTCTAAAATAATGTCAGTGTTATTCAATGAAAAGAACCGAAGATTTGTAATCAAAAGTTGTGAGTTCAAGACTCAGTTTCATCACTTACTAACTGAATAACATTTTCAAATTACTTCCATTCTTTAAGTCACAGTTTCCTTAATGATAAAATCGGGATAAAAATATCACCTACCATAACAAGTTGTGGTGGAGTTTGTGGGATTTAAATAATATGTACCCAGTACATAGATAAAAAACTCATACACAGGTGGCTGCTTTTATTATTCTTGGTAAGATAAAAGGATAAATATATATTCTACATGCACTCTGCCTGAAAATGTCTGAAATTAGTCATTCTCAACTCTCTCACCAGTGACTTAATTCTGCGATTAGCAATCTCTGTGTTTGCTTCTTAAAAAACAGTTATTGTATCAAATAAATTCAGGGAAAAATGCTTCTTTAGTCCTAGATTTTTGAAATCTCTTGTAGTAACCTCCCTTTAGCTGGTGATAGATGGAAAGAGGCAGGAGGAGCTTCTTAAGAGACAGAAAATCCACTGCAGCCCAAAGTAAGTTGGTTAGGAAATGGCTTAAAAAAAAAATTGATTCTGCTTTACATTTACAGAGCAGGTCCACTGTCATCTGAAAGAAAGGTTAATGTTTGTGAGTGCACGTTTCTGTCCCACTCATTTGTGCTCTGCCTTCATCTTGGGGACCTAATCACCTCCCCAAGACCCCATCTCCTAATTAACATCACCTCCTAATTAACATTGGGCATTAGGTTTTCAACATATGAATGGGGAGATGGGTGCAGGGCACACAAGTTCACACCATAGCATTATTCAAAAAAAAAAAAAAAAAAAAACTGGCTAATTTATTCTAATTGTTCAAATTCTAGATAATATATTCTAAGGAATTTGAACAACAGGTTATTTCACATCTAGATTTGAATACTGAGAATATAACTTCTTGCTAATTGGAAGCTATTAAATCCCACTGCAATCAAGAAATGCAGCTATCCTACAGAAATCTTTACAATGGTATTATTATTCTTTAGACATAAATGGTTATTACTAGTCGGTAGATTACCTGTAATATACGTATATATTTTTTGTTCCTTTACTGCATCAAGTGAAAGGATTGTGTAGTGAGTCAGCTTACCACCAATACTGACTGTTAAAGCTCTTTCCTTACAAAGGATTGAAACCCACACAGAACAATAATAGAAAAATATTAAAAGATATCAACTTGAAGTCAAAATGCAGGAAGGACAGCCATGTCTTATGCAGAAAGCATGGGAGACATTAACACATTTCCTCTTTCTCTCTTCTGGGCTATATAGATTTTCCATTTCTGATGCTCTCAGCCTGTTAATGCTATTCACTTATCAACAGTATGGTTTTCCTACTCAATTAATAGTTTCTCATCCCCATAATTCAACTTGCAACTGGTTTTCCTTTGCCAGAGCACCAAACTAACAATGTTCATGACCATTCAACTTCAGAATCCACCATCAACTTATTTAAAATTCTTGGAAAAGAAACAAATTCTCTTTCACCTGTAGTTCGATGAGTATATTTGAGTCAGGTGCTCACCGCCAGACCAGTCAGCTACAGCCTAGAAAAACTGTATGTGGTACATATCTAACAAACCAGACTCACTCTGGGCAGGCATGAAAAAACATACATGCTACAAAGGACATGGACTTTGTTCATCAGCAACTGAACATCTGAAAGATGAATAACCATACATATCAGGCTTGTATGAATGAATCTGGAGTATAAGGGATGTATATTCAGTTAAAATACAATTCTAGAGATAGAATTTCTGTAATATATTCTGAAAAAAAGAAAAATGATGAAATTCAATCTAAAAATCAGAATAATAGTTTTATAATTGTTTTTTGCTTATCTAAAAGGACATAAATGATTGAGTAAAATCACATGAATGCTATAAAATTCTAAGATTTATATAAATTTTATTTGAGGCATCTTCTACAATATAAATTATTTTATTTGGAAGAAAACTATCCTAATATAAATCTAGCTAGAATAAATATAATTCTGGGTAAGTCTATGTGTAACAGTTATTTCTTAAAATAATTTTCCAAGTCTACAAATTAAATATGAAAATAGCTGTCATTTTCATCGATTTTTGAATTAATCATTACATACAATGCCATACATTTCTTCAGTTCCATAGATGTAGCACAGACTTATAATTAAGAATTTAGTTCATTTTCTTTCTATAAAATTTTTTACTACAAAAACTAGAATGCAATTCGGCTGTTAGGTCTAAAGTGACTGCATGTGGATTATGGAAGCAGCCGTTTTGAAGGGAACAGTTTATGGGATAATTTAAACTGTCTCATAATGTAGGAATTCTGACAGCTGGTATATATACATATGTCCTTCCCAAATACTGTTTCACAAAGAAAAATGCATATAAACTGAAATATTATTGGAGTTATATACTCAATGGTTAACACACTGTGAAATATTTATAATAAATACAATGTATGGCTTTGCTTCACTCATGAAAATGAACTTGTTTCAGAAAGCACTACACTGAATTGTTTAAACAGAGGAAATGATCACTGACTGACAAATAAAAGTTCTTATACTTTAAAATGATAAAAAAGGAAAAAGTAATCTACTTTCTATTATTTATTGTATTTATGGAGTTCTGAAGAGTTTATGTTTAAATAAATAATATTTTAATACACTGAAGAATTATTTAATTTCTACGAATGAATTTCACTCATTCATCTATACTATACTGAGACCAAATAGTATGCTAATGCTATCTCGTAGCTCACTTAGCATGTGTTTAAAAGATGTTAATACAAAGTCCATATTTGGCATACACACTAGGTCACTTCTGTTTGTTACATTATCTTGGAGACTGACATCACTTGCTATGTCATATACTATTGCCGTTAGGAGAAAGTCACCTGAATATTAGCTTCCAATTATTTTTTAAATTATTTGCTGTGAACATGCAAGTTTCAAAAAGTTAAAGAGAACTGGTTTTAAAAAACAAGATAGGCAAGTTAAATTTTTCAAGTTACTTTCAAATAAATAAATAAATAAACAAATGAGTTTCAAAACTAAATGAGCTATATATTCACATTCTTCCACTTAGTCTCTCAACAAAGGAGAAATTTCCTTCCTTTTGCTAATGAAAATTCCACACTTCCTTTAAAATATAGTTCATTCAACATCTACCTCAAAATCCTGACTATTCAAGTATATATTGATCTTTCCTTTTTAGAATTCCTAGATGATTTGTGCTGAAATATATTTACACATTTTCCTTTCATTTTTCTTTAATTGGTAATGTAGTCGTATTTCCTTCACTAAAATTTTCACAAGAACATTAAGTTATTGCTTTGACTTATATAAACTTCTTGCATAGATAACTAGTGCCTGATTTAATGAGCTGGGAGTGACTTAATTGCCTAATATCCCCAAGTAAGATTGTATGTGATAAAATAAAAAAGCCAACTGTAGCTTATGTAAGTGGTTTTTAAAGTTGTTGTTTTGAATGCCAACTCTTAGAAAGCAATAAATGTTCCTAGTAATCCTGTATTCACATTTTTATGTAAATATTAGTGGGAATGTAAATTTGTGCAGCCACTATGGGAAACAGTATGGAGATTCCTCAAAAAAATTAAAAATAGAACTAGGATACTAGCCAAGACATGGAAGCAAACTAAGTGTCCATCAACAGATGAATGAAGAAGATGTGAAACACACACACACACACACACACACACACACACACACACACACACACACAGGAATACCACTCAGCCATGAAAAATAATGAAATCTTGCCATTTGTGACAAAATGGATGGGTCTAGAGGTCATTATGCTAAGTGAAATAAGTCATATAGAGAAAGACAAATACTGTATGATTTCACTTATATGTGGAATCTAAAAAACAAAACAAATGAACAAACATAACTAAACAGAAACAGAATCAAAGATACAGAGAACAAACTAGTGGTTGCCAGAGGGAAAGTTGGGGGAAGAGAGAAATAGATGACAGAGATTCGGAGGTACAAACTTCTGGTTACAAAATAAATGATATGGGCTTCCCTGGTGGCACAGTGGGTGAGAATCCGCCTGCCGATGCAGGGGACACGGGTTCGTGCTCCGGTCTGGGAAGATCCCACATGCCACGGAGTGGCTGGGCCTGTGAGCCATGGCCGCTGAGCCTGCGCGTCCGGAGCCTGTGCTCCGCAACGGGAGAGGCCACAACAGTGAGAGGCCCATGTACCGCAAAAAAAAAAAAAAAAAAAAAAAAAAAGATAAATGAGTCAAAGGTATGAAAAGTACAGTGTGGAGAACACAGTCAATAGTTATGTAATATGTTTGTATGGTGACACATGGTAAATGGACTTATCACGGTGAACATTTTGAAATGTATAGAAATACCGAATCACTAGGTTGTATACCAGGAACTAACATAATGTTGTAGGTCAATTATACTTCAAAAACAAATGAACAAACAAAATCACAGAAAAAGAGATCAGATTTGTAGTTACCAGAGGCAGGGATTAGGGGGAGAGGGAATTGGATGAAGGCAATCAAAAGGTTCAATCTTCCAGTTGTGAGATAAATAAGTACTAGGTGTGTACTGTACAACATAACTATAATTAACATTGCTGTATATTATATATGAAAGTTGGTAAGTAAATCCTAAGAATTCTCATCATAGGCAAAATGGTTTTTTTCTATTTATTTAATTTTGTGTCTGTATGAGATGATAGATGTTCACTAAATTTATTGTGGTTATGATTTCATGATGTATGTAAGTCAAATCATTATGCCATACACACTAAACTTATACAGTGCTGTATGGCAATTATATCTCAATAAAACAGAGGAAAAAATATATAACTGGAACAAAAGGTTTTCATAATAATACTTACCCTAACTATATGCAGTACAATCTGATATTGTCTATTCTCTGTTTATTTAAAAATAATCTCAGTCACAAAATATTACATTGATTTCATGACCCACTAATGGATTTATCAGACCCCAAATTTAAAAACATTGCATGAACTAATTCTCAGTGAGTAAGTTCACATAACAGAATCATCAGTGCAAAAGTTTGTTTGAGTTTTGTGCTGGTTTTTCTCTGTGTTATTCCAAAGTATTATTGTTGGCATTTTGAGAAGGATAGTCTGTTGTTATAATGGAAGTCTGTCCTGCATCCTGAGATGTTTACTACTCATGACCCCTACCCACTAAATGCTAGAGGAACCCCTCAACTACTGACAAGCAAAACCACTCCAAACATTTCTAAGATTTGGACAGGAGCAGTGCTGTGGTGTTGCCACTGGTTAGGAACTCATGAAACCAGTGCTTTAGTATGAAATTCAGTTAGATTATTTATGTATGTTATTTGTAAAAATCAAGCCAATAATATTGGGGAATATGTTATCAGTGGGTAATTATAGCAATCAAATAAAGACTAAATCAATTCATTATTTACTGACAAATAATTAAGTTCAAGAGCCTGTAAAACCCTGTTTGTTCTTCACTTTCAAGAACTGAGAAAAGTTTGGATCTCAGATCAAGCACTTAACTAACCCTTAAAATCCTCACCTGTAGTGTAAGAATAGCATGAAATTAAGTGTTGTTATGAGAATTACATGAGTAATTTATGTGCCAGTGCCAGGCCCATGGTAGGTGTTCAATATACTTACATTTACAGAATGAGATAAGGAAGAAAAAAGCACACACATGAAAGGAAATAGGTAATCAATGCTGTTAGGCTAAACAGTCTTTTGAGTAACAAGTGGTATCAGTACTCAAAGCATCTTCCCTTGTACAGCAGTAGTCATGTGAGCGGGAGGAAATAAATTTTTTTTGGAAAATTTTTTGCCAAAAATATGTGGAAAGGACTACTTCTATTTTCTTTGTTCATTGTTAAAGAATATGGCTAGAAAAAGTACCCTGCTTTCCTCTTTCATCAGAAGTTTATTCAAATGAGTATTAACATTAAAATGTGTAATATCCCTAAATTCTCATTTTGGCCTCATGGAAAAATAAAGAAAACAATAATGAACTTTTTAAGAAAATTATTTGGAACTATTTCTTTCTTTTTAAAAATGTTTTATAAAACTCAAATTCACACATATGTGATATGGACATATGACTTAGTTAAATAAAAAAAAACCTCAATTACAAATTGTGTAAAGTTATTTATGTCGGGTTGTAAAAAAAAATTCAATGAACTATGGTTCACAGAAGAAATTATTTTTCATAATTTCAAATGATCTATGGTTTAATCCCTCTGAAATCTGTAGACAGCTGAATTTGTTCATATATTAGGAGCACACCATCTTATTTACTTATTTAGGATGTCTCTAGGAAATATAAGTAGTAGTAGAAAATAACAGGAAAAGTATACAGCCCAATATATCTCCTAAAATTACTATCTAAATAGCCTGTGAACAAAGAAATATTTGTAAAGTTCCTAACAATGATCAAAACTTTTGAATCAATGAACTCTCCCTCTATGGATTTTTTTTTACTACATTACTTTGTTGAATAAAATGTTTCCAACCACCGCCAACCACCAAACAGTTTTAAAATGTTTTGCACTTTATTTGGATATAAAAGGTATGTATGTGTTACACCAACAAAGAATACTTTCTTGACTCAACATGTAGTTTTCTATTTCCAGGAGATTAATGAGGCCTGTGTTCAAGGAAAGTATTTCTAATACTTTGAACTGAGATCATCTCAGATAAAATCATTCCCAATAAGACATTACTTTTACTCCTCTGGAAGAATTTTTCCACTGATTTATCATTTTTAATCACATCAGTGTTCCACTGATTACAGATTATTCAATATAGCTTCAAGCTATATGCTCTTAATGTGTTGTAAAAACAGAACATTCTCTCCACTGCGTTTGGGAAATGTCAGAGCCAGAAATTGAGAGTGGTTTCACAAATCTCAACCTCCAGATCAGGTTTCAGGGCCTCTCAGATAAAGGACAGATTTAAATTGATCCTAAGGTTTTTAAAAAGTAAATAAATATTTGCCTCTCATTTGTGAAGCTATTTCATTCTGCTGTTACACAAACATAAAAAAACAAAAACAATCACCAACAAACTAGGTAAATCTTGTTTTGTGCTAAGAAACTCTATAAATGTGATTTATATTGAGCCAAATATTTACCTACATATTTTTACTTTTCTATTTAACACACAGAAAACTTTGTGCAGAATAAATGAAAAGCTCATAATTGTCTACTGTGTAATAAAAACAGACATAAAATTTTTAAAAACACAAAGACAACTTAGAGTATTATTGAAATGTACCTAGAAACATACATCTTCAGCAGATAAAAATTAGTAAAAATACATATTTTAACATTGTATATTTTTCATTAATTTTTTTTTATTTAACTTTTTATACAGTGAGAGTACAGGTGTCTTATAGAATTTGGGGACTGTCTTGAAGCACAGCCAGGGTAAGTGGAGTGGTGGCAGAAAGGATGACAAGGCAGTGGGGTAGTATAAAGGTCAGAGTACTTTGGTCAGGCAAAATGGTCCCACTTGGGAGGGGAAAGCTGATCTAGTGCTCCTGAGAGACACAATGATATATTGATATGTCCCCAGAGCACCCTGCTATAATTGTCAGAGTCATGTGAGAGAGCCTCAAGGGACACTTTTGCTTTATCTTCCTATGGCATGGACACATTTATTGAATCCTCTCTTCTTTTTTATTTTTATTAAATGGAGAATGCTGCTGAAACTCTTAGGTCAGAGCAAAATAGAGTGAATCTATACTTCTGGTAGATCATTGGTAAGTATAATCAAATTCTTGACTTTTTAGAGTTAAAAAAATGAGCAAAAGCACGAACAGAAGATACTTTACATCCCTGGTTGCAGCCACACATTTTATCTCTCCTTTTGTCTAACCAGGGACCTGTGGGATTGAGAGATTGTACATCAATTCCCAGGCAAGGAAATTTTTGTCTTGAAAACATAGAAACATTCCTAGTTTTACTTTATGTTTGTTAACACCTAGTGCTAAAAAGAGGTAATGCTTTCACAGTCTCAGACAAGGTAGGAAACAGAATAACACATCCTTTTGAGTGTCAATAGAATTCTGGTTTATAGTTAATGTAAGAGAACTGAACTGTTTAAGGCTCAAAAATAAGTTGTCAAGCCAAAGTCTTTTTTTTCTCATAAATACATCATAGAACATCATACTTTCAAGGAAATCTCCTAACTTTAAAAGAACCACAATCACTTTCCAGTGCATAAAAGACTATACAATGAGTTCTTGTTCAGCATAAGGACCTGAGGAAAATGTATGCTAATCAGACCTCAAATGAATAGCACTGGAACAGAATCATTCAAAATACTGTCTCCTCAAAGACTACAAACTCTACTTTCTTCTTTTACCTTCTCATCCCTCAAGTTTCAACCCTCAATTAACAGACCCTCTCTATCCACGCTCCACAAACACCTGCAAATCAACAAGAGAAACTCTTTCTTTTGTATTTCTACCTTGATGAAGAACACTCCTATGCACTCTACTCCATGCAAAACTTGGAAGTTCATCCTAATTCCTTTATTTTTTTTAATATCTCCTACCTGTAATGTTTCCAACTCTTGTGGATTCTACCTCCAAAATACTTCTGCAATCTTTTATTTCTGTCAATCTGCCCTGTAACTACCTTACTTCAGGCTCCTAGGACCCATCTTTTTACCTCTGAGTAACTCAAAAACATCTCCTACCTCAAAGAATCACCTTCGGTATAACCCAGTAGTTCCCCAAATTTACACAGAACCAAAATTATTTAACAAAGTTTGTTAAAATGCATATTCTCAGACCCTGCCTCTTACCTCACCTCCTGAGATTGTGACTGAGTGAAGTATGGGAATCTGCATTTTCAATAAGGGGCTAGATGGTCCCAACACAAGAATAGACTGGAAGCAAACAGACTGAAAGGGTAGTAACTGCCAAAGAAGCCATGAGCCTGAATTAGAAAAGCCTGTGACTCTTTGGGAATTAAAGTAACCTGTGGTTCCTCAAACTTCAATGAGCAGGAAGCGAGCTAAGAAAGTTACATAGCCTCAGTTTAGAACTGGTCAAAGAGGATAATGAAAAATAAAGGAGAGGAACAAAACGGCTCTCCCAGGAGAAGCATACCCTACCTAAAGAACCTCCTGACCTCCAGAGTAAGTAAGAGGCCTTCACAGTAAGCTCAGAGAAGCTATAGATTTTTTACTGTTTTTTGACTTCCATTCTTCTCTTTCAAGTGGGACTATTTTTGTGTGGGTGTGGTTTTCTGGCCATGCTCTACCATCATATATTGGGTGTGTATGGGTTCAATAACGTGTGCCCTCTTACTTTTAGGTCTCAAGGCCAAAAGGAGCCACAAAGAATCCCAGTGGAGTAATTGCTGCTTATCAACTGTAGATTCTGGACTCTGAGCTGCATTTATTCACTATTACCTTTGGTTGTCTCCTAAGAAAATCAGTTCTGTTAAATACATTTCTATCCACAGATTCCTTGAGTAACTTTGAACTCCAATTTAAGAATCACTGGAAATGATAAGAAGATTAGTTTAGAGAGCTCCCAAACCTCTTTTCAAGCCTTATCTTCTTACTGGTGCAGATATGCCCTGTGCTCTAGCCAAGCTAAACTACTCATTGTGGGCCCTGGGGTTTTATTGGCTGTGTTTATCAGAATTCGTGGTGGCAAAGATAATTTTTTTCAAAAAGATAACTAGTTTAAGCAGAGAGCAAAATTATCCAATAGACGTTTAAGTTCATATACCTAAAGGAAGGCTGGAGAATGAGACTTAGATCGCAGGCATCAACAAAGGAATTCTGGATGGCTTACCCACAAGAATTACCATGAATCCAACCAGTAGAAATAATTAGCTTGGTCCAGAGAATCCAGAAAAATGATTTTTAAAAAAACCTTTCTGAGCAAATATGCATAGAAGGCCACAAATTATATGTATTTTTTTAAAGGAGAGAAATAAAGAAAGAGAAGCTGAGAAACGGGCATTCTTAGTGAAGTTAGAGAACAGATTTAGCGGGTGTATGCATATGGGAAACAAACAAGAGAGGAAGTTTTGATTACACATGCCAAGTACAGAGTTTGAGTTGTTGGATGTGGATGTGCTGATGAGGTTCAGAGTGGGGCTCTATTACTGGGTGGTCAATCTAGAATAAAGATAAGTAAAGGTCAGGGTTATTGAGGAGAGTAAGATGACGTGAACTTGAAGAGTTGCATTGAGAGCCAACATCAATTTGGAAATCATAAGAATGCGGTCAGTTGAAGTTGGTTGGAAAATACACATATGAATACTCAACTGAAGTTATCCACAGAGATACAAGTGATTTATCTGGGGTTGAATGATAACAGTGATTATATAAAGAAGGTTGTAGACTCAAAGTGTAGAGCATCCGAATAAAAATAAAAGGGAGACTTGGTATTCTGGTTCAAAAGTGGTGCTGGGAAGAAAACAGCACAGTATCTTCGTTTAGGCTTTCAGATGAGTAGGAAAAAAAACAATTAATTCAATTCAACCCTATTATCACACGATGAAGAGCCTTTTCTAGAGACATGATATAGTGGGTAGGGCAATAGGTATCTGGAGTAAACCCTACCATCATTATTGTGTCAATTATTGATCAAAGACATACTAAGTGCTACACTTTGTATGTTATTTTTATTGTAAAAGTCATTTTTAAAAAATTAAAAATCAAATGAGGTATGTCAAGTAAAATATAAATGTTACCCAATCCTCTTCTTACCACCACCAACACCAAACACACATATGTAAACCCCCAGGAATCTTCACGGTTTATGATTTTGTGTGTTATTTGGATTTTATAAAGCATCAGCTTTGTGCTTATTTTGTTTTAGCAGCAGAATTACTGTCCTTTTATATTTTATATATACTAAATATTGTACAAGATGTGAACAGTTTATCACTCAATCATGGAGAGAAAAACAGTGGTACTTTGAGGAATTCAATTAATGCTTGAAAAATAAGCATTCCAGGGGACTTCCCTGGTGGCGCAGTGGTTAAGAACCCGCCTGCCAATGCAGGGGACACGGGTCCGAGCCCTGGTCTGAGATGATCCCACATGCCGCAGAGCAACTAAGCCCGTACGCCACAGCTACTGAGCCTGAGCTCTAGAGCCCGTGAGCCACAAATACTGAGCCCGCATGCCACAACTACTGAGGCCCACGTGCCTAGAGCCCGTGTTCCACAACGAAGAGAAGCACCGCAATAAGAAGCCCGCACACCGCAACAAATAGTAGACACCGCTCGCCTCAACTAGAGAAAGCCCGCGCACAGCAACAAAGACCCAAAGTAGCCAAAAGTAAATAAATAAATTTATTTTAAAAAATAAATAAATAAAATTAAATAAAAATAAGCATTCCAAGGAAAAATATTAGAAAAAAAATCCACCAAGTGTTGATACAGGTTATCTCAGGGAACTAGGATAAAAAGACCAAAGTTTTCTTTAAATTTTTAAAGTAATGCATTTATATGAAATTTGAACTCAAGATATGTTTATTGATTTTGTTTTCATAAAAAGATTTTAATATTAAACAATGTTAATAAAAACTGAAATTGTGATTCAGAAAATTGGAGTAATTAATTGTATATTTTCAAAAATGTTTGGCATCTAATGCATCTTCTTGATTTTTACACTAGCTCAAAAGTATATCCTTTGAACTGTTACAGAAAGAATTATTCTGACACTTGTTAAATAATAATGAAGACTTTATTGAAGACTATTGCTATAGGTGTCAAAATTATTGCAAAAGGGGAGAGCGTTTAAGCTCAACTCTAAGTACAGCAAGGACAGGTGGGGATTTATAGCCAATGAACCGAGGTTGGGGAAGGTGGTATCAGCAGACGGAAAATGACTAAGACAAGACATCAAGGGTAGAGGGGATTTTTGCTAAACCTACTTAACAGGATTCATCGTGAAAGCAGGCCAGGGTGATCAGATATTAAGGGTGGGGATTCTTTCTACAATGACTTAGCAGGATTCTTGCTACAACTGGGCTAGGAGGGCTCGAGCACAAGGCTCAAGGACAAAGCGGAGTCTAAAAAAGGGCTCAGAGGAGTCTGACTAACGTTTGGTTAAGGAGTGAGTTTTTGTCAGAATCACAGCATTATATTGTAGCTATAATTTTAATTGGTACCTAGTTTAAAAGCAAGGGGTTTAAACAACAAACTTCTCATACTGTAGGCCTGATAATAACTTTAATGATGATTATTAAACTTGCATATTTCTTTGAGCCTAATTTGATGTTTAGCAGCAGCTATTTTATTAGTTGTACCATTTTATTGCTTTTTTTAACCCCTCAATGTAGGACAAAGTATAAAAAAGCCTCAGTATTGTACTTTGTTGTTAACAAGCTACTAAATTTGTGTTTCCCATATAATGTTGCTATACTTGCTGTTTGCTTGGAAAATCATAGCAGTAATTTATTCTTAACAAGTCATTAAATTTATGTTCTCCATGGCAAATTTGAGGCAAGAATGGTAAATAATATAATCTTTATCCAAAAACCTAATTAAAATGAACACTTCAAATTATTTTTTGGTTTTGTTAAATGTACTAAGTCATTTTCTGAAATTTGTTCCTATCGACTCAGTGATTTATTTGGTACAAACGCTAAATCAAAGCTTAATATCTACACACAGTAAATAGCCTAGGAAATGACAAAACTATTTTGAAGTGACTAATCTCATTTTCTAGGTACTAGCAAAATACAAAACAAGAAAAATTACGCAAGCAATTCTCAGACTAAACTTCCTATATTTACATCACTTTAATAGGGATATACATCATACTTGAGCTCAAAGTGTTATTAACATAGATGAAGCAAACCAGAAACAGTCTGGTAACCCATTCTTATATGGTGTTGTACATGTTCAGATTGGCTTTTATGTTAAAAGACTGAGCCTTTAATCAGACAATGTTAAAAATTTTGTCTTTCCCTTTTCTTAGGTATAACCGCAATTTACCTTTAATTAAAATACTTTAAATTGCAAGTCCCATGCATCAAAATTGAAAATCAGTAAATACTGGCATAGCACCACAAATATATTTATAGTATGATACTTATGAATTTGTAAAACACTTTTAACTATCACCTATCTTTCAAATTAATGATTAATTCCAATTTGCTAAAGGGTTTCCCAGAAAAGAAGAATATCAATTGTATAGTTTTAACTTAGTGGCCATCCAAGTGCTAAGATTACTTATATTTTTATTTAGCATTTAGTGCTCAATACCCATTCATTAGGCAAATTAATATGGCTTTTCTAATACTTTGAAAGTGATGATCTGGAAGTGAGAACTTCACTTTAAACAAATTAACTCTAAACCCCTATAATTAATGCTCCTTATTCTTACTTTATCAGGATTGTTTTTCTCACTTCTATCACTATTCCAATGGGACAAGAACAACAGATAATGCGCATGATATTTCACTTATCCTTTGGGAAGATAAAGAGAGTGTTGATGTGGTAAATATGGGAAGTGGAAGATTTACCAATGTGAGTTTTCAGTATAATAATTAAAGCATTTATTAGATGGAAAGTTAGAAAACTGGCGGGACCTGAGGAGTCATTATACCGGACAACCACTGCAAAATGAAAATGGCTTTTCTCTCATTTTCTCCTCAATTTATAGGTGTATGGCATTTTTAAAACACGGTTCCTAAATTCTAATTTTAAATACAATATGAACCTGGTACATACAGCCAGGAAAAATTGTAAAAGACTTTAAAATGGGCAAAAATGAGTAGCAGATGTCCTAACTTGGCCCTCCAGGTTATCTTCACCAATTCATAGCACTGCATATTATTATTTTCCATATGCAAATGAATTATCAAGTGACAGGACAATTGACTTCCCTTCCTTCTTGTGGAAAAAAGCCAATTTTGCATCTATTTGTAAATTCATTTTGGCATTCTTGCTTTACCTATATGTGTAGTACTTTGATTCTCCTTTGAACTACCCTTTGTAACATCTTACACATCCCTTATTAATAAATGAGTTAAATAAAATATTTGGTACACGTTCATTTCATATTTGTATGAGAGCAATGATTTTATCTGGTAAAAATCTTTCACAAGACTCAAATACAGTATTTACTGATGTAGCCAACATAGAGTCAGTTACCCTTATGAATTTTCTCAAAAATGCCAAAGGGGATAATACTCAGCATAACAAACTTTCTTAAAAGTCTACTTTCTCTTTCTTACGTTCATATACACAAACACACAGAGTAGGAGAGAGAGAGCGAGAAACAACTGTCATCACCTCGCAATTAATTCTTCATCCACTCTCCAAACTCTCCTGTCTCCATCCATTATTTCCTGTCTCACTCTTCTTTCCCTCTCCTTTTAGGTTATATTCTTTTATCTGTACTTTACTATGTATTTTAAACATGGAGTCTTTGTTTCTCACACTACTACACCTCACTTTTTAACCAGAGTTTTCCAGGACAAAAGTCCTCCAGTTAATCTATTAGACAATTCTCCTGTGTTGAAATCAGAAAGGGGACGCTATGCCTATCCATGCGTTAATTATTATACACTTTTCTGTCATAGAGATGACAAAAAGTGTGGAAAATGCACAGAATATGAAAGTAGTTATAGTCTTATGTTATGTTTGTCAAGGGCAGGGACACTCTAAGAGAACAAAGGGGCTTGCCATGGGAATTTAAAATCCAATGAGGTATATACAAGTCCTGCCATATTCACAAAATCCTTTTGATCACATTAAGAGTTTTGGAACAACACGGACAAGAAAATTAAGTAGTTTTGGTGAACCTCTGTCACCCTTGCAAATTGTATTCTATTCTACTTGGTGTGCACATATAATAACAGAGCAAGGCAGTGCCTGTTTTCTTTTTTCTTTTCTGTAAATCCACTATCTTATGTGCCTACTGCCTACTTAATCATACTAAATCTCCAAAATTAAGAAGGCACTACTTTCATAAATAAAGTTTTCTAAGTGCCATGTGCTCTGTTTTGAATATACTCTTTCTAGTCAATCAATCCTCTTCCATAAGAAGTACATGTCAAGTCCAAGCAATACTTTTATTCTGAAAACATCACATCATGCAGATATTTAACTGATTGTACTGATATTTCTCCTGTTGTAAACCTTCCACATCCTCCCACCCCCTTCCCCATGGCCTATTAGGCAATGTCTAGACAAGGAGGTTATTTTGCTCAGTTAGCTCTGGATTTTTGGAGTGCAAAATAATAATCTTCACAGAAGCAAAGAGAGCTTAATATATGAAGGAAAAATCTCTAGTGAAGCTAAGCTAATCCTATTTGATGGCTAGTTTCTAGCATTTACTTCCTGAACTTGATATTGCTTCTCTTTATATAAATGTGTTCTACCCGTGTATGTTTTAGTGATCTTCCCATAACCAAAGGCGGTATTTAATAGCTAGTCATCAAGCAGAAACATAAATCTTTCTTTAGTGTATATGCGTGTGTGTAGCCATGTACATCTGTATGTCAGCAGTGGGGGTAGAGGAAAGAGAACAGAGCGGATTTGTGTGGCAGGAAACAGACTAGTATAAATATGCATTGCTGTGTGGTTAACATAGTTTACATAAATGAGAACAAAATAACTATGACATTCGCCTCTAAGATCTGAGAAATCACATGGGTCTGGGGAATAGAGAATGGTGGAGAGCACGCTACAATGAGACACTCAAAAGTTAGATTTCAATTTTCCTTAAGTAACTTAAAAGGACCTTGCTCTAATAATTTGGAAACACATCAAGAGTTCAAATAATGAGTTCACATTATTTTCATGTGCAGTATCCTTTAAAGGTGCCTTCCTGACTATGGGCTATCATACTTTACATTCATTCTTACCATCTTCTCTTGAGTTTTGGGTTATCTTTCTTACTGCCACACACACACCGCACACCCTGTATGAAATTCAAGTAACTCTAAGACAAATGTGTCATGCACTAGGAATCTTTCTCCTGCACTCCACTAGACTTAATGGCGTGGCCACTACAACTGAACGCATCACATGTGCATTATATTTAGCAATGTAGGTGTCTTTCTTACTAGACTGTTAGCTACTTAAGAACAAAGAATGTGTGTTATTTATGTTGATATATCAACCCTTTCATCCTGTAACTGTATAAGTAAAATTTCACTAAAATGCCTAAAGAACATGTAAAGTAATTTATCACATTTAAAATAATTCCAACTTTTTATATCTCCATTGCTGATTCACACCTTTAATGGTCTCCAAAATAGTACTTTTTCTTAAAGTACATCTATGTGAATCCCTGATCAGCTTTTTCTAGAAATACATTTTAACTGTCTATATTGTTGGAGGAAAAACCAGAATGAGAACACCTGGCAATACTCAAATTTAGGGACATAGTTTTAAACTCTAGATCCTACAGAAGAGCAGCCCTCTCTTTTTGGAAAGAGAGACTGAGGATGAATAGTTAGTAGAGTGACTTTTGATGCTTCTTTCATTGTATTATTGGCAAGTCATTTGTTGCCATTATAGGAATTGCATCTGAAAGAAGAGAGCACTTAAGAAAGCTTAATTTATGTTGTTGATGTTTTCCCTTTTACCGTTGCTTCTTATTCTCAAGCAGCTCTAGATCACTTTCAAGATGGAAGAAGCAATCTTATTTTTTTTGGCGCCCTCCTCCACAAAAACTAGGAAGTCCTTTACACAGAGTAGATGCTCAATCCATACTATTGCTCTAAATTCCTCTTCCACAGCCTCTCATTTTGGCTTGCTCTTTTTATCATCCTAAAGAAATAAACTTTCCAGATCTACACTGTAAGGCCCAGTAGCCACCCTTGCCAAATTACTTGGCATGTCCTGTCATACATAGTTCCTAGAAATACATATCTCTGCTAAACTTGTGTATATTACTGACGCACCAGAGCATGGCTCCTTTCACCATTAGGAGGAAATCAGAGACTGAACAAATGAATTAAGATACTATTATATTTACGCAAAACAGAAATAAAAGTAATAATGTACTAGTAAGATAAGAAAAGATTTTTGATCTGCCCCTTTTTACATGTAAAAATATATTTTTAATCAATCTCAGGTGGTCCTTAAATTGATCCAGAAAATATATGTAAGAAATTAGTCAGATATTCATGATACAGAATGATATTAACTTATGGTAGTTCTATTCCTGTTTCACCTATATAAGGAAATTTTAAAAGTTAGTAATATTATCAAAACAGACATAGGATGTTGTAAATCAACTATACTGCAATAAAATAAATCAGAAAACAAAAAGGCCTAGGACAAACTCCTTTAAACAAACTGCTCATTTCAGACACTTCATTAATTAGAAATGTCATGTTTGATTATAAAAATTATGGTTTTGTTACTAAAAAAATTCCCCAAATCCACTGAGACTAAAATAAGAGCAACTTGAACATATGGATTTTTATATTCACTTTAACACATTTGTTGAAAAAAACACTGGAACCACAAACAGTATACTTAACTGGGAAAAAAAAATGGAAATGGTTAATTCCAAATGGGAGATGTGAAAATCTATGGTATAAGGGAAAAGGATGGGAATAAATGAAAGGATTACAAAAGTTCACTGGAAAAATACAATTTGAAGAGAGGATGAAAATATAAAACTAAGGAGGGGTCTAAAAATAGTATAGGTAGAGATACTATAAGGTATTGGAAATTTGAGATCAGAAGTCTATGTACCTAAAGTGTGGAGAAATGGAACACTTGTAGACCACTGGTGGGGATGTAAACTGGTACAACCATTATAGAAAACAGTATGCACTCTTTCTCCACTACAAGAAGCTACAACTTGAAATACATTCTATTATAAAACATGCATTTTACTTATTTTCTGAAGTTGTTCATGTTATAAATCTAGGGGAAAAAATGTATTTTAAATAATAAGCCTATGAGATGTCAAGTTAATATTACTAAAAAATATTCATGTTTAAAAAATCAACAACTAAGCAGAACTGGCAATTAAAAAATTAAGAATATCTTTAAGAGTAGGAAAACTACATACTAGATATTTTAATCTTATTATTTTGTACAATCTTATATACAATTTGATGCTTGCAGCCAGAGAAGAACTTATTTTTAAAAATTCTCAAAGAAACACTAACACTATTCATTCTTAGACCTTTGGAAATTTGAAATCAGTGTTTCATATTATTCATGTTTTCTACTAGAATGTCTAACATTCACCATGGGTAGTTACTGGGTACAGATTATTAATGTATTTATGATAAAGCCATTAGCTGTTTTACTGAAGATTTCATGAATGATATTCTAGGAATTGAGTCTTTCTTAAGTGTAAATTTTTATAAATTTATTTAAACATTTTCCCCAATAATCTGGGATTACAAAATGCTTTCTTTTAATGGTAAATTATATTTAAATGTGACTAGCATAGTCGGCCATTTTTTTCAACAGGTAAAATATGTATTTTTTTATTCTAATCAGTCTTTGCAAAAGAACAGTTATAAAAAGGGACAAGCAGATCATTCCTAGAGTGTTCCAAGAGAAAAACACATCCTGTTCAGCATTTCCCCACTATGTGACAGCTTAAATGAAAAGTGTTAATATTATAACCATCAAATGAGGTAATTATATTTTTAAAAATTAAAACTGCTAGTAATTAGATAATGACCTGATCACAGTTAGTATTTAAGAATCTGTACATACTTTGAAAGTATAATTTGGGATAAAACATGTATACTCTGCAGAAAAATTTACCTTCTCTTTTTACCTCTGAATAAAATGCAATGGCCCAATCCTTTCTTACTGAATTTACAAATGTGGTAAAAACACACATATAACCCTGATAGTTTCATTTTCTTATACAGCAACAAAAGAACTGTCCTTTCCAAATCAATAACCCTGCCTAGGAAAGAACGTCCATGTATCACCAGTTAGCAGCGATGGTTATCTTAATATAGAGACTTTTTCCTCTTATGACTTGATTTCCCTTTGAATAAATTAAAGTGAGTAGCCTTACAGTAGCTGTCCTCTACATCAAATTGCCACTTCAAAATATTCCCAGGTGATGCAAATGTAATTTTGTTAAATAGTACTTAAATAACAACTCAATCTAGATAGTGGTTTACCTAGGCCCTTGGGTATTCACTCAATCTAAATCTTCAGTAGTGTTTCTAAAACTTGTACAATGTGAGTCAAATAAATCCCTAGACTAGAGTCAAAAGCCATGCATCATATGCTAAACAAAATGAGGTAAAAGGCTTGTTATTCATAAGCCTTGGGATGCATGCAAAAGCAGTAGCTGCTACTAATCAACATCTTACATAGAAATAGGAAGTCTGAACATCTAGTGTTTGGGTCTCTTAGTAAACATGTAACGGGCTTTTATTAATTTAAATAATTTCTACAAGTTTATCAAGTTGTTTTCATTGCACTGTACTTCCATTAAAACAAAATGAAACTAAGAAATAATCTTCAAAAAAATGCAAAACCAGTAGGAGTCAATGAAATGAAATTTGTACTAGTATACTCTACATCTATATGTATATACAATTTGAAGGTTGATAATATTGATATTTACAGAGTGGCTCCAGAATTTCTCTAAGAGGCAAGCTCAGAGACAACTATTTGGTTGGAAAGGTAGTAAGGCTTGAAGATTCATTAGAACAACAAGTATACCACATTTTATGATGTTTTGAGGAGTGCTCTAAGCGAGAAGCCTGATGGAACGTAATTCCCATGCAAAATAGCTTCCCCTTCAAAGGTGAAGTGGTTAAAGTCCAAACAACAGAAAAAGGCGGGCGCGGGTGGGGTGGGGGAGGGGGAGTGTGCCCTCAGCCAGGGCACCGGGCCCAGGTGGCTGAGCGGGTCGGTGAGGAGACAAACGTGCTTCACAGGCCTCGGCGGGTCTCCCCCGCGTTGGAGGCCGAGCCCCCGCAGAGCTGGCAAGTGCGTCAGCTCACGCTGACCCCTGACGGGATATGCGGATGGTTGCTGACACAGCACCTGATCCAGAATCCAGTCAGACTCTACAAACTTTTAGATGGTACTTACTAACTTAACACCTCAAGGATGAAGCAGAAACTAAGGCCACTGCTAAATCCAAGAGAAGGAGCCCTGAAGACGAAGGAGAGGAGGAGGAGGCGCAAGGGGAGGGAGAACCACCTGTACCTTGTCCTCGTCGCTGTGGCGGCGCAGCCGCTGCACTCCTCAGCCCCTGCGGGGCCAACATTCCGGGACCGACTTTGTCTACGAGGCGCTGGCCACGGGCGAGGCCCCACAGGTCCACCTGGTGGCCGGGAGGATGTGGTGGGAGTCGGCCTGCACCCGGAGCTGTAGTGTTCGGCGTCCTCGGCTGGCCTGGGTGTACTGAATGCAGGCGCAGATATGAACGGTTTAAAAGAGAAACTCTGGAGGCTGAAGAGAAGCTGAATACGGAAGGCAAGGCCCTGACCCCCAGTTTCCTACAGCTTTTTAGGAAATGTTCCCACCGCCTTGGGGAAATCAGCGCTGGGCTTGGCCGTGCATTGTTTCCATTTGACTGCAGAGACGGGGAGGGAAGCAGGATTCAGTGTTTTTAATCAGCTTAAAATGCCTCGTTTCATGATGGTGGACAACAAGGTGCGGAAACGAGTCAGCCTCAAAAGACTTGGCGGAAATGCAAAGGGTTTGTGATTACCTGAAGAGCCCGGAGTGCTTCCTTCAGCTCAGTGCCAAAGTTCTGAAAGGTGCGCTGCTGTTTGCCCAGGCTGTGGGAAGACGCCGCTGGCCAAGGTGGTAGTGACGGAGGCCTGTGCCTTCCTTGGCGCTGGCCGGTCCGGAGTCTGTGGAGGTCTCGGCCCTGCGCATTTGTGGAGCCTCTTCAAGGAAGCCCACGCCCTCCTCCGGAGGGAGTCGCATACATTGAGGAGACTGACTCCGTGGGCAAGAAGCGCCCCACCACCAGGTCCGGCTCCTGCAACACGAAGGCGGGGCGGACTCTGAACCAGCTTCTGTGAAAATGGCTGAACCGTGCACCACCGACCACGTCAGAGTCCTGGCGTCCACCAACTGAACTGACATTTTTGACAACGCTCTGCTGAGGCCAGGCCGACTTCACAAGCCTTCTCGACCTTCCCACGCTGCGGGAAATGCAGGAGGTTTTCAAGCGGCACCTGAAAAGGCCGGCGCTGATCCGGGCCAGCAGAGTTCATCTGCGTTGCCTGTCAGCTGAAGGCAGGGCTCAGCTGTGCGGGTGTAGCCGGGCTCTGTAGCGAAGCCTCGCGAGAACTGCAGGAAGACCGACCGGCGAACCTCGAGTTTTCCCTCTCTCGCTGCCCGGAAAAGCAGGATCCTCTCAGAGGATGACAGGAAGGGGGTTGCGTTTCACGAGTCAGGCCATGCTTTGTTTGACTGGCCGCTCGAGCACACGGAGGCTGTGGTGAAAGGCGCCATCGCGCCACAGACAAACGCCGCACTGGGCTTGGCTCCGATGCTTGTGAGAGACCATCCCTTCTTCACCATGGAGCCGCTGGTGGAGAGGGTGTGCAAGGCCCTAGGCGGCCGCATGTCGTCAGGGACCATCTCCTTCAAAAAGATCCCTTCCCAGGCACAGGACACCCTGCGGAAGGTCACCCGCACCGCCCACTCCGGGGGGAAGCAGTTTGGTGTGGCACCGAGCATCCAGCCCATCTCCTTCCCCGAGGCACCACAGGGCCTCACAGTTAACGGCGCCCCTTCAGTCAGGGCCTCCGGCAGATAATGGACCATGAAGCAAAACTGCTAGTGGCTAAGGCCTACAGGCATACCAAGAAGGTGCTCCAGAACAACCCGGAGAGCCATCAGGTGCTGGCGAACACCCGCCGGAAGAGGAAGTGTTAAGGTGTGAGCACCTTGAAGGTTTCGTTGCCCGCCGCCTCACCGGCCTGAGAAAATAGCGCCTCAGAGGTGGAGCGACACCTGAAGGGGAGAAACAAGGTGCTGGCGGGGGGAGCCTGAGAAGGAAGAGCTGGCTTGGCCCACACAATTGGACTTCCCTGATGGTGCCAGTGAGGATGCGGTGTTTCCACTGGATCCAGTAAGTGAACTTTTTTTTTAAATTAATTAATTAATTTATTTATTTTTGGCCATGTTGGGTTTTCGTTTCTGTGCCGAGGGCTTTCTCTAATTGTGGCAAGCGGGGGCCTCTCACTGTCGCGGCCTCTCTTGTTGTGGAGCACAGGCTCCAGACGCGCAGGCTCAGTAGTTGTGGCTCACGGGCCCAGCCACTCCGCGACATGTGGGATCCTCCCAGACCAGGGCGCGAACCTGTGTTCCCTGCATTGGCAGGCAGAGTCTCAACCACCGCGCCACCAGGGAAGCCCCAGTGAACTTTTTACTTAGCTGCCCCTCAAGTTTCTTTTTACTTGCGGTTTGTACCTTCTTTTTGAGCCTTGGCTGGTCTCTGCCGAAGGGCTTCGGAGATCTGTTAATTGATTTTTCTATCCGTGGTTAGCAAATATTTTTGCAGAGATGAAAAAATAAACAAAATAAAACAGGTCTTTTGAATTAGTTTCTAATGGTCCTTCTTACCCACTTAGGTTTCTCACACGTCTCTCTACAAAACATTTTGAGGTGGAGGAAGATGTTCCTCCAGAGAGGAATATTCACACTGGACTGAATTCCTCAGAATGTCCTATCTTCCCTCACATAGGAATCTTCCTGAAAAGAACTCCCTCTGGCTAGAATACTCATTACAACCCATTACTCCATCTCTGACATGTGTTACATAGCTAATAGATTCATATTTAAGGTACCAGTGTCTTTCACAAGCTCACTAGATGGTGTGCCCCTCCTGTTAATGAATGCATGTGCTTCTTTTCACATCTCGCATTACATTCAAACAACCCCACAACTAATTCTTCATTGGACTGTGAGCTTCTGGAGGAGAGGTGACATGCATTTAACCCCTTTAATAGAAGGATTGGATCCAGTGAAGTTACAGATAAGAAAGTGGCTTTTTTCCCCCTCCTCCATACTAGTGCTTTAAAACATTTCTGATACTCCCTTCCTAGTTTGCCTGGAATCTTTTGCTACAAAGTTCAATTGTTGGAATCTTTTGCTATATATTTATTTCCTTGGTAAGAGGAAGTCTTATTTTTAGATATTGAATCCTTTTGGTATTAAAAAGTCCAGTCTGGTTTAATTTAAAACTTAAATCTCACATACAACAGAAAGCTTTTCCCCACTTACCAATGTAGCTGTGACCTCGCTTGGCTTGGGAACTGGTAGTGGGAAGACAAACATGTTTTTTTTCTCTTTCTTCTCTACTTCTCACCCTTTGCTTCTGGGTCTCATTTCCTCCTCTAGTGTATTTTGAGAGAAGATGGGAAGATATCTTCTGTGATTGGTTTTATTATCATGTGAGCTCTCTGTGTCAGGCAAATGTGAATTCTTTCATTGGTTGTATTAATGGGTACTTCTAAGGCTCCTGTGGGTACCTGCATATGTCATAGATCCATTCAGTTTCCCACTTTCTGGAAGTACACTCCATCGAGTTACATTGCTGGAATCCTTTTCCCCAACAGGGCACCCTCTTGTATAGGGTGCTGTCAGGATGGTTTGAGCCTGGCCACCTGTGCAGCATTTTCACTAGGCCAATGGGTAACTCTACATCTTTGCCAGATGTTGCTTATGAGGGTGCAGGGTGCTTGTACTGCTTTCTCCTTACCCAGTCCTGTGGACCCAGAAGATATTTAACACCAGATGCTTTGTTCATAAATATTCCCCAGACTATGGAGATGCATGTCAAGCTTGCTCAAAATTTATCTCAATATGCTCTGGTCTAGTAGCCCCAGAGGTGGCCTTGTGCATTTCTGCTGTTTAGAAAGATTCTAACAGTGGAGTAAGTAGCAGGAAATCCTTCTGGAGGACTTCTCATTTGTATTGAGATTGTAGCCACAGGAAGAAAGGAAAATATCACAGCACTTTGCCTAAGCTGATTACTCACTGCTTCTGTTAGTCATTAGTTCAAGTTTCTAGTCTTTTATATATTATGGACATGAGTGAATTGTGTTTGCTAATTTAGTAAGTCCAACTTGGATGTAACTAGAATCTCTATTTATAATGTGGAGGCTCTTATTTCCTCATTAAAAGGATGTATGTCAGAGACTCAATCAAACTGATTTTCTTAAAAATGGGAAATATTAACACAGCTATCTGAAAATGAGAAATGTCTCTTCATTTTAAAATTCTATTTTGAAAAATTGCCAAAGATTTTAATTTATCCCATGGAAATACACTATTCAAAGGTTACATTTTTAATGTCCTAGAAAGTTGGGCTTAACACTTATCTGTATAATCAAATACAAATATATACGTTTCCCATTTAATTAATTTAATTAGAGCCTTATGAGGTAATGTTTTAGGAAGTAGTAAATTTATATATATACACACATATATACATACATATATATTATTTATAATCTATTTTAATTGCAATTCAAAATCAGTTTAGTTATTAGTGTCAAAAAAAATTTATATATACATATATTTTTTTTTTTTTTTT
>NW_020175631.1:802008-1037760 GCF_003031525.2 Neophocaena asiaeorientalis asiaeorientalis | reverse complement strand
CCCCTGCATCGGCAGGCGGACTCTCAACCACTGTGCCACCAGGGAAGCCCCAAAATATATATTTTTAAAAGTAGGTAATACTAGCAAAACCTGAATTATGTACACTTAATTTTTAAAATAAAATACAAAATGAGAATAATGATGTATAAACTACATTTAATTGATTTCCTCTTTAAAACGTAATTAGTGGGACTTCCCTGGTGGCGCAGTGGTTAAGAATCCGCCTGCCAATGCAGGGGACACAGGTTTGAGCCCTGGTCCCACATGCCATGGAGCAACTAAGCCCACGCGCCACAACTACTGAAGCCCGTGTGCCTGGACCCCAGCTCTGCAACAAGAGAAGCCACTGCAGTGAGTAGCTCCCACTCGAAGCAACTAGAGAAAGCCTGCACACAACAATGACGACCCAACGCAACCAAAAATAAATACATAAATAAAATTGATTATTAAAAAAAACATAATTAGCATTCCGTAGATAACATGAGTAATACCATCCAAAGTAGTTGCTTTAGCAAACATTACAATACAGAACTGTGGGACAGTCAGTTAATGGGGCAGTTGCCATTCGAAAAAAAAAAATATTCACAGTTCTCTTTTAATTGCATTTTAATCTATTTTCAGGCCGGCTAGAATGGAGTATTATTATTTTATCATCAGATAACATTTATGCTAAAGCAACCAACATTTTATATAAAGTTTTATTAAAATCTTACATGTTTTTTCTTTGATATTCTTTTATAATATAAGACTTTGAGAAAAAATCTGTATACATGACAGAGTTCTCATAAGAGAAATTAAATTCTCTTACTATAGTACTAAAATCAAGTTTAACTATAAAGAAAGAATGTTTAACCAGTCCATATCAGAAATATACGTTTCATTTACTTATAAGTAGCCAAGGTAGAACTGAATAGAACAAAGCTTAAATATCTCTGTGAGGAGCATGATAGATATGCCCCCCAAGAAGCTATTCATATATTCAAAACTATCCATGTATTTAAACATCATTGCTCCTTCCTAATATATCTAAATTTATACAGCTCTAAAATGAAGTATTTTACAAGTAGATAACCAACTTCTATCTAGAGTTATGCTCTGACACCACCCAAATCTAGGAAATTACTCTTTCCTGGTCCGTGGTATTAATTCTTATAACGGTATCAGACCATTCCTGACTTTTTAGTACAATGAAGTATTTTTTTAACGTTACTATGATCTAATTTTCTAAAAAGTTCTTTCATATGAATATACTACTACACTTTTAAATCTTTTTAAAAGGGAGCACAAACATCTAGTATAATGTATTATTTCATAGGACTAGAGGATTTAATAGAATTAGAGGATGTGACAATTTTTATATCACTGGAGAAAATATGATAAACCCCCCACAAATATTCTGGTTTCAGATATTTAACACTAATCTGTTTGCTCCTTAATACACATATCACCAAAAACTTAGTGTAAATTATGGAAAGAATCTAAAATATATAGTGACATATCCTGGCAGAGAAGGATAAGGGAGCTAGGGATAGGGGTCAGGGAAAAGAATGACTAAGACTGCCTCATGGATATTTGTAATCATTAGAGAAAACTTTTACTCCAGAAAGTTAATGGTGCTGAAAAGCAACTGCATCATTTTGTAAAGTTTGAAAACAAAATTGAAAGAACTGCACAGTTATCCACCAAAATACCATTCTGTAGTTGTCTAGACGGGAAATAGCAAAGTCAAGAAGTAAAAGATTGGCCCTTTATCAAATGATAAATCCTAGAGCTAATTCACAAGGATATCTTTAAGAGTTTATGATTGTGTAAATGTGTTTGGGCAAAGAATTGGTGTCAAATGCTTTATTGATTGATCAAAATGTCTGCTACAGAGTAAGAGGATCGAAAATGAATCTACCACCATAACTGAGAAACTTTGACTTATATGCTCATAGCAGATAATTGCACTGAATATTGTGAGGTTCCTTATGAATGGCGAATTAATAAACATCACTGCAATTTACATTTATACAAGGTAAAAATAGGACTTTAACTCCTTACTCCCCCTTTCAAAAAAAAGTGATTTGCTGCTTCAAAATGAGCTCAATTATTTTGTAACTGTTGAGTTCAATGAAAAAACAATCATGGATTTCAGACTTACATCTTTCATTATCTGTTGCTTTGGACAAGTCACTTAAACTCTGAGTCACTATTTTGCTGTCTTTAAAATGATTGTTAAGTAATATAATGTTTATGAAATCCATTTTGAATGCTGTGCTTGAACTAAGTGTAAGGGCTTGGTTTTATTTTACATTTTTTTCGTTATAGTGGGGTTTGTGGTGGATCCACCTGAAGAGGTTCTTTAGATCAGCATTTCAAGTGCCATCATCCATCCATTAAAACAGCTTTAGAGTAAGCCGCTTTAGTAGAGGCATCCTTTAAATGTAGTCAATTCCTCCGATATATTATTTATATTAATTGGTACCATGCACATGACTCTTTCTGAGCACTGAATTAGTTATACCAATTCCTAGGCAACAGGCCATAGTATGTTAAATCTATAATGAGAAAAGTACAGAAAAACAAGCACAGTACAGAATGAGGCAACATACATGCTACAGTGAAAAGTTCACACTTTTCCAAATAAGATGTGTAGAAAGTCAAGATGAATCTAGAAGCCTAAAGTAGAAATATGAGACAATTATTTAAACTGTATAGCTTTTATCATAATCATAGTAATTAAACTCTCAAATTAGTGTAATTTTTAAAGTTCACTTTAAAATGGAGGAGATTATTATTATTTTATATTTGGATGAAAACTACATATTTTAGTTGCTGAAAAAAAGGACAAAATTCTCACATCTTTCAGTGATTTTGGCCGTTTTTCTAACTTTTGAGTTGGTTTGACTGGAGGATAAGAAGTTTTTACTTATTACACAAGGATTTACTGTGATTCTAAACATCTTCTTCCTATTTCTTATTGTGAAATGTTTGTTGTTCAAACCATTTGTTTGTCTGTTTGTATGTATACATGCATGCATGTATGCATGCTACTAGATAGTTTACCAGGTAAACTCTTTTTGAAATAAGAAGTAAATCATGGTAGTAGACTAAGATAATATAAGCTTTGGACTTTTTTCCTCCTCATCTTACCCTTCCTCTTTACCTCAGTTTTTGCTTTTCCTTGCTTTCTTTATTTTTAAAGGCTAAAACAAATGTGACTTTTCATGAAGGAATCAGAGCTAGTGACCAAATTGTAAAAGAGGTTTTTGCCACGGGCCTTTGAGAAATTTACTCTACTCCTTTGATAAAACAGGCAGGTTTTCCTTAATAGAGTGACTGTTTGAGACCAAAAAAATAAATTGTTAGTAAATAAGTTACATGGAAAATGTTTTAGAGTAAGGTTAATAGGATACTACTAATTCCAAGAGGCAGTAAGGTGTCAAATTATTTTTCATATAGTAGTTACTTCTGATATTATCTTGGGCAATGATCAAAGGAAAAGATAAGGAGGAAATTGAAGTATGCTTTTGGCTCTACTTCCATAGCATTAATTCTGAAGCACATTTGCTCCTACATTTGCTAATAAAAAGATTTCGTTGCACTTAACCTGTTTCTTCATGAGACAGTATGACCTGTTGCAACTTCCAATATTTCTTTCCTTGACATTTTATACAAAGAAATTATCAAGAAATTAGACTCCAAAGTAAAAACAAAATTATTTTCCTAATTTTGGATAACACTACAAATTAAAATCAAAAAGAATACAAGTGACTTCATAGATTGTTAGACTGTTTAAGATAATAAAGTTCAGACATACTAATAATGAAATCTAATCTCTCAGTACATGGGCTTGGTCACTATTCTGTCCGCTCCTAGACTTCTACACAGAGGGCTTTAAATGAAGATTCTGTTGAGGGTGGGAATTGTAAAATGAAATTTTAATATATATTTGTCATGGTAAGTATATCCTGGCTTATAAAAAATATAGTACAGAATTTAATATAATGTCTAAGAAAGGAAAGAGAGCAAACAAAAAACCAAATTTAAATAAAAAGTGTATTAGCACTCTTCTCAGTTTTCAAAGTAACTAAAAATAGCAATAGCTTTTTAAAAAGAAAAATCATATCCCTAAATATAAATGTGACAGTCACTTCTCGACAAGCTCCCTGATTCATCATGTTTAAGTACATAAATTAATTTGAGAATTTACGTAGTCAAAAATTAGTGATTTAGCTGATTAAAGTAAAAAATCAATTTAAAAAAAACAAAAAGCAAATTCTAATTGAAATTCTTTTCAGAACTTCTACATAGTTTGTTCAATAAATATTTGCTGTAGGTTTGATGAATGAATTAAAGAATGAATGGATAAAGCAAGTCAAAATAAATCTGAGAATTCTTTGCTTGTCTTAGAGAAATTTACACAAACCAACCACATCTGTAAAATTGTTTTTTTTACATTTTCTATGATAATTAAAAACTAAATCATGGGGCTTCCCTGGTGGCGCAGTGGTTGAGAGTCCGCCTGCGATGCAGGGGACTCGGGTTCGTGCCGCGGTCTGGGAGGATCCCACATGCCGCGGAGCGGCTGGGCCCGTGAGCCATGGCCGCTGAGCCTGCGCGTCCGGGGCAAAAAAAAAAAAAAAAACTAAATCATGATTAAATGTGGTGAGGTAGCCAGGAATTGAAAATTTACACAGTAAATTCTAAAATTGAATGACTTCAAGTCACAAATATGGGTTGCATATAAAAATAAATGGAAACAACTGGTCTGCTCTTTGGAAATGCCACATTCACAACCTCTTAGGTAAAATTTTCTCTGGAAAGTTTAATATGGACTTCTGATTAGCCAATATGACAAAAAGGATATGTATTAATTTTATTACAATGAAAAACATTAGGAATATAGTATAGCTTTGAACTTTAAAATTTTTCATAATGCTGTAAAATAGTTTAAAAATGTAAATGTAAAATGTAAAATGCTTAAAAATAGTTTAAAAAATACTTAAAATGCAAAAATTTTTATTTGGCTTTTATTATGTAGTTGTATTTTTTTACCTTTGTTCCTATCAAATATATTATCCCATATATCAGCTCTCTTTTATCATTTTGGTAGAGACCGTTAGCAACTGTCTGCTTAGAAATAATTATTTCATATTGAAATAATTTCATATTTGAAATTATTTTCATATGAAAATTTTCATATGAAAATTCAATATGAATTTCAATATTTTCATATTGAAATATGGAATAATTCCATATTAAGAAATTATCTGTAAAGAAAGTGATTTTAAATCAATAATGTATATACTTCTAAATATCTAAGGATCTGACATAACAAAGTCTCACATGATTAACTTTATCATTTCTATCATAAATCTTGAGATATATATATATGTATATATAGCTGCTGGCTTCTTGCCACTTCACAAAATACTTCTGAAAAGCTTATCATTTAGTGAGTAGAATTTCTGGAAAGTGAAGAATATGATGTTGGGATTATATTGTTACAGTCTGAAAGTTTTCCTAAATATACTTTTGCAGACACAAACTATTATTATATATATAAAGCATAAACACACATAAATGCACATACATGCACATATGTCATAAAAGTCAAATAATGACTTAGGTGGCAGCAGGAAAGAAACAGTTCCTAAGAATATGTACAACACAAAAAAGATAACTTAAACCTTAGACAGTTTACTATGGAGAATTAGTCACTGAATTCTCTGATGCTTTTTTATCAATTGGGAAAATAAGGAAAACTACATTACCTAACATTTTTTTAAAAAGCAATGCTGAATACTTCCTAAAAATTCTTCATACACATTTGATACTCAAAACACGTTAATAGGGGCTTCCCTGGTGGCACAGTGTTTGAGAGTCCGCCTGCTGATGAAGGGGACACGGGTTCGTGCCCCGGTCCGGGAAGATCCCCCATGCCGCAGAGCGGCTGGGCCGTGAGCCATGGCCACTGAGCCTGCGCGTCCAGAGCCTGTGCTCCGCAACGGGAGAGGCCACAACAGTGAGGGGCCCACGTACCACAAAAAACAAAACAAAAAAACACCTTAATAGTTTAGAAGTTAACATCTTTAATTTTGTTACATTACACAAACGATTTTTGTTTCAAATTTTAAATGAAAAACAAAGTCCATTAACTCTTTAAACTACTTGGGTCTACCTTCTAGCTTATCATTCAAAATATTACTTTATATTAACATTAAATCTCATGAAAAAGAGGGTTGTTTTTCACTGTGTTAAAATATGCATTAAGACTGACTGGTAAGGTAAGATGACAACATGGTATATTTTTCCTTTTATTATGAATGCTTAGGAATATTATGAATAATTAGGAGTGTGAAGAAATATTTTAATTAAAAATTTACCACTCTACTTCCCATAACAAAATTAAAACGTTTCTTAGTTATTTTTTAACATCCTGCACTTTCCACATTGGACAAAAACTCATCCAAACAATTTTATTCTTATCCATGTGATTTTTGGTATGTTCTCTGCTGATAGCACCAAAATTTTGCAACTGTCCATTCCATTGCTATTTCTGGAAGCAAACTCTAGTTTGATTTCTACTCTTAATCCAGAAAGTTAGAAGAGTTAAAATAGAAATACCATTAAAAAAAAAAGTGACACCAGTGTATTGAACACACACCAGTAGTTCAATTTTAAAACAAATTTAGCGGGTCTTTATTGGATCCCTACTCTTTCCTCTAATAAAAATATGAATTTTTGATATGCTGATGCTGTTTGCCTGTTTGATTGGTTACTCCCCCTCCTTTATATGCATATAAAAAGCTTATATATATATGAGCTTTCTGTCTCAAACTAACAAGAATTTATTCCTTTTCCTATAGAAATTATTTTTCTTTCCTCCGTCCCTCCCTCCCTTCCTCCCTTCCTTCCTCTCTTTCTCTCTCTCTCTCTCTCTCCCCTTCTCCCTCTCCCTCTCCCCACCTTTCACTCTACCTTCCTTCCTCCCTTCCTCCCTCTCTTTCTTTCTTTTGCTCCGGCTCCATCTTTGTTGATAAATTATATTAATTTCATAAGCATATTCACTGAAACGTGTCTTCTTGAAAGGCAGCATGGCATAAAAGGCTTTCGATTAACAAGATTAGGATTAGACAATTTACTCTCTCACTAGTCAGGTACCTCCCTTTCAATGTATATTCTCTGAGTCTCAGTTTTCTTATCTTTAAATAATAAATAATATCTATGTTATAATTTCATTGGGAGAATTAAAAGTATTCTATGTAAAGTACTTATATATAGATAAATGTTAAAATATTAGTTTAAAAATATCCCAAAATTATATAAGATGGAAAGTAATTTAGAAAATACTTTCCTCTGTATGGGGAATACAGCTAGTTGAGGATAAAGTCTGAAGCCATATATAAGCTTTACACATTGAGCAAAACCAGTAAAAAATATTGTACTCAATATATCTCTCAACTGTCTTATTTTATCAATATAACATTTTAGTTTCTCTTCTTCTATCATAGCCCTTGTTTATGGAGTCTCCAAGAATATCAAATTCTATGTCTCTAAGACCACTCTTATTTCAAAGTAAACCTATACTTGCTTATTGTACCTAACTTGAAGGAGATATATCTGTCTTCAAGTTAGACATTATTAAGAAACAATTATTCAAACTTATTTTAAAAACCACAGGGAATTCCTGACCTCTTGAAATATATGAACCAGTGGCTTACGGTATTGATTATTTTAGTAAAAGTAAAGGAGAATAAACATTTTTCAGTTAGCATAGTACATCAAAGTTGAATTCAGTCAAATAATTCAGCCTCTAGTATTTCCATCCTGAAAGAATTATTGAAGGCTTTCATCTCAAACATTCATGTCCAACTCTGATCAAATCAATTTACTTTTTCTTTTCTTCCTTTCTTCTTCTTTTTTTTTTAATCCTGAGGGATATAATAGCCCTTGCTCAGTGTTGATCTGAAGACATTAGATAGTTCTGATAAGTGAGCAGTTAGAAATCTGTTAAAGCCTTACTATGATCTTAAGGGGCAATACAACAAAAAAGTGTAAGTTTCTATGTATGTTGCTATGACATAGATAATATATTTTTTCTAATCAGAATAGGCTATTAGCTCCCTATATCTACTGGAGTGGGGTGCAGAAAGGAGACAAGTGATCTATCTAGATCCCACTCCAATCCATTTTTATTCTTTATTCTGTATTTACTTTACTTTAGACTGTGTGTGTGGCAGGGGAAGGTGGATAGGGGAGAAGATTGAATTTTTTTGGCAACCAAAATATCTCTCATCATAAAACCCCTAATCTAGAAGTTGTACCACAATAAGCCTTGTGCCCAGAGAGAAATTCTGGACATTAGCAACGTTTAGCTGTCAACACCTAGTCTAGTACTGTTTATTTTCAATTTTATTGTGTCATAAAAAGGCATCCTTCACCATGTCAGAATTAAAGTTTGTCTTTTTTCTTATCTAATTTGCTGAGGCTGAATCATTTGCAATTAAATTTGCCAAAATTAGTTCTCAGCTACTTTTTCATTTTTGCAGAGACAAATGTGCAGCACCCCATATCTGCTGCCCTTTCCTCTTTAGCTGATGCTGATGTATTTGCTGAAAAGATGAGAAAGGGGAACAAAATTAAAATGACAACTTGAGAATGGTCAATTTCCCTTTTACTGTAATTATTCCTAAAGAAAAGAAATAATTTCTATAGGAAAAGGAATAAATTCCTATTAGTTTCAGATAGAAAGCTCATGTATATATAATGAAGGGAGAAGTAACCAACCAAACAAACAGCATCAGCATATCAAAATTCATAGGTTTATTAGAGGAAACAGTAGGGGTCCAATAAAGACCCCTTTTCTAAAGGAAGGAAAGGAAGAAAGGGAAGGGAAGAGAAGGGGGAGAGAGGGAGGGAGGGAGGGAAGGAAAGAAGTGCCAGGTATTAGCATTTAAGTACCACAAGCTTTCTTAAACAGCCATTGAAATAGGGCAACTTTAACAAAGGGAGAAATGATGGTAATTACAAATCATGTCTAATTGTAAAAAAATATTTCAGGGACTAACTAGGAACTGTAAAAACTTGCTAGAGATTCGTGACTGTGAGACACTGAAATATAGACTTGGTTGCTTGATTAACAAATAAAGAGCCACAAAGCTATCAGGTTCTTCCTTCTAATCAAACTGATGAAATTTAGGCAATATTAACAAATATGATTTTTGATATTGGATAATTTTAAAGACCTAATTATGTCCCCTCAAAATTCATATTTTGAACTCCTGACCCTCATTACCTCAGAATATGACGACATTTGGATATAGAATTTTTAAAGAGGTAATTAAAGTTATATAAGTTCATTAGAATGGACCCTAATTTAATATGCCTGATGTCCTTAAAAGAAGAGGAGATTAAGACACAAACACACACAGAGGATAAACTGTGTGAAGACATAGGAAGAAGGCAGCCATCTAAAAGCCAAGGAGAGAGGCCTCAAAAGAAACCATCCATGCCCTCATCTTGATCTTGGCCTTCTTCCTCTGGAATTGTAAGAAAATACATTTCTGTTGTTTAAGCCATCCAGTTCATGGTACTTTGTTACAACAGCCATAGCAAATTAATACAGTAGTGAAATGTTTCAACATTTGGAAGATCTACAAATCTCAGTGATGCAATATTTTCCAATAAAATCCAATAACAATTTAAGATCGGGCCGTAGATTTTAATATAACAGAATATGAAATATTTATTGATATTGTTTCAGTTTAGTTTCTTTACCACCATGCAACTAAACTTTAGCTAGGTTGCCACTAACATTTTAGAAACTATTTGTGGAATTTTTGTGTGGAATCAAGAAAATATCTACCCTTACTGAAAAGATTGAAATATCCTTTTTTAACTGTGCATCTGTGTGAGGCCAGATTTTCTTCATAAATTTCAACAAATAAAACATATCACAGCAGACTGCCTTTTAAAAATTGTTTTGAAAATATCATTCATTTCGTAGCAAATATTTGGCTGGCCAAAAAAGTTCGTTCATATTTCTCTGTGAGATGGCTCTAGTAGTGCTTAGTTATCTTTAACTTCATTCAAAACAGTTTTGTTAGATTGTATTGTGACAGCTGTCATATCAGTATGCATTTAAAAAAAGACATCAAAATTGGTGAATTTTTGTGTAGCCATTTTAATATTGAAGATGGAAGAAAAAAAGCAACGTTTTTAGCATATTATGCTTTATTATTTCAAGAAAGGTAAAAATGCGACTGAAATGCAAAAAAAAGATTTGTGCTATGACTGATTGAACGTGTCAAAAGTGGTTTGAGAAGTTTTGTGCTGGAGATTTCTCCTTGGATGATGCTCCACTATTGGGTAAACTAGTTGAAGCTGATAGCTATCAAATCAAAACAATAATTGAGAACAGTCAACGTCATACCATGTGGGAGATAGCTGACATACTCAAAATATTCAAATCAAGCATTGAAAATCACTTGCACCAGCTTGGTTATGTTCATCACTTTGATGTTTGGATTCCACATAACTTAAGAGAAAAAAAACTTCTTCACCGTATTTCCGCCTGCGATTCTCTACTTAAATGTAATGAAAACATTCCATTTTTAAAACAATTGTGATGGGCGATGAAGAGTGGATACTGTACAATAATGTGGAACGGAAGAGATTGTGGGGCAAGTGAAATGAACCACCACCAACCACACCAAAGGCCGGTCTTCATCCAAAGAAAGTGATGTTGTGTGTATGGTGGGATTGGAAGGGAGCCCTCTATTATGTGCTCCTTCCGGAAAACCAAACAATTAATTCCAACAAGTACTGCTCCCATTTAGACCAACTGAAAGCAGCACTCAACGAAAAGTGTCCAGAATTAGTCGATAAAAAACGCATAATCTTCCATCAGATTACCACAAGACCGCATGTTTTTTTGATGACCAGGCAAAAACTGTTACAGCTTGGCTGAAAAGTTCTGATTCATCTGTGGTATTCACCAGACATTGCATGTTCAGATTTTCATTTATTTTGGCCTTTACAAAATTTTCTTAATGGAAAAAATTTCAATTCCCTGGAAGACTGCAAAAGGCACCTGGAACAGTTCTTTGCTCAAAAAGATCAAAAGTTTTGGGAAGATGGAATTATGAAGTCGCGTGAAAAACAGCAGAAGGTAGTGGAACAATACAGTAAATACATTGTTCAGTAAAGTTCCTGGTGAAGATGAAAAATGTGTCTTTTATTTTTACTTAAAAACCGAAGGAACCTTTTGGCCAACCCAATATTATTTATGTTAATATTTAATCAGTTTAGTGTTATTTCAAATGAACTAATAAATATAAAATTTTCTCAACTTTCTTTTAAATATATCAACAGCTATAATCCACATAAAATTCTTTAGTGTTCAGTAATTTTGAACACTGCAAACAGGTCTTGAGATCAAAAAGTTTAATAACTGCTGATTTGAGGGGGAAAATAAAACAATAAGTAGCATTAGCTATCCCATGTGGAATTTGCATTAATATGCCAGCCACTCGCTAAGTATTTCACATTTGCTTTCTCAGTTTATTGATACGAATACTTGCAAGGTTAACATAATTATCTCCCTTGAGAGATGAGGATTTTGAAGTTCTATGATATAATATTTTTAAAATTTCACAACCAGTGTGTATCCCATACTGAAAAACAAACCCAGATTATATGATTCCAGAGCAAGAATGTTTGATATATTAGACTGAACGCTCAATTAATAAACAAAAAATACATTAAAGAAATTATTTTGGTGATAAAGAATCAGTTAGGGACTTATCAGGATTTCTGCATAAGAGTTAGAAACCAGGGGCCAATAGGTCTTTAGTTTATAAAGTAATTCCCCAATCTGACCAGGAAAATCTTTTGGGTCAAACAGCTTTGGTGAAGCATACTATATGATGATTTTCAATATGCTTCACCAAATATTCAGCTTCAAAATTGAGATACTATGCACATAATTTGAGGAAATTTCTTCTCTGATTCTCAAAGATGTACTACAACTTTGTTGATTCCCAAAGACATACTATAACAAACTTGCATGTCAAGTGGGTTCAAGTAGACAGGAAGAATAAACATTTCTCTTTTATAAAACTGGAATTATCTAGACTGTCTTTTATTGCCTAATTCCACTCTTAAACTAAATATTTGACAGATTTTCTCAAGATTATGCAAGCTAGCACAAAGCTTATGGAAATTTTATATGAAGGTATTTCTGAACAAAATGATAATATAGTTATTAGAGATGATTATATGTATCTCAAAAATTAACTACTATTAACGATACATTACTTCCTGTCTACTGTTTTCTACTTATCTTTCAACAGAAAATAGAATGTGTTGTGAAATGACCATTGTATCAATTTGACCAAGGAAAGGTCAGAGCAAAACGCCTGAATAATAATTCATAAATTGTGGAAAGTTAATGATTATTAAAAAATGTGTTCCAAACATACTTATTCATTAATAAATGTCAGTGTATCTTCTGACATTTATTGCATTTGATCAGTTTGTATTTCTCAAATTTCATGAATTTGTGCCAACAATGTTTTTCACTAGACATGTGAATGGCTTTCCATTCACAAAATAAATGGCTTTACTTATTGTCCTATATGCCAAGTGCTTCCAAAATGAAATATAGTGTTTAGGTAAAAAGTTGATTTAAACTTGATTTATGTTGTTGATTTAAATTTTGTTTCCAAATGCTTTCTTTCATCTGAGAAGGCTTTTAAAAGAATTTTTAATGTAATTATTAATAGTAAAAATTTATAAAACTTCAAAAGTTCTAAAATTATTTTTTAAAACTTTTAAAGCAGTCTGCTCTGTGCCACAAAGCTCTGCAAAATAATCTATCAACTTTCACAGTATGAATATAAAATTTTTATATAATTTTGTTAGGAAACAGTGTTTTAGGCACAAAGCTTTGATGGTCATCCAGTTTTCAAAATTAAAGCATTATTCTTTTGCAAAGGATAAAGAAAAGAGAATGTGAGAGTGGAAGACAGTAAGGAACAAAAATTGTTCATACTAAAATCATGTTTGTAGTGAAGGGCTTTTGGATTGATATTGAATAAGAGAATGTTTCTGTATCCTTGAAGCTAACATATCAGTTAAAATTAGTTAAGTAAAT
Organism: Neophocaena asiaeorientalis asiaeorientalis; assembly: GCF_003031525.2. Taxonomy (NCBI): domain Eukaryota; kingdom Metazoa; phylum Chordata; class Mammalia; order Artiodactyla; family Phocoenidae; genus Neophocaena; species Neophocaena asiaeorientalis. Next base: position 1,024,616 of record NW_020175631.1, on the reverse strand, counting down.
CAATGCAAGTCATAAAATTGTATTCTAGAAGTTCAGGAATGAGATTATACTATCACACACCTTTCTTAATTTGACAAGATTTATATAAATATTTTAAATGTAAATTTGATTTAAAATTTAATCTTAATATATATTTTATTGTCACAAGATTAAAAATCTTAACACTTGCTGTTTGGGTATGAACCCTAATTTTTACATTTAAATAACTATAGCTATGTACATTTTAAAACATCTTTTTAAAAATAGATAACAAACAATTCATATGTCATAGTTCTATTAAATCCTTAAGATACTAGAAGTTCTGTATACCTGTAATTCCTCTGCCTGTGTGCTGGATTACTTGATGGTTTTGAATTGTATAAAGAATATGGCATAAAAGGCTTTTGGTTAACAAGACCAGGATTAGTCAGCTTACTCTCTCACTAATTAGGCACCTCCCTTTCAGTTTACACTCTCTGAGTCTTAGTTTTCTTATCTTTAAATAATAGATGATATATATGATATAATTTCATAAGCATAATAAAGGGTATATCTCCAGCAGTCATCTTTTTTAACTCAAGGCCTTCGGGTTAGATGTGAGGAAGAACTTCAGGCAATGAGATTTGTAGCACAATGACCTCTAACTGTAAGAGAGATTATAAAATCTCTCTGGGAAGCTTTCAGTTATTTACCATAGTTTCGTCTCTAGATAACAGCCTGCCTAAAAGGAGGGGTTGGGGCTAGCTCAGTGAGTTCCAGATGTTAATGCACCAACTTCACAAGTTTTGCTGTCTGAGTAACCCCTATAGAACTGTTTAGTCAAGATATTAATTTATTTTCTTTTAACCTTTAGTCTTTAGTCTTCTTAAGCAATGATACAGGCATCAGTGAAATCATAGTTTGTTGGCCTAATTATATTTTATTGATGTGAATTAAAATATATTGCTATAAAAAAATAACATTCATTTTTGTTGGGTCCTCCAAACTAATATAAGTTCAAGTCCTAACCTTTAGTACCTGTGAATAGGACTTTCTTGGAAATAAGGTCTTTGCCAATGTAGTCATGTTAAGATGAGGTCCTACTGGATTATTGGTTCTGATTCAATGACTGGATGTCCTTATAAGAAATTTGGACACAGACACAGATACACAGGGAGAATACCATGTGATAATGGAGGCAGAGATTGGAGTGATGTATCTACAGAGAAGGAACACCAAGGATTGTCAGCTACCACCAGAAGCTAGGTAGGAAGCAAGGAAGGATCCTCCCCCAGAGCCTTCAGAGAGAGAGTATGGCCCTGCCAACACCTTGATTTCAGACTTCTAGCCTCCAGAACTGTAAGAGAATGCACTTCTGTTGTGTTAAGCCACAAAGTTTGTGGTAATTTCTGCAGGCTTAGGAAACTAATACGCCAAAGTACCACCTAAACTCATCCCTTGTCCCACTAGTGGGGTTCGTTTAACACTTGGGGAAATGCTAGGCTGGATGCTCTCTGAAGGTCCTTCTTAGTCCTGTGGTTGAACGATGATGACCTTCATCATATCAGTCACTCTTACATTCAGTTATGATGTGTCAAGCACCCCTATTTTTAAAGGCCAGGAAAAAGCTGTTTTAATTGAGTTTGAGCAGATTGGGCTCACCAGTTCTGAAAGGCACCCTGGTGTGTGTATCTGAATGTCCTGTTCACTCCCAGTCTTCCCAGGAACTACAGGCTCTGCAGAGCCATCTCTGGGGCTTGGAAATCTGTCTCTATGGTTGTCAGCCAGGACAGACCTGAGAATCACTGGTGTATCTTAAATCTTACTTTTTTACTGCATTTCTTTTCAGCTTCAGTGTTGAGATACAACTCACATACCCTGTACTTTGACTTACTGTATAAATGACGAAATGTAATATTTAACTCTTTTCATTAGATTCTAGATATACAGAAATCAATTTTGTAATAGAAATCGATTTTTAACAATTTGGAAAATGTTATCAATCATCTTAAAACTGTAATAACATTATATAATAGAAAAGCAATTATGTCTTATTTAGAACTATGTTTCAGATATTTAGGGAAGAAGGAATCCTTGTTTCCCATCTTTTTGTGTCTATAATTAAATATAGGTAGCTGACTGTTGTAGACATTTTTTATAGTACTTTTCAATATAAAATTGGAAAATATTTCTTGGACATCATTAATAACCTCTAAAATGGGCATTTCCATACTTTATTTTTTTTTAAATATTATGTTTTCTCCTATAAAAATTATGACAGCTCACCTAAACAAGGTGCTGAACAACTACAGGTTTCCTACCTTAGAGCGTGTGGCCACAGACCCATGGAAATTAATAGGGAGTTTTGCTTTTTCAGATATTTGTTTTATTTGTCAAACCTACAATTTAGAAGAAGGTAGACTTCATAACAGATTATCACTTAGGAATCTCTTATCCTAATTAAGGGAAGAAATTGTGTTTTCATGTTCTGTGTGAACAAATAAAATTAACAGACTGCACTCACAGAATTCTACAATTTCAATTCATTGGTAATACCAAAACCTTTCTCTCTGGGAGTTCATATATACTTTGTTTCATAGGTTAACCTCTAAAATTTTATCCTGTAAATTTAAATATTTTTTACACTGGAAATTTTTATAAATTAAAGAGTGAAAACATTTTTCTTGCACATGTGTTAGTCATAACTATTCAATATAATATATTCACCATCTGCTTAGATGACTTAATACCAGTTAAAAGACTGTAATGATCTTGACCTCTCACATTTTGTGACCCTAACAAAGTTTAAATTGAAATTTCAGCTGCACAGTGGTTCTTTGATTGACCTGAATTCTAGCTTTACTTTGGTAATTCATACTATTAATTTAATAGACTCTAGAAGTTTGCCTTCATGGGTATGTATTTTTTAAGGACAAAATTCTTACATGCATTCAACTCTTGCCCTATACATCTTTTTTCCTGAAAACAGAAAATACATTACTAAAAATTAGTAGTATAAAGAGTAAATCAGATTGTTAAAGATCTTAATTGCCTGGAGATAAAACTATACATTCCCAAATGCCTAATTTAATATGAAGACTCTCTTAACTTTGGAGAGGCTGGAATGCAATTTTTATATACTCATCTATAGTTTGTTAATATTTATGGTACTCCTGTGAGGTCCATGAAACAGAAGCAAGTTTTTAGGAAATGAAGAAAAGGTATAATTCTTGCTCTCAAGGTGCTTACAGCTTAGCAAAAACCAGATGATAGAAGAAACCATGAAAATTAATAAAATTATGCAGAGAGGTGTAATCCAGTGGGCTTTATGGTTTATAAAAATTCTGATCCATAGTAAAGAGTATTGGAAAAGAAATTAGAAAAAAAAAAACTTTTCAGGGCTATCCCAAATATCCTAGAGTTTTTAAAAAGTGCCTGTAATATTTAGTGGAAGTTATTTATTTTCTATCTATATATTAAAGATAAGAATACATCTATCTATTTTCTTCAAAATGTCATGGCAGGGCTTCCCTGGTGCGTGCAGTGGTTGAGAGTCCGCCTACCGATGCAGGGGACATGGGTTCGTGCCCCTGTCTGGGAAGATCCCACATGCCGCGGAGCGGCCAGGCCCATGAGCCATGGCCGCTGAGGCTGCGTGTCCAGAGCCTGTGCTCTGCAACGGGAGAGGCCACAACAGTGAGAGGCCCACGTACCGAAAGAAAAAAAAAAAAATGTCATGGCAAAGATAATTCCTGCCATTCATATCAGTTTATTTAAATGAAATTTCATATTGCAATGCACACAGACTTTGTAAATAGGCCAATAGATTGATACCTGTGTAAAACCTGGTCACCTCAACAGATATTGTTAGAGACCCTTCACTCTCAAGCAACCCTTCTTAGTGTGATTTAAAATAGAGGACTAGTAGGGTACATTTATAGAATGAGGTAATAAGAAGAGTGATTCCACAAATAGAAGCAAAAGCTTTCAGATGTTAGGATATGTTAAACCGGAAGAGGGAGGTGAGGAGTAGGGATAACATTTGTGATAACAGATACCAGGTAGCTCAGGTAAAGAGGTAACATTGAACTACAGATCTTTTTCATGACCAGAAGAAAGTAAAACAAAACTAAAAACCTACAAATAGGATTTTTAGCTACCAATACCCAAAATTTGCATAACAGAGAACAGTTATAGGAAAGACAATTTTACTCTGGTTGAAAAGGAGTATATGAGTTTGAGATCACTACAACCAAATAAAAAATGTCATATATATATGGCTATATAATTTTATTTGTATTTTTTTTTTTCAGGGAGAGGCATACAATTTTCAGTTGGGAAATTCCATCCAGAGATTGCATCTTTCTTTGTTCTGATTTCACTTTTCAATATTAGAAGTGTTTATTTGTGTTTATTTAGTTTTTTCTCTCTCACTGGATTATAAAATTGTTGAGTATGGGGATTAAGTCGTACTCATCTTTCCACCTTTTTCCTAAGTCAACTTAAAAAAATTCCCATTTCTGTACTCATTTCTCAAACTGAAGATGAGCATAAAAGGCCAATTGCCGACTACATCTTAACAAAAACCTTTCTTAGAAATAAGTTCAAAATGAAAACAGACTTTTAAAATGAGAAATGTCTTCATCCCATTTATTGAATTTTATTGTCTACAGCCTGGCAAGCGTATGTTGGATATGAAAACTCATGTTACTAAGCAAAGATTGTTTGAGTAAACAAGTCTTATTTACTTAAACTTTATTTCACCTAAGGAATCTATTATATGTCTCCAGAGGACCTAAAATACAGAACATAAAAATCTAGAATGTTATTGTTGATGTGCTGTTGAAAATCTCTTAATCTTGAATCACTAAGCAAAAGAAAAAATCTTTTTACCAATTCCTCTGATATTTTTTCTATCATGAAACTATACCAAAAATCTTTAATTATCAGAATCAAGAATTAATTAATAGTGTTTCAGCAATAAATGTTTTATCCCTGTATCTAACACATCCAGGAAAAATGCTAATTGTGAAGTTGTGTCAGGGTTAAATTAGAATGGTATTTTGATTCATATTACATTCTGCAGTATACAAATTGATTTAATATATACCTTTCTTTTAGTTTTTACTTCTAGTCCTCTGGATACATTGTGCTAGTCTTCTGGAGCATAGAAAAATAAGATGTTGTTTTCTTCCTTAAAGGGTTTCAGGTCTAGAGAGGCACACAGACATATGAAAAATTGAACAAAAAAAGCAACTAATTGTAATAGGCCATAAAATAAAAGTGCTAATTAAATGCCTCAGGAGCTTAGAGGAGTAGCAAAACAATATTTACTTAAAATTGCTTCCATCAACATCAGAGTTTAAATAAACACAGTGACAAATAAATATCATTCTTCATATTTTCTTTGCATTATAAATCCTCTTTGGACTTCCTTATGTCATAAAATGAGTGCATGTGGTTATATTCTTCCAATTAGTCTTGGCTCCTTAAAATTTTTCCTGAAGAGGTTATTATTCTGTTTGTAATATTTCAGAGGCATGATATCATAGTTAGATCATTTAACTTGGAATTTTTTAAAGAAGTTGTCTCCTTTATCATTTATTATTTGCAGCCAATTGGACACTTTAACTGCCCATCTGGTACTAGAATTTTTAAGTCTTGAAACTTGCTTTTAGCTTTTTTGTTATCACCTTGCCCTGCAATGTCAGACATCAAATTTTCTTCTCTAGCAAATAAAAGAATCTACAAAGTAATACTTCTTGCTTTCTCTTGTTTATCTTGCATATAAGTTGCCCAGTCTAAAGTTTGGTGTTTTTAAGCTAGTGAGTCTAAATGGTCAGTGTACAAAATAATACCAGCACAAAAGTTATGCTACTCTAATTTGTGTTTACTTCATTGTTACTAAATGTGCAGATGTGATCTTATCATCTGTGAATTCTGTCATGATTTTAAAATCCATTTGGGGTATGTAAAGATAAAATCTTTTTGGCAACAAAAATGGAATGTGTTCTTTTAAAACTTAATGTGTCCAGTTTGGGGAGGGGAGTAGAGAGAGAGAAACAGAGGAGAAACAGACAGAGAAACGGAGAGGGAGAGAGAGAAAGAAAGAAATACAGATACCTAACTGGGCAGGTCCTTTTGCCTTCAATATTCTTTAATCTCACTTCATACTTTCTAACAGCTTGTGTCCTTATTGCCCTTCAAACTAAATGTCTTGTCCCCATCCTTATGAAAATGGATTGCAATTGGAGTACTTTAACCCAGTTTTGGGATCCAGACTCCTAGGAAAAATCCCAGACTCCTCTCTCTCTCTCTCACTTCATATACCCAGTCAGGTGAATCACCAGGTCAGGTAAATTCTGCCTTCTAAATAGCTCTTCTGTCTTCTACTCTTTTCCATACCCAAGGCCTGCCCTATCCAGGGCCTAACATCTCTCACTTGAATTATACTTATCACTTGAAACCATCAGACAATTAACTGTATCACCTGCTCCAAGCTTATTGTCCCCCACTCCAAGTTACATCAAGATTACAAAATGCAAATCTGATTTTACTATTCCTTTTAATGGCTTTCATTGCTCTTAGTAAAATTTAAAGTAGGTAAAATGGCTTTCAAAACTTTCTCCCATTATCTCTCCATCCTTCTACCATCCTCTAGAACCAACACCGTTCCTTCCACTGGATTATGTTAATTCTAGGGCCTTATATAAACTTTTGTTCCATCCCTCTACTAGCACTTTCCTGGCACCCTTACATGAGTTTAACTCCTATTTCACTATAAAGTCACATTTTTTTATCAGAAATGTGTTTTTATTTTCCTAGAATGCTGATGCTAAAGAGAATTCCTCATCAGTACTCCAGGGTTGCAGAGGAAATCTTAGTGTGACTATTTTGTGGATGAATCTTCATTATCTCTATACATACTACCTAGAACAGTAGTTCTCAGTGGGGGAAGTTCAGGCCTCAGAGAATGTTTTGGAAATTTGTGGGGGTATCTTTTGATTTCACAACGATTAAGCAGCACTACTGCCAGGGGCATTACACATCCTGCAGAATGTGAACAAAACTATCAAAAATTGTCCCATTTTGTTTGCAACTTTTGATAGTCATACAGTAGTTTGTGTAGGTGGAATGCCTATTTATAATAAGTCAAGACTAGAATTTAACTTCATTATAGATATAAACACAGTTCTTGCCCAGTTTTAATATATACCAAAATTACCAGGAATGCAACTACAGAATAAATTGGGGGAAAATTGAGCTCTGTTATGATTAGAATTTCACAAACGATTGGTTTTCTATTTTGGAAAATCCTACCACCATTAATGGTATTTGAGTTGGCAGTACAACACAAAATTATCAGTCGAAGTTTATAATTGTCATATTCACAGTGCTTTTCCCTGTAGGTGAAAGTATCTATCTTATGTCTTTGAGTAAAATAGTGACTGAGGATTTAAACACTGAAATACACATTATTTTATGACAAATCAGTTTCCCCTGATTCTTCCTTTATAGGATAATTAGAGCATGATTTTGATCTTATACTATGAGAGTAGGTAGGCTATTTTATCTATGATTTTTATTTTGGGGTATTATAAAAATGTATTTTAAAAGGGTTTGCAGTCTTCCAAAGAATTCTCTAGAATTCACATTCATGTACCTGATACAGAGCTTAGGAAAAAGGAATCTACTGTACCTCTGTTTGGATTTGTTGTTGATATGATTGTCTCATGGGCTTTGACTCTTCAAACACACCCCTATTCCTACTAAGACTCTGGTAACTTTTCCTTTTTCCTGGGCTTATTAACTACCAACTGGTCATGTGGCCACCCTGTCCATACCCAAATGAGTTACTAGGGGCAAGGCTCATAAGCAATAGGGATAGACAAGCATCAACACGTAATTTTATTAGTGTCCTTTAGTACTGAAATGTTTAAGGAGCTATGGGAATACATTAATCCTTCCAGAAAGGTCAAAGATCATGACTCAATAGTTCAAGCTGACTTTGAAGGATTATTTGTTGTATTTAATTTATGAATTGACTGATTTATTTCCTATCACTTTCCAATTTATGGATTGACTGATTTATTTCCTATCACATTCCACAGTATTTGTCTTAGATAGAGAGTTGTAGCAGTCATGGAGGTGTGATCTTTCTTTGCTCTTCAAGAACTTGCCAATCAGTAGCTTTCAGGATCTACCACAGCGTTTGTGCTTAGATTATGCTCTTCCTGAATAGTCACAGTCCCCGGTCCCCAGCAGCCATTTCTGCTCCTCTTTGGGCTAGCCAAGACTTATTCATAGTTGTATCGTACCCAATCCTCCTTGCTTCCTCTTCTCTTTTGAATAAAAGAGATCAGACCTGCATTCTAAGCTGAAAGATTTCTTTGTTCACTTCTCCCTGTTCCATTTATCTTTCACAGGCATTATCCTCCAAAGATGCCTTGCACTTCCAGCTCTTCCTTATCATCCGGTTTCAGGAGGACCCAGCCAGCACAGTAATGATGACTGAGGATCTCCCAGTCAAAATAGCATTATAGAGAAGCACAGAAGCGTAAAAGAACAAGGTTTGTAAGAAGCTTCTAGAACTTCAGCTTGGTTAAAAACTTAAGTTTGGTTTTGGAAAAGATGTCAAAAATGGGACCGAAGAGGTAGGGAGAAACTATTCTTAAAGCAACTTATGATCAAATGATTATGATTTAATTCAGAAATATATGGAGCAGTATTTAAACATTTAATGCAGTATAATTAAATGGTAAGAATTATGTTTTAATTAGAACAAGTTTTTTCAAGGCGTGGTTTAGAGATTGAATTATGGTGCTATGAAACAAGAAATCAAGAGGTTAATCAGGAGTATATAATAATATAGATGCATGGACCTAAGGCATTGTCTGCAAATAAATAGTTGAGAAAGTAATACCAATGTGATGAGGTTCAATTAGTTCACAGGTCACTGAGCCTTGGAAATTTGGGGGAAAGCTGACTTGGTGTGTGTGGAGATGTTTATTGGGCACTGCAAAACATCAGTATGGAGCTCTAGAAAGAAGAATGAATCGAGGACAAGAATTTATTATTGGGAAAGAATTAGCTTACTTTTGAAGTTGGTAGTTGATGAAATTATCTAGAAAGAGAGTAGGTATATAAATATGCTCATTCAGAGAGAGCAATACCAGCATTTTCTGTGAGCCATCTTCAAGTTATTCATTGTATTAATTTGCAAGATCGAGAGTAAAATGAAATGTGGAGCCAGTGTTCAAAATGTATTAAAAATTGTACTATGGTGACAAAAGATCATTAAATTAAGGTTGAGTGCCTTCTAAGCATAGGGTTCTGTGTAACTATATAGGTCTCATGCCCATGAAGCCAGCTCTCTGCACGTGTGTTACCATACTCAAAAATTTTCATATATTATAGGACAGTGGTTTTCAACCCTACAAAACTTAATATCCCTTAAGTCAACACCAAAAAACGAGGAAAATTCTGAGCTGGCATCTGAACCTCACAAGATAAAGGGCTATGATTAATGGCCAGTGTCTTCCATTCGGGCTCATAGAGGGCATTGATGGTAGCATGATATGTTTTCATCATTCCTGATTTTAAAATACAGGATATGCAAAACTTAGCTTAATGGTAAAAAAAGAAATAAAAATAAAAACAAAACATGCAAGCAAAAGCAAGAACAACTACAAGAGTAGAAATGATTTTAACCACAGAGCAGTGAAACTTAACAGTCTGCTGAGACTCACAAAGTAAATAAAATCTTGAGTTTCATGGACAGAAATATGACCCCAGAGTGTATTTCAATTGTTTCATTTGCACTTTGGCTGTTTCTTTGTATGCTCTATATTTGAAGAAAATAGAAATCTGACTGTAATAAATGTTTTTGGGGAAATACTCTTTGCCCTGGGAAAAGTTATTTGTTGATGTGTTTACACTGGAAAAGTGAAGACTAGGGAGCTCAAAACAGCTACTTTCAAGTATTATGGAGCGGAGGATGAGACTGATTTTATGTAGTTACAGGGGCAGAACTAGCATTAATAGATGAAAGTTAAGAATTAGGTGGACTTCAGTTTGTAAACTGATTATACATTTATTGAGAAACCACTATATGTGAGGACAGAATATTTGATGAATACAGTAACAATAAATGAAATTCCTTGGAAGAAGAGAGGTCCCTGCCCCCTTCAGCAAACATCATATGACCTCTTTCAGGGAATTTCTCTGCTAAATAGAAATTGACTTTAAAGATCATTTGAAAACCTAAAATTCAATTATTTAAAAGATCTGTTTATTAAATATAAATGCATATTATATAAATATAATATATAAATACAATATATAAATATGAATATATAGGTATACATGATACATATGTGTAAGATACTGTGACATTTTATGCGTTGCAAAATAATATAGGAAATAGTTTTTAATTTTACTGTTAATCATGGCTCAGCGGCCATGGCTCACGGGCCCAGCCACTCTGTGGCATGTGGCATCCTCCCGCAGCGGGGCACGAACCCGTGTCCCCTGCACTGGCAGGCGGAATCTCAACCACTGCGCCACCAGGGAAGCCCTGAAATATTTAACTTTAAATGGAATCCATATATCATATTCATAGCAGACATATTCTCTTGGCTCCATTTCCAAAAACTCAGTGAAGAATGAGATTGATCTAACATTTAAAAAGCTATTTTAAAAATAGCCACTTTATAGTTTCTGAAAAATCCTAGCTTCTAGGATTTTACTACCAAGAACAGGGTAAACATTTCTACATAATTAAATATCTGGCTAGTCTATGCAAAAGCGATTGTGGATTTATTTGTGAGTTTTTGGCCTGAAACACCATCTCAATCCAATCCTCTTTCTCACTTAGACTGTCAAAATACAGTTTGAGGTTTATTTTCATGATGCCAAGCCACTTTTCAGATTAACAACCATAAACTTCAGTGAATGTATGCTAAACTAGTTTTTTAGCTGATATTAACCCTTGTTGGAATAAAACCGTCAGTTAAATTGTATTTGAATTATGATATTAAGGATCAGTTTTGCTAGTAAAGTAGGATCAAACCATCCTTAAAATTGTACAAACTCATTTATAATATTTCATTAATTTTGAAATTCATATTAGACATCTTAAACCAAGACAATCTGGAAGATTAATCTTTTGTGGGGGAGGTCATCCAAAGGGCATTACCACTGGTTGACCTCTGAACTGGACCTGGGCAACTGGAGGCCCATCATTCCTGGGAATATGCACTCTGCTTGCCTTTCCTGCACTAAAAGCTGCCCAAGGACACAGCTAGGAGATAGTAATGTGGTATTGAGACCATCTGGACAGTTTATGGGCCTGAGCCCAACTAAGGCTTTTATATAAACTTTTAAGATTCTGTTGGTGGACACTTTGGTAGCTTCTGTATCTTAGCTATTGTAAATAATGACGTTATGAACATTGGTATGCATGTATCTTTTCATTTTTTTCTGGATATATACCCAGGAGTGGAATTGATGAATCATATCATAGTTGTTTCTAGTTTTGTTGAGGAACCTCCATAATGTTTTCCATAGTGCCTGCACCAATTTACATTCCTACCAACAGTGTAGGAGGGTTTCCTTTTCTCCACATGCTCATCAGCATGTGTTATTTGTGGTCTTTTTGATGATAGCTGTTCTGACAGGTGTGAGGTGATATCTTATTGTGGTTTTGAATGCATTTCTCTCATGATTAGCGATGTTGAGCAACTTTTCATAGGCCTGTTGGCCATCTGTTTGTCTTCTTTGGAAAAATGTCTATTGAGGTCTTCTGTCCATTTTTTAACTGGGTTGTTTGTCTGTTTGATATTGAGTTGTATGAGCTGTTTATGTATTTTGGATATTAACCCCCATCAGTCATATCATTTGCAAATATTTTCTTCATCAACAGATGAATGGGTAAAGATGTGGGAGTATATATGTGTATATTATATCAATACATATAACTCAGCCATAAAAAAGAATGAAATTTTGCCATTTGCAACAACATGTATGGACCTGGAGCGTATTACACTAAGTGAAATAAGTCAGACAAAGGCAAATACTGTATGTTACAACTTACATGTAGAGTCTAAAAAATGAAACGAATGAATATAGCAAAACACAAACAGACTCACAGATACAGAGAACAAACTAGTGGTTACCAGTGGAGAGAGGGAAGGGAGGTGGGAGATAGAGGTAGAAGGTTAAGAGGTACAAACTACTATGTATAAAATAAATAAGCTACAAGGATATATTATACAGCATAGGGAATACAGCCAATATTTTATAATAGCTTTAAGAGAAGTACAGTATAACCCATAAAAATATTGAATCACTATGTTATAAACCTGAAACTAACATAATATTGTAAATCAACTATACTTCAATAAAAAAATCAGACGATAATAAAAGATTCTGGTGGGAAGATTCAGAGATCTAGTGGTCTTGCAGCTGCCCAAGACAAGCTTCCTACGTAAGTTCCCTTGCTTATTAAACTTGCCACCTACTAATCTGGAGTGGTCTACCTCTTTCTTCAGTCTGTCCCTGTCCTCCAGATATGGAGCTGGTTGCAGATTACACCTGAGAAATTCCCCAGGACATTGCAAACGAACATCTTTCTAGTTCAACTATAAATTGAATGTATAACATGCAATTTTTATATTTATAATTGAAATTCATTTTTTCCAGTTAAAGCAGTAACGTGTTTATTTATATTTTATTTTATTCACTAATCCCAGTGTGCTACGCAATAGGAATACATATAACACTAAGTCAAATTCCTGCCTTTGAGGAATTCATGGTTTTACAGAGCTGTTAATTTGGGGAAAATATTTTTATATAAAAGTGATCCATTGGACTTTATCTTTAAAATCTTTCTGAGTTGACTTTTTTGACCTAGATATTGTATTGAACTTAATCCTTAATTAAAATTTATTTTCTATTTTAAATGCATTTCTTGCCTTTAATTTGCTAACCTCTATATTTGTAAACAAAAAAAATTCTGTCTATTTAAGTACTCTGAGGTGTGCATTTCTTTCCTATTTTCCACTTTATTTTCTTTATATGAGCATGTAGATTATTTAATAAATACTTGGCTAATAGTCATGATAACTAAGACTGACTATACTAGCCATTTTCCAATATTATGTTAAAAAAGTTATTTTATCTTGCTATATATCAATTTCCTCATTTGAAAAAGGAAGGCAGTAATAACTAACCTTTATAATCTTAGGGGATATTAGGTAAGATAAAAAGAGGATAATTTAATTGTAAATTAAAGCTCTCCCGTAAAATTTTTTAAAAATTAAATATATTCCCAAATTTAAAACTTTCTGGTGCCCTGGATCACAAACTGACTCATACTTGAAGCCTGCAGTCATTTTTCCAGATTTCATTGAGCAGTCTCACTTCTGACCTCTAGCAACATCCAACACTTACTAGCACTTAATTTTAAGGAGAAAAATGACTTGTATTTTTCAAAAGACAATATACGAAACTGCAAAGTTTTCAAAAATATATGGCCTTGAATGTTAGTAGCTATACATGTATTCAAATTATATTAAAATCAGAAAGCGAATCAAAAGTTCTCTAATTAGGGAACTGAAAATCACACCAAAGTACCAATGTCCATAGCTTCTCAGCTGGCCATTTCTAAACCAAACAACTGGATGGCTCTCTGCATTGTGTTAAAGGTTTTTAAAGTTAAGGATATGGCAATATACAATAGTTGCCTATACCAGTGTTGACTCATTCTTAAAGCTGACAATTTTTCCTAACATGTGGCATATGTGGTAGATTGTTTTATTTGTTTAGTGCTATTCATTTCTTTCTTTCTTGCCATGCTTCTCTGTAGGTAAACTGTAGTAGGCTGAATAATGGTTTCCAAAGCTATCAGCCCCTATTCTCTGGAACTTTTATATTATTTGGGAAAAAATTGGTCTTTGAAGATGTGAATTAAGGATCTTGAGATGGGAAGATTATCCTGGGTTGTCTGTGTGGTCCCTAAATGTTATATATACCTTGGTAAGAGGGAGGTAGAGAGAGAGTTGATAAATACGTACAGAAGAGGTGTCAAGTAAAGACAGAAGCAAAGATTGGAATCACATGGCTACAAGTCAGTAATGCTGGTAGCCACCAAAACATAAAAGAGGCAAGGAACAGATTCTCCCCCAGAGCCTCTAGAGGGAGTGCCACCTGACCAATGTCCTGTTTTAAGCCCAGTCACGTTGATTTTGGGCTTTTGGCATCCAGAATTTTGAGAGAATAGATTTCTGTTATTTTAAGCCACCCAGTTTGTGGTAATTTGTTACAGAAGCCATAGAAAACTAATACATACACTATATTTTTCTGCCTCATTGATTTTGGACATCACCATATAATTTTCTTTGGTCAGTGTTGTAGAAAGCAGATGTTTATAGATGTCATGTTTAAGCAGAAATTTTAATGCATGCTTTAAGCAGTTCATCTTGTTCGTATCCTCCTTCATTATAACATATTCCCAATAGGGACTACTCCTTCATTCTAGGTTCCTAAAGAAGAAACACATAGACTCATGCCCAACAAAGCATAGTCAAACACAGTCAAGCCCAATCAAGTCAAGCCAAGGTTAGCCAAGCCCAGCCGAACTGCAGCCAACCTATAGTTCTTTTGTAATATGAACAAGAAATAAATGGTGTCACAAACTGTTGATATTTGGGGGTTATTTGTTGCTCACATCAAAGGTGAATGATAATGCACATGGTGAGTTGATGAATATTTTACCCACTGTTAACCATTTTTCTTTTGATTTTTAAATTATTATTGTTTATTTTCTTTTCTTTTAACTACAGAGAAGTATTTCTTCTAATTAAATATTGTTTTCCTGTTAAAGTTCTCTAGGAAGATGACTATTCAGCATTCTTAGGATAGTAAGCCCTTAGGTGCTTGAAGGGGATTAATAATCATTCGTTAGTCTTCCATTCTTTATCATGACTAATGTCAACTTTTTAAATGCCTCCTAATTCCAACAGTGATCTATTATTCTGATATTCTGGGAGGGTAATATTCTTTTGGAAATGTGCAAACTCTTCTTTCACATTATGAACATAATCAGAAGCTTAGTTCATATTCAAGGATATCTTAAAGACATTAAAGACATTAGCATATCTTCACCTCATAGCATTTACTTTTCTCTCTTCATTTTTTGGTCCAATCTCTATTTTTGTTCTTCAGATCCACACATTCAACATTCTGCCTCTTCCTAATGTCTGTTTTCTTTTCCATCAAAATTTGTTGTTCTATTCCTAATGTTAATTGCAAGTACACAATTCTATTTTTATTCTTAAATTTCCACAATAAAACCATTCATTATTTGTTGATGAATATGCCTTGTGAAATATATGCAAGTTATCTTTACTGCATTGAATTAATCTCCCACTGCTTATATATGTATTTTGATATCTTTAAAAGAGAAATTATGGATAAGCTTAAGAAAATAAATTCTTCAAAATCTTGCATTTTAATAGCATTGTGGACTTCAACTCCAAAAACATTATTTTTTGGTTATGGCTTATGCTTCTAAGTAAAGTAACAAAGAAGACTGACATTTGTGTATGTTTATTTGTGCTACCTCATGTGTTGCATTTGTAGATTAAAATTAGAATTTTCAGAACATTGCTGGCATCATATAGTAAACCTGTGGCAAAAAGTGAAACGACTTATTTTCATGAAATACTTTAACTTATTTTATTCACATATAAATAATCTAAGCCTCACAACCACTGAGCTTCAGCTCGGTTAAATGATTTATACATGGACGGATAGCAAAAAATCACAACTGGAGTTAAAAGGCAGATCTTTTGAGTCTGTGCCTATTATTTATTTCAGCATAGGCATTTTTAAAGCTACCTACTCATGTGACCTGGATACAAAATGACCTGACATGATTGTGCTTGGGTGAAATAGAAGGGAGTGAGAAGAGAACAGGTATCCCATGGGATAGAAGCACCAATCCTGGGGTTTCCTGATGATGCAAAATCTCACACGACTCATTATGTTTTGAAGGCATTAGAAGAGTATACTTTCTGCTTCTTTGACTGGCGTTAAGTTCTCCTCCTTGAGTATTCCACTATGTTCCAGAGGGCAAGAAGTGCCATAGGATAAAAGTTAGTGAAGGGTGTAAGTAAGCAATTTATCAAAAAGAAATACAGTGGCTTTTAAATATATCAAGTGATACTCAACCATTCCCTTAATTAAGAAAACAAAGTATAGCAATAATGAAGTGTCACTGTTCACTTATCAGATTGGGAATGCTAAAAATTTTCTAATGCAGTATTGGTAATAATATAAGGATACCATATACAGTTGATTCAACATCTTTGAAAAAATACTGACAATATTTTTCAGAACATTAAGAACAGTTAATATTTGAATTCTGCTTCTGGGAATTTATCCCATGATATATGAACACATGCAAAATGACATAAATAGCAAAATATGTATAATAATAAAAGATTAAATATATTTCTATCAATACAGGACTAGTTAAATAATTTGTGGTTTATCTGTACAATGAAATATTACACATATATATAAATATATACACAAATATATATATGTAGTAGATGCCTATGTGCTATTATTGATATATCTTGGAGATTTTTAAGTGAAAAAAGAAAGCAGTGTGAAAATTAGCTCCAAGTGCATAGAATACTCTGAAAACATATTTAAGTATCTTTTAAAATATTATTGCCAACAAAAAGGGAAGGAGACCAAAAGTCAGTGGTGATAGCTAGATATGTTTTCATTGCATATTCTTTTGTCTTCTTTTATTTTTTTAACATTTACATGTATTTTAATAAAACACCAAAACCAGTGCAAAAAAAACATTCAGAATGAACAAATACTTACTGTTGTGGTAGCCAGTATTCTAAAATGGTCTCCAAGATTTCTACCTCCTGATGTACATGCCTGGCATAATTCCCAACCCTTGCAAGTGCAGGCAGGGCTTAGTAATATGATGAATTTTTCACTTCTGTAATTAGGTTACATTATATGATAAAGGTGAAGGACTTTTGTAAATATAATTAAAGTCCCTAAACAGTTGACTTTCAGTTAATCAAAAGTCAGATTTCCTGGGTGAGTCTGACCTAATCAAGTGTGCCCTTTAAAAGAGGGTTTAGAGGTCATAAAAATATTCCTCTGGCCTTGAAGAAGTAAGCTGTATGTTGTGAGGGGGCCTATGTGGCTGGAACTTGAGAGGAACTTTTATTTGCTGAGGGCAGTTCCTGGATGACATCTTGATTGCAACCTTCTGAGGCTCTGTGTAGAGGACCCAGTTAAGCTATGCTGGAGTCTAGGCTCACAGAAATGGAGAAAATACACTTGTGTTGTTTTGAGTTGCTAAATCTTTGGTAACTTTTTATGCTCTTATGAAAAAATAAATACAATTGAGTACTTCCTGTGCACCAAGCAAATAAGTTTAAGCACAACATGGTGAAGAAATTTTTCTCGTATTACCAAGTAAGGAGAATTGAATTCCATAAATTAAACTCTCACAATACAGCACCCATGTGTGGGGATATAGTGACCACCACAGCATCTGCCAAAATAGAAAGTGGACAGTGGGAGAGCAGTCTCGCCCTGCATATTTCAGTACAGATTGGTGAATTTAACCTCTCAGAGAACATTTATATTTATGTTGTCTGCTTAGCTATTACTGCAGAGAATATATCCCTTGAAAAGAGTCTGTCCTGATGGAGAGTTAGTGAAAGGGACTGGTGTCAGTCTTACTTTAACAAAAGTCATGGCCTGGGAAAATAAATAAGGAATAGAGTAAGTGATAGCCACTGTGAAAAAGTAAAACAATATAAGAATGAAGCCACAGAATTGTGGTTCTGAAACTTATGTCTCCAACACCTGATACACTCTCAAAAGCATCATTTCTTCAGCTTCAAACAAGCCTAGTCAGTGTGATTAAGAAGGTCTAGGATGAGGCACAGGAACTAGCAATTTTAACAAGAATGTCAGATGATTCTGATGCAGGAGTCTAGGACCACAAATTGATCAGCACTATGTAAGAACTGTGGGTCCCATCTATTGTTAGCAATCTGTCATGTACCCAGACAGAATAAGATAAAAAGAGAACTGACCTGAGAAAAGGATGTAAGCCTAAGGGGCTTTGGAAAAGGAGGTGTTACCGAGTCCACACTCATACTGCTTACCGCACAACAGGCCAATAAATCGAGAGACAAATTATTGGGGCAAGGAATAGTGACTTTATTTGCAAGGCCAGCAGGCCGAGAAGACGGTGGACTAGTGTCCCAAAGAACCATCTTGCCCAGGTTTGAATGCTACTTTCTTTTATAGAAGGGGTGGGAGGTGAGGGATAGAGTAAAAAAGGTGGTAAGTTGTTGCAGATATTTCTTTGTCCGAGGGGATGTGTTAATTTCTTCTTTCCTGCAATCATTCATTGGTGAGCCTGGTCAGGATGTTTCCTGCAAGCCAAACAAAGGTACTTTAGCTTAGTGCTCAGACATGAGAGGCATGGTTCCCGGAGATAGACCATTATGTATAGTTTAAGCTGTAGGCAACATCCCTTAAGTGATTAACCTGTAGCAAAAGCATGAGAATACAAAGTTTAAAGTAAAAGAAAGAGATCCAATATGGAGTCAGATTTGTTCTTCCCTATTTCAGAGGCTCTAGGTAGTTCAATCCTTTGGGTAAATTAATTAGCCTCTCTATAACTGAGGGACTCTTACCTGGAAGATGTATATAAAAATACTGCTGTCCCCTACATTTAAAGGTATTGTAAAGAAAAAGATGTAATTTTGTATATAAAGAGCTTTGAAGGGCAAAGATTTTTTTTAACCAATGTAAGATGTTATAACAAAATCATGTAATGGTATCAAAACTCTTAAAATGTGATTTTTTTCCCCTGTGGCTTTGGTGTTTTATGGTTAACTAACACTTACTTACACATAGAATCATCATGTATCTTCATTAACAAAAATAATTTGCTTATCACTTGTATGAAGACCAGTCCTGGAACTATATGAGCCTAAAGAAATTGATTAATTCAGATAGTTACTAATTTTCTCATGCTTTGTTCATATACATGGGACAAGAAAAAATATGTGCTAAGCACACAAAGAAGTGTCTTGGATTTTTCAACAAAGTATTGCAATGCTATCTGATAAGTACGTGTAGAAACTATAGGTATAAACCTTAATCGCACAAAAAGGAAGGTGAATTCTAAGGGGGTGGGAATTAAAGGAAGACTACACAGAGGAAATAAATATAAGCAAATGTAAGGTATGTATTAGCAAAGCATATGTCTTGGGAGCTATGGAAATTTGTATCAGTTAGGATGCTTTTGAGAGCAAAGAACAGAAGACCTATCTAAAAGTGGCTTAAATAATGTGAAAATTTTCATCTCTTATAACAAGATTGGAAGCAGAGTTAGTCCAGGGTTAATTCAGTGGCTTGAGGACATAATTAAGGAACCAAGTTTCTTTTCCTTTTCTGTTCTTCCATGATCAGAGTTAGCATTTGTCCTTGAGTTTTTCCCCCAAAAGTATTCAGAGTTATCACATCCTCCCAAAACTTGAACCAAGAGTAGAAACAAAGGGAAATTCATGTCTTGTCTCCTTGCTTTAAGAGTGAGGGAAACTTTACCGGGAGCCTTCAGAAGGCTGTCCCTCTGGCTCAGAGGTTTCCATGCTTGTGCTGAAAGTGACCACTGGCAAGAGGAGAAGGGGGAAGAGAGAAACACCATGATGGGCTTAGACTAATCATGATTCATCCCTGGGAGCTGTGGAGGGGCCTAGTGACCCCTGCTCAATTTCTAGTATGTGAGTACTATATGAAGGAAACCAAAAATTCAGTTGTTGTTTGTATTTTGTTTTACAAGGGAAAAGGGGGTGAGAATGACTATTGAAGGCAAACAGAAATTTCATACAGTGTGTAAATGAATGGAACCATTAGCAAGCATGTGCATTTGGGAAACTGCAATTAATTCCATATAATTGGGTCATAGAGAACAAGAAGAACTTGAAAGGGTATGGATCATGGAGTCTCACATTTTCCCTACGAAGAACAGGGAGCTAGGAAATGACATATGAAATGAAACTATGTTCTACAAAGATCATTCTGGAAAGATAACTGTGATTTTGGAAGCAAGCTCACCAACAAGAGAACATTATGAAGTTCAGGTGAAGGTTTATGCCCTAAAGTCAGAGATACTTAAGATATAAAATTAATTGGATTACTTACCAGTTATATGGTGGGAGGGGTAATCAACACCAATTTTAAGTACTATTCAGTTTTCTCTATTTTATATACTTGTACATTAAAAATGTACAATAAAAGGTAAAAACAAAATTCTCCCAAGTAGAACTGACAAAATACTGATTTAAGTGAAATAGTTTCAAAGATGGCAATGGATAAATGTATTTAAAGTTTGTCACATAAATAAGTCACGTTTCTAAAATTTATCACATATGGATATAATTTTAAAATATTCTTCTAAAACTATTGATTGATTCTTCGTTGAACATTCTAACTTTAACTTAGATCAAAAATATTTTACTCATTTTCACCCCCAAAAAATCTAGTCCACTTTATAAAAAACACAACTTTAAAAATACATATAATGGTTAAAATTTTGGACATTATTTTTTCAAGGTTGATTTGCATTAATAACATTATTTTTCCAGATATCACTATAAAAGATCAAATCCCATTTACTTCGTGATTGGTTGTCTTTACATTTTAGCAGAAATTATATTATGTGGAAGAGCATTTATGTGTTATTTGCTGGGGGACCCATCAGGTGTTTAGAAAGCCCAGTCCTTCTTATGAGAATAGCCTCACACTTGGAACTCAGTTGGCACTGGCGAGAATAAGGCTGTAATCTACGTCTTTGTTACAGAGCTTTCTCTTTGTGAAGCAAAGTAATCTGTTCAAGTATCAAACTCATGACCTTTGGCTCACTGGCAGCAAACTCCAACCAACTAGCCTAGCAGCTGAGGATAGGATGGAAGAATTCCCTCATAAACATCTGCTTTAGCTCGATCCAACAGAAAATACATTATAGCCTCTGGAGCTGGAACACACTCCTTGTGAGACATCAATTAAGTCACAAGAACGGTTTTTGTGAAAATCTGCCTTTCTAAATCTTAGAAATAAAAATCCTTTCCACAGTCAAGCCAGACAAACAAGACCTACAACTGGAAATCCAGTCATTTAACATGGCAGTTATCTAAAGCTGGCTTCTTTAAAGGTTTCTTTGCCTTACAACATCACTCTGGCCCTGTTTTCCTCCCCTTGAAATGTTAAAGGAGAGAACTCACTTTTCATTCACTTTTTGCTGAATTTTCTAAAAAGTTTAATTACTGTGTAAACATCTTGTCAACTATTTAGATTACTCAAACGTATTTCCCTATCAGATTCATTGACTCAGTGCTCAGTGAGATTATTGAAAGTATTTTGCAGGGAAGATGGACTTCATTAACAACTCTGTGTTTTTTTTCAGACTTCACTCCCCACATAAAATGGCACATTTATGAAACAGTTTTGTCTAATCGTTTCTTGAGACCTCTATCTATCTAAAGCAAGCTAGTTAAAGAAGAAAAGCCTTAGACAACAGCTGAAAGTTTAGAAAGAGATGAAGAGATATTTGTATTAAATACTGAAATGTAACTGCTTATATATTTTGATCTCAGGCTTTGCTATAAAGTGAATCCTAGAGACCAAGACAATAGCTCAGCTATTATCTCACATGTTTATAGTTACCATATACAGCATTGTGTATCAAATAGCTCTTAAATTCCCTGAGAAGCTGACATGACAAAAGAGAACCTATTATGCCTTTATCTTTAAAAATATTTCTAAGGGATTTTTTTCCTGAAATAAATAGCTAAGTTGTGTCAACTTATCAGCAACATCTGATTCTGTATGTTCTACATTAATTAGTTTTGCT
This sequence comes from Neophocaena asiaeorientalis asiaeorientalis, assembly GCF_003031525.2. Taxonomy (NCBI): domain Eukaryota; kingdom Metazoa; phylum Chordata; class Mammalia; order Artiodactyla; family Phocoenidae; genus Neophocaena; species Neophocaena asiaeorientalis. The sequence goes on along the minus strand of NW_020175631.1, from coordinate 1,002,685 downwards.
TTCCCAACATAGATTAACCCATTTCCCCACCTTTGGATTAGAATGTCTGACTATTATGCTAATAGTAATAATACCTATATGTGTTCATCTTAAATTTTACCCTCTAATATGCAACGGAAAAACAGTCAGTGGATAAAAAGAAAGTCCTTATTTCTTGGCTTTGCTATTTCTTTTTGCTATGATAAGGGGAACCCTTTTTTTAGAAAAATGGAAAAGAAACTTGAAAGTCTGCATTAGTACATAGCTTTATAGAATACAATTTCACATTTTATAACAATATAGCTTATAAATTATAAAAATGTATAAACATCACTTGAGGTCTACAAAATTTTAAACTTTCTATTTTGATATGTTTTGTTTACAATCTTTATAAGCTCATTTCCATTTTGCCAGCATTAGCCTTTAGCTTTTATAATTAAATAAATTCTCTCTTCTCTAAAAGGTCTGATTTGGGGTTCGGAGGAAAAGGTTTTGTATATAAACCCAGATATAATGATGCACAGAACCTGTAATATTGCTTTAAAATGATTTCCATACTCACTTAGGAAAACACAAAGAAGGATAGACATTTGCAATCATGGTTTGATGTCAGATGCTGTTTGAAGCCAGGCTCTGTCATTGACTTCATTGGGGGAGATTATATAAGCTCCCTGAGCTTTGTTTCTCCATCTATAAATGAGGAAACTATTTCTTACCTCACAATTTCATAGGTCTGCAACAAGGGTGAAAAGAGTTTTTTACAAAATAATGAGTAAACAGTATCAGATGACTTAGTACCTATTAAGAGGTGGTAACTCTATTTGTGTGCACTGTTGTACACAGGAAAGATGTTACAGCTCAAAGCTATCCAGATCTAATGTTTAGATAGGTGGGTGTTCCCAAGGACAATTACGTGATTGTTTATTCTTTAAATAGGACTGCATCTATGTTCATCGGTGATATTGGCTGGTAATTTTCTTTTTTTGTGGTATCTGTGTCGGGTTTTGGTATCAGGGTGATGGTGGCCTCATAGAATGAGTTTGGAAGTGTTCCTTCCTCTGCAGGCTTTTGGAATAGTTTTAGAAGGATAGGTGTTAACTCTTCTTTAAATGTTTGGTAGAATTCACCTGTGTAGCCGTCTGGTCCTGGACTTTTGTTTGTTGGAAGATTTTTAAGCACAGTTTCAATTTCATTCCTTGTGACTGGTCTGTTCGTATTTTCTATTTCTTCTTCGTTCAGTCTTGGAAGGTTATACCTTTCTAAGCATTTGTCCATTTTTTCCAGGTTGTCCTTTTTATTGGCGTAGCGTTGCTTGTAGTAGGCTCTTATGATCCTTTGTATTTCTGCGGTTGGTTGTAACTTCTCCATTTTCATTTCTGATTTTACTGGCTTGGGCCCTCTCTTTTTTTCTTGATGAGTCTGACTGAAGGTTTATCAATTTTGTTTATCTTTTCAAAGAACCAGTTTTTGTTTCATTGATCTTGTCTATTATTTTCTTTGTTTCTATTTCATTTATTTCTGCTCTGATCTTTATGATTTCTTTCCTTCTACTAACTTTGGATATTGTTTGTTCCTCTTTCTCTAGTTGCTTTAGGTGTACAGTTAGGTTGTGTGAGATTTTTTTCCTGAGGTAAGTTTGTATTACTATAAACTTCCCTCTTAGAACTGCTTTCGCTGTGCCTCATAGGTTTTGGATTGTCACATTGTCATTTTCATTTGTATATAGGTATTTTGTGATTTCTTCTTTGATTTTCAGTGATTGATTGGTTGTTTAGTAGCATATTGTTTAGCGTCCACATGTTTGTGTTTTTTGAAGTTTTTTTCTTGTAGTTTATTTCTAGTCTCATAGCTCTGGGGTCAGAAAAGATGCTTGATATGATTTTTTAAAATTACAGGCCAGTATCACTGATGAACATAGATAAAAAATCATCAACAAAGTACTTGCAAACCGAATCCAACAATATATTAAAAGGATCATACACAATGATCAAGTGCATCAAGGGATACAAGGATTTTTCAGTATCGGCAGATCAATCAATGCAATACACCACATGAACAAATTGAAGAATAAAAATTATATGATCATCTCAATAGGTGCAGGAAAAGCTTTTGATAAAATTCAACATCTGTTTATGATAAAGACTCCCCATTAAATGGGCACAAAGGGAACATACCTCAATATAACAAAGGCCATATATGGCAAACTCACAACTAACATAATATACAATGGTGAAAAGCTGAAAGCATTCCCTCTAAGATCAGGAACAAGACAAGGATGCCTACTCTTACCATTTTTATTCAACACAGTTTTGGAAGTCCTAGCCACAGCAGTCAGAGAAGAAAAACAAATACAAGGAATCTGAATTGGAAAGGAAGAAATAAAACTGGCACTGTTTGCAGATGACATGATTCTCTACATAGAAAATCCTAAAGATGCCACCAGAAAACTACTAGAGTTCATCAGTGAATTTGGTAAAGTTACAGGATACAAAATTAATATACAGAAATCTGTTGCATTTGTATACACTAAAAATGAAATATTGGAAAAAGAAATTAAGAAAACAATCTCATTTACCATTGCATCAAAAAGAATAAAATACCTATGAATAAACCTACGTAAGGAGGCAAAAGACTGAAAACTATAAGACACTGATGAAAGAAATTGAAGACAACACAAACAGATTGAAAGATATACAGTGTTCTTGGATCGGAAGAATTAATATTGTTAAAATGACCATACTACCCAAGACAATCTACAGATTCAGTGCAATCTCTATCAAAATACCTATGGCATTTTTCAAAGAACTGAAACAAAAAATTTTAATTTCTATGGAAAGACAAAAGACTCCAAATAGCCAAAACAATCTTGAGAAAGAAGAATGGGGATGGAGGAATCAGGCTCCCTGACTTCAGACTATACTACAAAGATACAGTCATCAAAACAGCATGGTACTGACACAGAAATCGACACAGAGATCAATGGAACAGGATAGATAGTCCAGAAATAAACCCACACACTTATGGTCAATTAATCTATGTTAAGGGAGGCAAGAATATACAATGGAGAAAAGACAGTCTCTTCAGTAAGTAGTGCTGGGGAAACTGAACAGCTACACATAAAAGAATTAAATTAGAACATTCTCTAAAGCCATATACAAAAGTAAATTCTAAATGGATAAAGACCTAAATGTAAGACCAAATACTATAAAAATTCTAGAGGAAAACATAGATGGAACCCTCTTTGACATAAATTGCAGCAATATTTATTTGGATTTGTCTCCTAGAGTAATGGAAATAAAAGCAAAAATAAACAAATGGAACCTAATTAAACTTAAAAGCGTTTTCACAGCAAAGGAAACCATCAACAAAATGAACAGACAACCTATGGAATAGGAGAAAATATTTACAATGTGACCAACAAGGGATTAATTTCCAGAATATGTGAACAGCTTATACAGCTCAATATAAAAAACAAAACCCAATAAAAAATAGACAGAAAACCTAAAGCGACATTCCTCCAAAGACATACAGATGGCCAACAGAAACATGAAAAAACGCTCATTATCGCTAATCAGTAGAGAAATGCAAATCAAAACTACAATGAGGTATCATTTCACACCAGTCAGAATGGCCATCATCAAAAAGTGTACAAATAATAAATGCTGGAGAGGGTGTGGAGAAAAGAGAACCTTCCCACACTGTTGGTGGGAATGTAAATTGGTGCAGCCACTATGGAGAACAGTATGGAGGTTCCTTAAAAAACTAAAAACAGAGCTACTGTATAATACTGCAGTCCCACTCCTGGGCATATATCCAGAGAAAACTCTAATTTGAAAAGATATATGCACCCTAGTGTTCTTACTAGCACTATTTACAATAGCCAAGACATGGAAGGAACCTAAATGTCCATCAACAGATGAATGGATAAAGCAGATGTGAGATATATATATATATATATACACACACACACACACAATGGAATATTACTCAGCTGTAAAAAAGAATGAAATAATGCCATTTGCAACAAGATGGGTGGACCTAGAGATTGTTAGTTGAACTAAATCAAACAGAAAAACAAATATCATACAATACCACTTTTATGTGGGATCTGAAAAAAATGATATAAATGAACTTATTTACAAAACAAGTAGACTCAAAGACATAGAAAACAAGCTTATGGTTGCCATAGGGAAAAGTGTGTGGGGGAGGGATAAATTAGGAGTTTGGGATTAACTTATATATACTACTATATATAAAATGGATAAACCACAAGGACCTACTGTATAGTACAGGGAACTATATTCAATATCTTGTAATAACCTATAATGGAAAAGAATCTGAAAAAGTTAAATATAAATATATTTATAACTGAATCACTTTCCTGTACACATGAAGCTAACAGAACATTGTAAATCAGCTATACTTCAATAAAAAATAAATAAAAATAAGTAACTAAATAAGACTGCAGATCTGAGGATTAGAAAAACAATATTATTCACAACTGCTTTTACATAAAAGACAAGAGGATCTGAAACATGTAGGGTTGTGAAAGAAGATCTCTTTTGCCCTTTGCCTAAACTGCCATGTCCAAGTGCTATTTCTATGGAGAGAAACCTCATCTTCAGGGAGCTAGAAATTCACAGAAGGTTCGAAATTGCAGGGAATCACCATATTCAGAAAAGATGGTGGCCCCCTTGGAGAATAAGCTTTCAGTGCAGTTTTTAAACGATAAGAACAGTGAACCTTCTGCACTTTAAGGGGGGAAAGAAAGTCTGGAAAATAAATCTATTTTCTTAAGCAAGTTCTTAATAGTGTTTATAGCTAATGCCATTACAACTATAGAAAGGCATTTTGCTAAGCATCAAAACCAAGTAGGCTTTCCTCTCTGAGTGGTGATCTCACCTCACTAGAACAGGAGTGCTTAGTATCAAATTTTGTCTCGTTTTTGGAAAAGAATTAGCTTTTGCTACTTGCAAGAACATGGCTTCATGTCACAGACATAACATTGAAAAAGAAGACATAAAAAGAGTACGTAGACTATATAGTGTCACTTATACGAGGTCATGAACCAACAAAAGTAATCTCTTAGTGATTGAAGTCAGAAGAGTGGTTATCTTTGTGGAGAAGGATTTATTGAGTGGGAGGACCACAAGGGAGCCTTCTGGGGACTGGAAGTGTAGTGATTATACATGTGTGTACATAAGTAAAATTCTATCAAGCTATAGACTTAGGAGCTGTGTACTTTAGTGTTGAATGTGCTATACATTAAAAATTTTGAAAATATAAGTTACAGTTTTTTGAAGCCTCTTCTAAACTGTGATACAGTTTCAACTTTTACCTTATGACTACAGAATGATTTTTCCTCCTGATTGCATTTTCTGAGCCTATAAAATAGCATTATTTTCTTCTTGGAATCTCAAGAAAAATAATTGAGGCGCTGGAGAAATGTAACACATAGCACTGTATAGATAGCAGTTTATTAATAAGATATTTTCTGGGCTTCCCTGGTGGCACAGTGGTTAAGAATCCGCCTGCCAATGCAAGGGACACGGGTTCGAGCCCTGGTCCACGAAGATCCCACATGCTGCAGAGCAACTAAGCCCATGTGCCACAACTACTGAGCCTGTGCTCTAGAGCCCACGAGCCACAACTACTGAGCCCGCATGCCACAGCTACTGAAGCCCGCGCGCCCAGAGCCTGTGCTCCGCAACAAGAGAAGCCACCACAATGAGAAGCCCATGTGCTACAACGAAGAGTAGCCCCTGCTCACTGCAACTAGAGAAAGCCATGCAGCAAGAAAGACCCAATTCAGCCAAAAATAAATAAATTTTTTTTAAAAAGATATTTTCTTATGAAAATAGATTTTTACCACTTTTCCTTCTCTGTCCTACAGCTAGGATTTTTCTACCTAAAAGGATTCATTTATTAACTAGAGCACATTATTTTGTGACCATGAAGACAAGTAGAAAATGCAATTGATATTTGTTATCAGTACTGTCCAGAGCAGTGCTGTTGAATAAAACTTTCTGTGATGATAGAAATATTCTATGTCCATGTTGTCCAATATAGTAGCCACCAGCCACATTAGCTATTAGTACTTGAAATGTGGTTAGTGTGACTAGGGAATTCAATTTTTAATTTTATTTAATTAAATTTATTTAAACTTAAATTCCCACATATGGCTAGTGGCTACTGTGTTGACAGCACCATTCTTGAGCTTAAAAAAAAGACTTTCATACATTTTCTCAGTTCTTAGAAAAAACCTGCACATATTATTTCCAAGTTACAAATGTTAGAACTAAAAGTAAGGGTGGCAGAGGGGTTTAAGCAAGATTACACAGGCATTAAGTGGCAAAATTGGAATTGTAATTCTTTTTAAATACACCTCAAACCTTCTCTGGCTACCCCATGGTCTGTGTCGTCTCCTTGTTTCCTTTCCTGTCACTTAGTTACTCTCAGGGGAAAAAAAAACCACAAAAGTGCGTTAAAAATCAAGTCTCTGTTTTTCCTCCCTGGACTTTTGCCATATCGCTAATTTTTTGATATCAAGAAATAGATTTATGATATTTAACCTTCATGTATACAGTGTATCAGGGTATATATAAGGGCAATTGTAACTCTCTGTGGCAAGTCTAAATATGAATTGTTTCCTGAGATTAGCAGTTGGTGAATCAGACATGAGTAATCCTATAGTCATGACACAACACCCACTAAAACATCCATTATTTAATTCAAAATTACTCTGAACACTTCCGGCCCATCTATAAGTACCCAGCTTATGTATGAAGATTCCTCTGAAATGCCTGTCCATGATGCCTTTTATGATTCTCTAGGAAAAGTCATCTTTCTCTAATTCCTTTTTATGCCTGTTTCAAAATTGTCTTGTTCTATTTTATATGATTTTCTATTTTATATATATATTTTTTGTCCTCTTTGAGATGGCATGATATTTTATGGTAGGGAGAAAATTGTTTATTTTTTGTGCTTCTCTTCAAAGTCCCCTAACATAGTGCATTACACAGAGAGGAGTCCAGTAAATATTTGTGAAATTAACCAATAGGTTTCCATAGTGAATATTTTAGTTAAGACATGCATGATTAAAGAAAAAATATTTATGATATATGACTTCTTAGGAGTAGCAATATGAACATTTGTAAATGCCATTTTTAATTTGTCCAGTAAATTTATCTCTAGGCAAATTAAAAGTTCTCACCTCTTCAAACCATGCCTCCTTATTTATCTCAGTTATCTCTATTCTTTGTGTAATGCTGTCTCAAAAAGGGATTACTATATTTTGGATAAAAAACTTTCTTTGGCAGTTCTATCCTGCAACTTTAATATATTTTGATTTCTACAAGAATGTAAGAAACAAATTTTCCAGACTTCATTTATTTTTCATTAAAAGTATACTCTTTGATCTTTACTTCTTGTTAACTGATTTTACTAACTAAATGTCACTGTGTTCTGTAAGAAAATCCTGCCATCACATACCTTTGAAATAAGAGAAGTTTACATGCCATATGAATGATGTTAATTAATTTTTAATTTTATCAACACTGTAAAATGAAATATGGTTGCTGTAAACTAGAGAACACATTTTAATGGTAGTTGAAAACATCAGATTTAATATTACTTACAAGAAAAAGTACAATAATTTGTCATCTCCAAACTTCAAATGCTTTACTGGCTCTTAGAATGAATCCTAAACCTCTGTTCAAGTCACAAGCCTTGTATCATCAGAACATTGCTCACCTCTAGTGTCATACACCTCCCTATTCTTGGTTGAATCCTGTGACTGTTGAGTTGTTATTTATGCTTCCTGGAAGGGTTTGCTCTCAGGGCTTAATTAGCATGGCTCAATTCTTGTCTCAGCTTAAGTATCACCTCTTCAGAAAGATAGTTCTTGACCAGCCAGTCTGAAGCGGTACCTACACTATCCCCTGGTCCCCTGACTTCTTTACTAATACATCATACATTTCTCTGGTTTCATTTATAGTGTTTTCAGATGAGTAGCAGAAATTAAGAGTTAAATTGATTTCTACAACTGTGATCACTGGCGTGACTGAATATCCAGAGGTAGGTGGAAATGAGCATCGTTCAACTAGAGCCTGATTGCTCTGTTTCTCTGAGATTCTCTCAACCATATTAGGGATATGGCAGCAGTGGCAGCTATAGGAATTGCAACCATAGAAAGAAAGAAGCCATTTTTCCCCTGTCTCTTAAGAGTGAGGCAACTTTTTCCCTAGAAGTTAAGCACAATATTCCCCTCATGTTTCATTGTCTAGAATTGTGTTACATTACTATTCCTGAACTGACATCTAAAGTCAGGTGAATGCAAAAACTGCTTTAATTAGGTTTGAGTTGCTCAAGCAATTGCTTGCAAAGAAATGGAACTACTTTTAGAATTATTGTGTTCGTACCTATTACTAAGAGAGACATCAGCTTTCCCAGAAGTTTATGAGCTACATGGGGAAAGAGTAAACCTTCCCAAAAATCAGAGCAAATAGATGCTGGGGAGGCAATTTGCATGACAGCCCAGTTTTAGTTCTTCATAGCACAGTTGCCATCTCAATTTATTTATAGGTTTTTTAATTGATTTTCTTTGTCTCCTCAAACAGAATGCAAATCCATGAGAACTGGTATGTTCTCTGGTATGTTTGGTCCAGTGCTGTGTCCTCAGCAACTAAGTTTGACACATGGCATTATACATAAATACCTGTTGTCAAAAGAAATGTCACTCCACCACTCCACTGCTTTTTTTCTAGTGAAATTCTACTCATTCTTTTTGTCTTAATTTTGACACATCACTTTCTCTACTAAAATTTTATTTACCTACCAAACTCAGTATCACAAGCATCACAGAATAATTGTGTATTTAATAATCTCTGTCTACCATGAGACCATAAACTCCAAGAAGCTGGTCTGTCTTTCTAACTTGGTCACAGTTGAGCATTATTTCTGCAACACAACATATATTCTGTATATATTTGCTGAATAAAGGAATAAATGAACCTATATACATATAATAATACATATAATGCATATAATAAATATATGTATTATACATATATATTTATACATATTATAAATAAACCTATATACATATAGGTTCTGCTTGAAAGCATCCTTTCTTTCAACTAATGTTACCCTTGGGGGAGAAAAAGTATAGGTATCATCAGTTTAGTATATAAATATGGCAACCCTGTTGTTATAAACTAAAGGTGGCAAAGGCCTATAGTTACCATAAATAACACATATAAGTTAAGAAATGTGTAGCAAACAAGCAGATGGATGCCAATACTGGTGTCCATAGGAAAGGCTGCTGAAGTATGACTGGGCCTAACCAAGTAAAACACTGATTTTAGGGTCTGGTCCTGTGCCTTAAAAAAACAGCTTTCAGTGCTCAGGAATAAAGAGGTCATCAGATAACTGACACAAGTGTGAGAATTTATTAATTTATGATGAGAAACAACTGTGACATGAACCAGAGTAATTGAAATCCAGATTATCAGAGCATTCATTCCCTGGACCAAGCTACATGGGAAGTCAAACATCAGAAGTATGCTTTGGTAGGTGTAAAAAACCAAAAACTACGTATGTATGTGTATGTATTTGTCTATATCTATCATCTGTATAGTGTAGTTAAGAAATATTAATGTCATTTCCCATGATATATGGGAAATTGTATGAATATGAAAGTTTGCCAATTGTATGAATATGAATTGTATGAATATGAAAGTCAGTTGACCAAGACAATTATTAGCCAAAATAATTTGAGAAAATTTCTCACTATAGAAAGGTTTGCCAATTCAACCAGAATATTTCAATACTTAGCCAAGATATTACAAAATTCTGCTTTAACATCCTCTTGCTTTCTGTTTTATTATTTTCCTGATGATCCTAAGCTTATATTTCACTTGATGCTCTTATGTGTAAATACCATTTTTATGTCACAGCCTTAATTACCAATGAGACTTGCCTATTTCTTCAACAACTTCCTTCTTTAGAGAGAAAATTTGCATCACATTCAAACTTTTTGTTTAGCTTAGTCCTTTAGAGCAAGCTGGCTTTTCATTAAGTGTGAATTTTGTGGTTAAAACTTCTATGTAAACTTTAAAATATACTTCATTTGAGCCCCAAAGAAGGAACAGTGTGATATTCTATTTCATTTTATTTTCTACACTTTCCTTTGTCAAGATATCTACTCAAGTTTGGAATTTCATAACACTTTTGATATCAACTCATATCACCAACCACTTTTTCTATTGCTTTATTCAGCTGGAATCCTTGTTGACTAGGCCTTCTGACAACTGTGAAAACACCTTTTTGGTTTCTTTGAGTCAATTCAAAGGAGGTGGGTTAATTTTGCTTTGTAGTCCTTGGTATTATAAGTCATCCTCAATATGTCATTGCTCTTGAAATGCATGTATTCCATATAGGCACGTGTTGTTTTCCTTTTTTTACATTTTCTTTTCTATGGTCATCTTGATGTAATGGGAGAGATGAACTTTATTTCTAAATAAACCAATGTGGTATAGCCAAAATAACGCTGGCTGCACAGAGGAGAGAGTGGAAGTGTTTGTCATTTGAACATTTTTCTTGGAAACTTAAGGTGTTTATATTTTACTTGGGGATAGAAACATTTCTATTTTAAATAAGATAATGTCTTCTAAAATTTAACTAAAAAATTTCAGTAAATCTTTTAAAATAAGTTTATTTTTTGAAAACATTGGCAGGGGATGGCATGCCTAGATTGTATAAGAGTTGGTACCAGAATGTGGAAAACGGGATTTCCTTCATTCCTCTCTTAGACTTGCGGGGGCGAAGAGGATGGTCTTCAAAACTATGGCAGGGTTAATCAGAACAGTTTTCTTATCCATGATAGCCAGTGGTATCACCTGAGTTAGGAAGACTTGTAGATTGATATCAGAACCTAGTACACACACACACACACACACACACACACACACACACACACACACACACAACCCAAGGTGGAGTAGGTCCTACCTGGTTATTTCTATAAATATATAATGCTCCATGTAAGAGAAACCAAGTCGTTAGCACTCCTTAAGGAATTCATCATTAAAAGTACTTATTTTTATCTCCCTTTGCTGCCTTGGCACATCACTGTGGAATGAATGAGCCACTGTTACTCTTGCTACTGCCACATGGACACTGCTACCACTAAGAGTGGCAGTTTAATTTACTTAACATCTCCTCTGTCTCTGGAGCATTTGTGTACTTGTCTCAGCTGGAGCCTTCTACTTAATGATGAAGAATGCAGCCTTGGCATCCTAAAAAAATGTATGCTCTTCTCTCCTGCTAGAGGCTCAGTGATGTGAAGGGCCATTAGACTCCTGGTGGCTGGTTACTGTCTCATGATGTGTGGACTGAGATATTCATTTTTGTTTCAGGGTCTTCATTACTAAGTAGAACCCAGCAATTAACAACTACCGCCACCTCCCAAGACTATTTGTGTATTTGGCAAAAGCCTTATTCTGTCCTCAGATAGTTGCCTACCACATCTGCCTCTCTATGCTTCTCTCAGTTTCCCTATGAACCACCATACATTTAGCAGCCAGGTCAGTACCTGAGACTTCTTGATGACTGCCACCCTCTATGAACAGCAATTAAAAGTGGGAGAAGATTCCCTCTGCTTATATCCAGTTCCATACTTTGTTCTCTGGCTTGTTTATGGTTTAGTTCAATACAGGAGGGAAGAAGTAGGAAATCCCATTTGGTTCCATATTCAAGTCACATTCTCCAATTCAGTTTTTTAATGTTATCAATTTCTCCTGTATCAACTTCTCAATTGGTTTAAAATCTGAATGGTAGAAATGGTGAGAAATAATTTTCTCCATACTACAATGCATTCTTTTAGTGAAACTGTTGGTCTCTTCTCTCTCTCCTATTCTGTCTCTTTTCTACTATGATGACTTCATCCCATTTTTATTCATTTTTCTAAGTAAAATAGTTTAAAACTTTTTTTCTTATCCAAACCATAATATTAGAGTCTCACTTTTCATTCTAAATGGTTTATCAGTATGTTTTGCTAAACAAAGAAAACCTCCTTTCTAAAAGAAATTTTGATTTCAGCTGTGTTTTTTTATCTCTTCATTGTTAATGGATCCTGGTTTTGCCTCATTCATTTGCTTGAGGCATAACCTGTAAGGGCTGATGCTTCATTTCTTGACACCTATGAAAGAATAAGTAATTATTCTATATAATTAGCAAAATGTTGCCTGAGCTATATAGTGCTTCAGCTTTTTGTTCTCTACCTGAGAGTTTTGTGTGTACATTCTGAAAGGAAAACTAATGAACAAGAAAAAAAAATAAACTAAACTACTCTCCCACTTTTTCACATTTATGCCTCAGCTCATTAATTTGGAAAGTTTTAGTTGTGGATAGGTGTCTACCCTTGATCCACTTCTCATTAGTTCTTTCACATAGAAGGAGAAATGACAAATGACTTTTTAAATGGATAAAACTAAGAAGAGCTTCTGAGTAGACATATCTGAGCTGACCTGAGATACTCTCTTGAACCAGATTACCCACAGGCTACACTTATTCTTCTCCATGATACTTCTATATGTAATCTCATCCAGACTGCCCTTGTCGTGGGATATCACCATTGTCCAGCTCCTCAACCTGTGAATGTGTGGTTTGGTTCAATTCAGGAGGGAAAAGGCAGAAGTCCAATCTGGCTTCAAATTCAATCCTGAAATCCAGCTTTATGTCCAATTAAGTTGTCATTATCCTCCTTATCTAACTCCTGTATCTATTTTTGAATTGGTACAAAATTTAAATGCAAGAACTGATGAGAAATGAGGCTATTTCAAGCTATTAATGCATCGTTTATGTAGGGGTTGATATTCTCTCCATGTGGGATCATGGAAGGGATTTAAACTCATTTGTTTTAACTGGATTCTTGTCTGGTTAGACAAGGAGCTGAAAATTGATACCTAAGTATTTCTGTGTAAGGACACAATGTTAATTCTTGCTTAGCAGTAGTTACCAGAAGAGACCAAGAATAATTTGGAATTATTAAAGCTTAGTGCTAGAGACTGAACCGTGTCCCCCACCCTCAAATTCATATGTTGAAGTTCTAACCCTCAATATGTGGTATTTGGAGATGGGGCCCTTGGAAGATAGGTTTAGATGAGGTCATGAGGGTGGGGCCCTCATAATGGAATTAGTGCCCTTATGAGAAGAGATATCAGAGAGCTTTCTTTTATTCTCTATCTGCTATGTGAGGACACAGCAAGAAGGTGGTTCTACAAGCTAGGAGGAGAGCTTTCACCAGAACCCAACCATGTTGATATCCTGGTCTCAGACTTACAGCTTCCAGAACTGTGAGAAAATAAATGTCAGTTGTTTAAGCCACCCACTGTATAGTATTTTGTTATGGCAGCTCAAGCTAACTGACATTTAGTTATTTTAATTACATTAGCAGGGGACTTCCCTGGTGGTACAGTGGTTAAGAATCTGCCTGCCAATGCAGGGGACATGGGTTTGATCCCTGGTCCAGGAAGATCCCACATGCCACGGAGCAACTAAGCCCATGTGCCATAACTACTGAGCCCACATGCCACAACTACTGAAGCCCACACACCGAGAGCCCATGCTCCACAATAAGAGAAGCCACCGCATGCTCCACAATAAGAGAAGCCACCATAACAAGAAGCCCGCACGCTGCAATGAAGAGTAGCCCCAGCTCACCACAACTAGACAAAGCCCATGCACAGCAACGAAGACCCAACACAGCCAAGAATAAATAAAATAAATTTATTTAAAAAATAAATAAATTACATTAGCAGAACTTTCTAGTGGCACGGTAGGGAACAAGGAACTTCAAGCTTTAGAGTTTCTGAGATTGTACGGAACAAGAGGTTTATTTTATGCCTACTGAAGAAATTTGGGTTTTTACATACATATCACAAAAAGCCTGTAGATGTTTTCCAGGAGTGAAGAGATATGTTTGGATATCCCTTCAAGGAAAATATCCCTTTAGATATTATAAGAAAAAGAATCCTACTCCAGACACTTCTAGTGCCCTCTGGCCAAAGGGTACTTAAGAAAGGATAGAGGCCATCCATGTTCCTGTTTGCCTGTTTTTCTTGAGAAGATTATTGGCCCTAATATGAATTGAATTGACTGCATTAAAGGAAGGTAATTGATGGTGATGTAAAGATTGAAAAGGAATATGGAGAGAGCAAACAGGTGTGAAAGATATAGTCAAATAAGTGACTGCTTCAGTGAGCAGTAGTCACCTGGGGGTGAAATGTATCAAGGGAAGTGGGGATAGAGACAAAAGTCAGAGCCTAAATTCATTTCTGATGCAGTATCAATGGAATTTCTTTAACAATTTAATACATACCATCAATCCAAATTAAAGATAATTCAGCCTTTTTTATTTCTATGCCCCTACAATGATGAATGCAATCGATTCAATTCGTATTAGTGCCAATAATCTTAAGAAAAACAGGAAAACAGGAACATGGATGGCCTCTATCCTTTCTTAAGTACCCTTTGGCCAGAGGGCACTAGAAGTGTCTGGAGTAGGATTCTTTTTCTTATAATTGATCATTCCTATGATACACATGTTATTTTAGTGTAGCATGTTCTCTATATCTATATTGTAGGGTTGGGAAAATCTCTCCTTACCTCTCTCCATTGTTATTTTTTCTCTCTACTTTCTAACATAGAGATATTCATATCTAATAGTAAGAATCTGCAAGTCATAGTGTAGCTTTAAGAAGATCTGTAACTGGAGATAAAAAATACTAACAAGAGACAAGACACCTCACTTAAATTCCTTTTTCAGTCACTTGCTCTGTAATCGAAGAACAGTCATGATATTAGTGTGTCTTATTAGACTGAGAGTGAAATCCTTAAGGAATCCTCATCTGCCACTCAATTATCCAGCCTTTTTTTTTCTCCTCTAGCAAAATTAGGAGCTACAGTATTAAATGTAAAATGTTCAAATATTGTTTTTTGAATGAGTATTCATGCCAAGTCTGTGTTCCATTCATTACGTACAATATCACATTTAATCTTTATATGATTATTTCTAATTTGCCTGTTTATCCCCAGGACTTACCCTGGGGCTAAGCATATGACAGATGTTCAACAAATGTTTCGGGACTGAAAACTCAAACCTTCCTGGCTTCAGATTCCTCATTTGTAAGATGAGAGTGCTGGACACTTGATTTCTAAGATCCCTCCAAGCTGTGAAAGTTCTATAACTAAACACAGGGTGGAGTTGATTAGTCCTGTTCTCATCTCAGAGGATAAAGTTCAACCCATAACCAATATAAAAGAGATGACATGGAAAAGAAAAGATTTAATATGAGTACATATTGAACATATCAATGCCTCATGAAATTTTACGAATTTCATCAATAGGCAATATAGTGCAGATATCATCAAGAGAATAGGAGAGACGTTAACAACTTTCTTTTTTAACAAAATGGCACAGACAAAATTTATTCATACGTATGCCGAGGTCATAAATGCCAGGCAAAGATAATGTGTTTATATTGATTATCAATCAAAAATGCTCAGCAGCAATTCTATACAACCCTGTAGACTCTGAAAAAAGACTTCCCTCTGCTTTTAAGACATACGATCTAGTTAGTGAGATGAAGCGTAAATACAAGAAAAGTTTCAGTACATTCAGAAAATTATAATATTTCATTGGATGCTGGGGTAAATAGACAAGCCTTCTCTAGGACTAGGAGATCAGCCCAAGGACTGTGCCAAACCAAAGATGGAGGGGCCCCCTCTAGGCATACCTAAACCCGTTTTCAACAAGCCAGGGTGCCAGGGCACGGATTGGTACGTTCTTTAGAATAAGAGCCTTCTCTAAGTGTACAAATATTGTAAAATGAATTCAATTAAAGATTGAAAGTTGGTACTGTAGACTGTCATAGTTCTCAGAGCACTCCCTCTTCAATGACTGCCACCTGATGTATCTTCAAAAAGGCCAAGATTTAGAAGAAGGGGAAAAGCCTATTTTATGGGGAAAATTTCCTTTGGTTTGATGTGCTGAATCTATAAATACTTGACCATTTTTGTTCTAAAGTGAAGCCATCCATATAGTATTATACATATAATATATACATATATAGGATCATCCATATTCTTTCGTAGTTTTTTTCATTTAATAAATACATTGTGAGCTTTTTTCTACAATATTACATATCTGTATTATTAGTTTTAATGACTGCATATTATTTAATTATATGATGTTCCCAAATTTTTTCATCCCTTCCTATAAGGCTAAGATTTTTTTTTCAATTTTTGACTGACCAACATCCCTATCTTTATTAATGTCCCTATCTTTGTAGTCTCATGTTCCTAGAAGTGGGACTTTAAATGATAGGATAGTCATTTTTTATTTTTACACATACAGTTTTCTCAGCAAAAATGTAACCAGGTTTCAATCCCCAACAGTGTAGGAGAGGATTATTTTCCCTACAATAATAGGTATCAATGATAAATCTATTTTTATATTTTTATTGCATTTATTTAGTTATTTGTCAAACTGATAGGATTACACATGATCTCTTATTTTAATTCACATTCATTTGACTATTAGCTGTTACCTTCAATATTAAATTTTAAAAATATTCCCACAAAAGCCTCAGTTAGTTGCTATGTAATCCTAGTTCCCGTATTTCTGAAATATTTCCTAGAAATTCTATTAATATTATATAATTCTGCCCCCACTGCTCGGTGTATTTATGTTAATAGGTTAGTTGGATTTCATGTTGTTGGTCATTAAAAATAAAACAAATTATTAAATTTAGTTAAATGTGATGCTACTCTGAGAAATCACAAACACCACTGAATTTAGGCTTAAAACCCCATGAAAGATTTTTCTGCCAAAATAAGATTTGGAGGAGTGTTCTGCACTACTCAGCTTGTTATGGTGAAAGCACTAGAATGGGAATTTCAAGCACAAGCAGAAACCTTGTGCAGATAAAGCTGGTTATGGAAAATATTAATTACAGATGAAAGCATTTATACATTAGCTTATTCCTAAGAACGGCCCCCATGCTACAGCATGACATTCACACAATAATTATTACACTGAGTTATATAGAAAGGCACTTATGCAAAAGACATGAAGTCCAGAATTCTTGTGGCAGAAGATAGAATCCCTCACTGCAATACCCACTTTAAAACATAAATATCCTCATTGAAAGGTTTTTGTTTGCTTGTTTGTTTGTTTGACTTTGTAATGGATGATTCTCAAATAGCTGTCTCTTGTCCTCATCTCCCTTCTGATTTTCCAAATGTTCCCTGTACATTCTCATCTGGTTGTTACCCTTTTGCCCTAATTCATCATGCCTGAAAACAAATCCACAATTCCTGCCCTCCATCTCTGATCCACACCTCCTGCATACTCACCAGTTTCTTTTCAGCATTGTTGTCCCTATTATTCTGGTTCAAAATCTCTCATTTCTCCCACATTAAATCTGTTTTCTATGTTCTTGTGATTTGTTGTTGTTGTTTGCTAGTGTCTGTCCCCCTAGCCTTTCTTATCCACCCCAATGATAATTACCCTATCTTAATTATGATTACCCTATTTCTTTAACCGAAAAAGAAAGAAACAAACAAAAAATAATAGAAAAAGAATAAGTTCTTGAAACTGGTCTCCTTGCCACAGTACATAACCTGCAAATTCTTTTCCAGTAGCTGCTTGGTTGATCTTAAAAACAAAGCTCTTTTCATATCACCCTCTTAAAAACGTTGGGGGAGGGAAAAGTATTGGTCTTCCTCTTGCCAACGATTGTGCTTACCAAATAAAGTACAACTCTATAAGGCGTGACACTCAAACCCCTCATAATCTATTACTATATTAGCTTTGCATATAACCATCTGCTACATACCTTCATCTACATTAAGCTAACCTGAAATACTATACAAATCTTGAATATTATTCAGTTCTTTACCTTTAAACATACCGTTCTTCCCACCTATAGTAGCCTCCCCATAACCATCCACACTATTGTTTTTTTTTTCTTTTGTTATTGGTTTTCATTTATTTTTTTCAAAAGCAATGTCACCTAAAATAATAGGTACTCTCACTGAGCAACATAGGGTCATTACTCTAGTGACCTCTCCAGTTACCGTATTTCTCTGTTTGGCCACCTACTGACACCGTACCCTGCCTTAAGATTCAGGTATATCATGTATAGTTTTAAGCAAGGGGTATTTGGATTCCCATGACAGTAAGCATTACTCATCCAATTTTAGGACCACAGGCCCATTCTCTACTATACCAGTCTTTCTAAGACTGGAATTCCTAGTTGATGCTATTTCCACAAAGCCCAGCAACAGAAAACATATTAGAGTGGGTTGTCTTTGAATACATCTCCCATTTAAGACATTCTAAGGAGCAAATGTTTAGTTTAAATGCTTCCTACTTCTTTTATGTACGTACAGATTTTAAAAAAGGCTTAATTTTTGAAAAGATTTGTTGTTAAATGGTAACTACTTATAACCAGGAAGGTTGGTGTTCCAGAAATTCTGAGATCAGGAGGGAATCAGAAATATGACCTAATGTTTCAGGGTTACTCAAGTATATACAATATATAAATTATTATCAAGATGACTTTTTTAAGAAGAAAAGTACTCTTTTCAGCAAAGATGTTTATTTTGCTGTGGCCTCTCCCGCTGCGGAGCGCAGGCTCAGCAGCCATGGCCCACGGGCCCAGCCGCTCCGCGCGTGTGGGATCCTCCCAGACCGGGGCACGAACCCGCGTCCCCTGCATCGGCAGGCGGGCCCTCAACCACTGCGCCACCAGGGAAGCCCCAAAGATGTTTATTTTTTAATTCTAGAGAATAACGTTATATTTAACTTTTGTCCAGACTTATGTAGCAATTCCAAAAGAGAATGTCAAAAAGCAGTATATATTCAAATAAAGATTACCTTAGCTACAGATAATAAACTATAAAATGTTCAATATTTCACATAAAATCTTAGGTAAGACTGTAAAAAATGAATGAAAAGCAGAAACATTGGCACCCAACCTTGTTAGATCAATTAAGCAGTTTGCTAAAACATTTCTAGGCAAAAGATCATTATAGAATAGTAGTACTTATGTGAATGAAACTCAAACTACAATAAATGTAATAGAAAATTTAACTACATTGTTGACAAAATGACTTGCTTATATTTCTTTGTAATATGCCTTTGGGGCCTGATTTATTTACATTAGTAATCATCTCACTAACTGCAAGTGGCAGGGTTTCACATGAAAAGTAACATAGGATTACAATTTCTAGGAGTCTTGATGTTAGGCAATAGAACAAATAGACTAAGTTTATGATGTAGAAATTTTCTGAGACAACGTGAAGCAGTCAGATACTAAGATTTTCTTTTATCCTCAGAAAGAATCAAATAAATCTTTTTTTGTTTATTTTGAGTTTTTTTTGCGGTACACGGGCCTCTCACTGTTGTGCCCTCTCCCGTTGCGGAGCACAGGCTCTGGACGCGCAGGCTCAGTGGCCATGGCTCACGGGCCCAGCCGCTCTGCGGCATGTGGGATCCTCCCGGACCGGGGCACGAACCCATGTCCCCTGAATCGGCAGACGGACTCTCACCCACTGCACCACCGGGGAAGCCCTCAAATAAATCTTGAGTTGTTATACCAAGAGGACTTAAAAATATATTAATGGCAACACATGTAAAAGTGACACTCTTTATTTGACGTATAATTTGTCAGTCTTAGAATAATACCCCAAAATTCTGTGGGTTCAGCTGCAAAGTTATGGTTAACCAAGATGTCAATATCCTGTCCTGAAGTAAGAAGTCAAATAGCTCTCATGCTTTTGGTGTAAAAGAAAAAATTCTACGGAAAATTCTGTACCAAACCATACTGGAGTATAGAACAGATGTGTGCTGTGTCTTCCCCAAACTCTTCCCCAATTTTTCTTCAGTAATAAACGCAACTTGTCTGAGGTTTTCAAAACAATGACCCAGCTCGCAAGGCCTATCTTTTGGATAAACGTGATTTGAGCATTGATAGAAAGGTTCTTTCCCTACAAAATACATCCTTCTCTCCTTGATAATGTTAGTAGAAGTACATGACTTATCATCCAATGGTTTCTTCTTTATATATGCTGACACCACATATATAAATATTTTCACTAATTACGGAGTTAATTTAGTATAACTTTGGGATGATACAACAAGGCTATCATTAGGTTACACTAGGAAAAAACAAACAAACACAAAGCTGCTAGAGTTCTTTCCGAACCCTTCCACCCTATGTCTTGGATAAATACATCTTGACCCCTGACAAAGGCTAGCAAGTTCTAAACCTCCCACCCCCCAAAAAAGAAGAAAACTAAATTTTGTAGAAAATAAGGAAAGATAGACGAGAACCTTGGGAAACATCTATATTTAAGAACTAAGAGAAACCCAAATGTCAGCAAATAAAACAGGGAAAACAAGAGAAGTTGGGAGGGCAATAATAAAAAAATTAGCATTATAAAGCCAGAAACAAAAGGGCTGATTCCAAAAGCTATCAAAAATTTGAAAATAGGGGCTTCCCTGCTGGCGCAGTGATTGAGAGTCTGCCTGCCGATACAGGGGACACGGGTTCGTGCCCCGGTCTGGGAAGATCCCAAGTGCCGCGGAGCGGCTAGGCCCGTGAGCCTTGGTCACTGAGCCTGTGCATCCGGAGCCTGTGCTCCACAACGGGAGAGGCCACAACAGTGAGAGGCCCGCGTACCGCAAAACAAAACAAAACAAAAAAAATTTTTTTTTTAATTTGAAAATAAGCCATAGAGAAAAAGGACTGCAAAGAAGACCATTGGAAAACCATAGATGACTTTCAGGTAAATTTCAGAAATGTGGTGTGATGGAAGCAGGTGTGTAAGGTTAAAGAATTACTTGGTGATGAATAAGTGAAAAATTTGATAGATATGATTCTTACCAAGAAATTGAGAAGTAACAGCAAGGCAAGAGATAGGACAGTAGTTTAATAGGGAGAGGTTGTTTGTTTTTTGTTTTGTTTTCTCACAGTGTACTTGTTTATATGCAGAGGAAAACAAATCCATGGAAAGGGTAAGCCCAGTAATGCAAGTGGGATAGAATGTAATTGATAGTGGAGGAGATGACAGCAAGTGCCTGCAGAGGGACATTACTTATCTTTGGATTCCTAGTTCCTAGCATAATTTCTGGATCAGAACAGAAGTGAATAAACTGGTTTTTAAATTAATGAGCACAATGGGAGACGTTAGACCAAAAAAAGAGGAAGCCACTTCTGAAACCATAGAAAATGATAACAATATGGGCAAACTTATGAAAACAGTATGGAAGTTAAGAGAGATTGGGAATATAAAGGAATTTCAGAGTATAGAAATTTTCAACCAAGTCGGAGGCAGCCTGAGGCTGTTTTGGGAGAGTTAGTAATGGGGATAAGTGTGGGAGAGTGATTAGAGTAGAAACTTTTGGAGATGAGCCCTGTGGAGAACTAAACAGTGCTAGGAAAGCCAATTCTAAGATGCACTGACTGTTCCAAATGAAATACAAAACTTCAGTCAATAAAACTCAGAGTAAACTACTTATGTTTTTGACAGATCTTTATGATTATATCACTTCTTCTCAAAATCACTTTGGGCTTAATCATTAATATTTCAGTTTATGTTCTTTTGAAGAAATATTTCTATCACTTAAGACATTTAATATAGCTGCTTAATAACTTCTGGAATTTGGAAAGATAATACCCAGTTGCTGTTACTCTTGTAGTAGAATAGTTTTGTGTTCCTAGAAGTCCAAGACAATTATTAAATAGTATTCCATTTATATACAGTCGTATTCAGCTACTCCTTTTAAATTACATTGTAATTTAAACAAAATGGAACAAATATAATTTTATTTCCATATCTAATTCTCGATTGACTTTTAGTTGAATGGTAACAAGACTAGTTTACCTATTTCCAGCACTA
This sequence comes from Neophocaena asiaeorientalis asiaeorientalis, assembly GCF_003031525.2. Classification (NCBI taxonomy): domain Eukaryota; kingdom Metazoa; phylum Chordata; class Mammalia; order Artiodactyla; family Phocoenidae; genus Neophocaena; species Neophocaena asiaeorientalis. Next base: position 980,737 of record NW_020175631.1, on the reverse strand, counting down.
GATTGGACCTAACAATGATAGATGAAAGCTCTTTGTCTGTCTAGAAGATCAGTTAAAGTAGGAAGCCCCTCATCATAATCCTTGCTACAGCTGTCATTAAGTTCCTGCTGCCGCATGAAAGGCTGGAGCAGCTGGAAATGGAGAAAGGCAGTTAGGAAAACAACTGGGTTTTTTATCAGAAATGTTGCCTTACTTGTGTCTACTGCCTTTTGACAAGGAGTACTGCTGTGCACACTCTGTGTCTAGACTATAAGTTGTCGACATTCTCTTCTCAATTTTATTCTTTGAAATTGAATGAATATGCAGTGAGAAAGGAGACAGTTCTTATTTGAATTTGAGCACAACATTCAGCTGTGTGGTTAAAAAAAACTCTCTTAATTCTTCTTCACCTGAATTCTGAACAGCCTAATTACACTTGGCAGTACTTTGAGATAGCATGATGGAGTTGATAAAGGATGAATGGTGGATGAAAGCAGAAATGTGTTTTATTACAGACTCAGCTGCTCTCTTAAGTGTATGAGTTGAAGAAAGCTATTTAATCTGGTGTCTTAGTTCATCATCCTTCAAATTTAGGTAACACTAGGCACATCATAGGGTTGTTGGGAGAAGGAAATACAAACAAATCACCTAACTCGGTATCTGACACACCATAGGCACTTAATAGATGTATGTTTCAAGAATTGCCTCCTTTCATTCATGTTTACAGGAAGGAATCAGGTTACGTTTGTTAGATATAGGTTGTTCTCATTTCATTGGTGCATTTATTCAGGAAAATGTTGTTAGTTTTCTTTGAAGAATGACTGAAATGCTCATGCTCATCAAATCTGTTTTTGTACAGTAATTAGTTCACTTCCAGTGCTTTCAATTAGCTTAATATAAGTCCATTGTTAAAATCCCTCATCTTCTTTGGATAAAATATTCTCTTTTGACCCCATGTTTTGTTCCTCACAAAACTAAATAGCTTACATCCTGTAGTTCCTATCTCAGTGGATTCAGACAATTCAAAAATGGGTTTATGAAAGAACTCATGAATTTTACCTTCTAAAAGAATTGTTTTCTGAAAAGTAAGTTTTTCTATTTCATTCAATAAACACAATTATCAGCAAATAATATCAATACCTTAAATCTAATATGCCCACAAGTCAGTTTCTTTTGTAATTCCACAAGATATAATTCCACTAGGATATATTTTACTGAGGTTTTATAGTATCCAAATGGATAACTGAAGTGTCTTCAATAAGATTTCAGTGAGTAGAGCATACTATTTCTTTTTTTTTTTTTTTTTTTTTTGCGGCACGCGGGCCTCTCACTGTTGTGGCCTCTCCCGTTGTGGAGCACAGGCTCCGGACACGCAGGCTCAGCGGCCATGGCTCACGGGCCCAGCTGCTCTGCGGCATGTGGGATCTTCCCAGACCGGGGCTCGAACCTGTGTCCCCTGCATCGGCAGGCGGACTCTCAACCACTGTGCCACCAGGGAAGCCCCATACTATTTCTTTATACGTAGTTTGAAGAGAATTACAAACACATTCTGTAAATGTTTTCTCTTAAGGTCAGATGGGTTTTAGGGAAATGTAATCTTTATTTTTAAATCATTGATATTAAACTCATTTTTGAAAACAAATTAGCTTACTTCCAAAAAAATCAGTTGGGTATTTAAAATCATAATAAATGGAAATTATTAATTCACAATTTGTCCAGAAAGATTTCAGTTTATTTTAGCACTAATCTTCAAGGTTAATCATGTTCATTTTTTCAACCTTATCATCAGCTTTTCATAATAACAAACATTTTACAACCTTCATGAGTTTTTATTGATTTCAGTTATTATCTTTTTCAGCTCTAAAATGTTTTCTTTTGTATCTTCCATTTCTGTGTTGAGACATTTTATTACATCATTGGGGTCATGCATATCCATAATTGCTTGTTGAAGCATTTTTGTGGTGACTGCTTTAAAATCTTTGTCAGGTAATCCTAACATGGTTGTCATCTTGGTTTGGCATCTGCTGATTGATTGGATATAAATTTGGAGAGGAGGAGAAATAAATCTACCTGGACTGCCTTTTGTTACTAGATTGGGAGTCAGGAAATGCAAAGCATAGTTTATTTTTTTCTGTTAGGTGTGGGGCTCATAATCAGCCCCTGCCACTATACTGTTCTTCCAGTCCTGGAGTCTCTAATTAACACTATCTTGCTCATTAAATTTCAAACTTTTCTTTTGTCTTTCAGAATTATCCTTTGTTTGCCTCTTGTGTTATTTCCAGAGTTATAGTTGTACCTAGCATGGAGAAATGAATTTACATAATCTATTCTGCCTGGAATCCCTGCACTTTTTAAAGGAATAAGTAACGGTTCTAACTTCAAAACACTTTGAAAATAAATATGTAATACAAAAATCACTTTTTAAAATTTATATTATAATCTAGATTTTATTCAGTGCAGTACATATCACAAAATGAGACATAACTATAATATTTGTTTAAAGTAATATTTTAAATGGGTAAAGATGAAAATGTAAAGACTATTCACGTACAGCAGTTTAAAAAACTTAAAATCTAAAAAGACTAGTTCTAGTAGGAAAAAATATCTAAAAATGAAAGTAAAAAAAACATAGCAAATTAAAGTGAAATGGACTATCAGTCCAGATTCTGCATCTCATTTTTATTGAGCAATCATTCATGTCTCAGTTTGCCTCTATAGAGGAAATTTGTTGATCATGGACTTCAGATCATGACATCCAAAAGTTAATTTTAAAGTGGAAAATTATGGAGTGGTCTATGATGTGGCTGATTATTGAAAAGTTTTAGGAATGAGATAAAGTGATTATGAGTGAAATAATGCATTTGTTCATTTAATTGGAGGATTTGGAGGTTTAGAGCAAAGACTTGGTTTAATTAGAAGGATTAAAAATTTAATATCTTTCTCTTTTCCTCCACTTTCTGATCTCTGAAATCACTGTGTGTTATGTGGAAATCACCATAACATTATGATTTTAAAAGTGGACTTTCAGACCAGAGGGCAGAAAGCAGAAGCAAGAAGAACTACAATCCTGCAGCCTGTGGAACAAAAACCACATTCGCAGAAAGATAGACAAGATGAAAAGGCAGAGAGCTATGTACCAGATGAAGGAACAAGGTAAAACCCCAGAAAAACAGCTAAATGAAATGGACATAGGCAATCTTCCAGAAAGAGAATTCAGAATAATGATAGTGAAGATGATCCAGCACCTCAGAAAAAGAATGGATGCAAAGATCAAGACGATGCAAGAGATGTTTAACAAAGACCTAGAAGAATTAAAGAACAAACAAAAATAAAAGAACAATACAATAACTGGAATGAAAACTACACTAGAAGGAATCAATAGCAGAATAACTGAGGTAGAAGAACGGATAAGTGACCTGGAAGACAGAATGGTGGAATTCACTGCTGCAGACCAGAATAAAGAAAAAAGAATGAAAAGAAATGAAGACAGCCTAAGAGACCTCTGGAACAACAATAAATGCAACAACATTCATATTATAGGGGTGTAAGAAGGAGAAGAGAGAGAGAAAGGACCCGAGAAAATATTTGAAGAGATTATAGTCAAAAACTTCCCTAACATGGGAAAGAAAATAGCCAACCAAGTCCAAGAAGCACAGAGAGTCTGATACAGGGCAAAACCAAGGAGAAACATGCTGAGACACATAGTAATCAAATGGGCAAAAATCAAAGATAACGAAAAATTATTGAAAGCAGCAAGGGAAAAATGATAAATAACATACAAGGGAACTCCCATAAGGTTAACAGCTGATTTCTCAGCAGAAACTCTACAAGCCAGAAGGGAGTGGCATGATATACTTAAAGTGATGAAAGGGAAGAACCTACAACCAATATTACTCTACCCAGCAATGATCTCATTCAGATTCCATGGTTAAATCAAAAGCTTTACAGACAAGCAAAAGCTAAGAGAATTCAGCACCACCAAACCAGCTCTCCAACAAATGCTAAAGGGACTTCTCTAAGTAGGAAACACAAGAGAAGAAAAGGACCTACAAAAGCAAACCCAGGGTTTCCCTGGTGATGCAGTGTTTGAGAGTCTGCCAGCCAATGCAGGAGACACGGGTTCATGCCCCAGTCTGGGAGGATCCGACATGCCGCAGAGCAGCTGGGCCCATGAGCCATGGCCGCTGAGCCTGCGCGTCCGGAGCCTGTATTCCACAATGTCAGAGGCCACAACAGTGAGAGGCCCACGTACCACAAGAAAAAAAAAAAAGCAAACCCAGAACAATAAAGAAAATGATCGTAGGAACATACATATCGATAATTACCTTAAATGTGAATGGATTAAATGCTCCAACCTAAAGACACAGGCTTGCTGAATGGATACAAAAACAAGACCCATATATATAGGCTGTCTACAAGAGACCCAATTCAGACCTAGGGACACATACAGTCTGAAAGTGAGGTGATAGAAAAAGATATTCCATGCAAATGAAAATCAAAACAAAGCAGGAGTAGCAATACTCATATAAAATAGACTTTAAAATAAAGAATGTTACCAGAGACAAGGAAGGACACTACATAATGATCAACTGATCAATCCAAGAGGAAGATATAATAATTATAAATATATATGCACCCAACATAGGAGCACCTCAATACATAAGGCAACTGCTAACAGCTACAAAAGAGGAAATCGATAGTAACACAATAATAGTGAGGGACTTTAACACCTCACTTACACCAATAGACAGATCATCCAAAATGAAAACAAATAAGGAAACAGAAGCTTTAAATGACACAATAGACCAGTTAGATTTAATTGATATGTATAGGACATTCCATCTAAAAAGAGCAGATTACACTTTCTTCTCAAGTGTGCACGGAACATTTTCCAGGATATATCATATCTAGGGTCACAACTCAAGCCTCAGTAAATTTAAGAAAATTTAAATCATATCCAGCATCTTTTCTGACCACACCACTATGATATTAGATATGAATTACAGGGAAAAATACGTAAAAACACAAACACATGGAAACAAAACAATACGTTGCTAAATAACCAAGAGATCACTGAAGAAATCAAAGAGGAAATCAAAAAATACCTAGAGACAAATGACAATGAAAACACGACAATCCAAAACGTATGGGATGCAGCAAAAGCAGTTCTAAGAGCGAAGTTTATAGCTATACAAGCCTACCTCAAAAAACAAGAAACATATCAAATAAACAATCTAATGGTACACCTAAAGGAACTAGAGAAAGAAGAACAAACAAAACCCAACGTTAGCAGAAGGAAAGAAATCATAAATATCAGAGCAGAAATAAATGAAATAGAAACAAAGAAAACAATAGCAAAGATCAATAAAACTAAAAGCTGGTTGAGAAGATAAACAAAATTGGTAAACCATTAGCCAGACTCTAAGAAAAAGAGGGAGAGGATGCAAATCAATAAAATTAGAAACGAAAATGGAGAAGTTGCAACAGTCACCGCAGAAATACAAAGCATCCTAAGAGACTACTACAAGCAACTCTATGCCAATAAAATGGACAACCTGGAAGAAATGGACAAATACATAGAAAGGTATAACCTTCCAAGACTGAACGAAGAAGAAATAGAAAATATGAACAGACCAGTCACAATGAATGAAATTGAAACTGTGCTTAAAAACCTTCCAACAAAAAAACTCCAGGGCCAGATGGCTTCACAGGTGAAGTCTACCAAAATATTTAAAGAAGAGCTAACACCCATCCTTCTCAAACTCTTCCAAAAAATTGTGGACAAAGGAACACTCCCAAACTCATTCTATGAGGCCACCATCACCCTGATACCAAAACCAGACAAAGATACTACAAGGAAAGAAAATTATAGACCAATATCACTGATGAATATAGATGTAAAAATCCTCAACAAAATACTAGCAAACAGAATCAAACAACACATTAAAAGGATCATACACCATGATCAAGTGGCGTTTATCCCAGGGATGCAAGGATTTTTCAATATACACAAATCAATCAATTTGATACACCATATTAACAAATTGTAGAATAAAAACCATATGATCATGTCAATAGATGTAGGAAAATATTTTGAGAAAATTCAACACCCATTTATGATAAAAACTCTGCAGAGTGTGGGCATAGAGGGAAACTACCTCAACATAATAAAGGCCATATATGACAAACCCACAGCAAACATCACTCTCAATGGTGAAAAACTGAAAGCATTTCCTCTAAGATCAGGAACAAGATGAGGATGTCTACTCTCACCGCTATTATTCAACATAGTTTTGGAAGTCCTAGGTTCAGAAATCACAGAAGAAAAAGAAATAAAAGGAATCCAAATCAGAAAAGAAGAAGTAAAGCTGTCACTGTTTGCAGATGACATGCAACTATACATAGAGAATCCTAAAGATGCTACCAGTAAACAACTGGGAATAATCAATGAATGTGGTAAAGTAGCTGGATACAAAATTAATGCACAGAAATCTCTTGCATTCCTATACAGTAATGATGAAAAATCTGAAAGGGAAATTAAGGAAACAATCTCATTACCACTGCAACAAAAAGAATAAAATACCTAGGAATAAACCTACCTAAGGAAGTAAAAGACCTGAACTCAGAAAACTATAAGACACTGATGAAAGTAATCAAAAATGATATAAATAGATGGAGACATATACCATGTTCTTGGATTAGAAGACTCAGTATTGTGAAAATGACTATACTACCCAAAGCAATCTACAGATTCAATGCAATCCCTAAGAAATTACCGGTGGCATTTTCTACAGAAATAGAACAAAAAATCTTAAAATTTGTAGGGAGACACAAAAGACCCCGGATAGCCAAAGCAGTATTGAGGGGAAAAAAAAAAGAGCTGGAAGAATCAGACTTCCAGACTTCAGACTATACTACAAAGCTACAGTAATCAAGACAATATTGTACTGGCTCAAAAACAGAAACATAGATCCATGGAACAAGACAGAAAGCCCAGAGGTAAACGCATGTACCTATGGTCAACTAGTCTATGACAAAGGAGACAAGGATATACAATGGAGAAAAGACAGACTCTTCAATAAGTGGTGCTGGGAAAACTGGAAAGCTACATGTAAAAGAATGAAATTAGAACACTCCTTAACACCATACACAAAAATAAACTCAAAATGGATTAAAGACCTAAATGTAAGGCCAGACACTATCAAACTCTTAGAGGAAAACATAGGAAGAACAGTCTTTGACATAAATCACAGCAGGATCTTTTTTGATCCACCTCCTAGAGTAATGGAAACAAAAACAAAAATAAACAAATGGTACCTAATGAAACTTCAAGGCATTTGCACAGCAAAGGAAACCATAAACAAGATGAAAAAACAACCCTCAGAATGGGAGAAAATATTTCCAAACAAATTAACAGAGAAAGGATTAATCTCCAAAATATATAAACAGCTCATGCAGCTCAATATTAAAAAAACAAACAACCCAATCCAAAAATGGGTAGAAGACCTTAATAGACATTTCTCCAAAGAAGACATACAGATGTCCAAGAAGCACATGATAAGCTGCTCAATATCACTAATTATTAGAGCAATGCAAATCAAAACTACAATGAGGTATCAGCTCATGACAGTTAAAGTGGGCATCCTCCGAAAGTCTACAAACAAAACATGTTGGAGCGGGTGTGGAGAAATGGGAACCCTCTTGCACTGTTCCTGGGAATGTAAATTGATACAGCCACTATGGAGAACAGTATGGAGGTTCCTTAAAAATCTAAAAATAGGACTACCATATGATCCAGCTACCCCACTACTGCACATATACCCAGAGAAAACCATAATTCAAAAAGACACATGCACCCCAATGTTCATTGCAGCACTATTTATAATAGCCACGTCATGGAAGCAACCTAGATGCCCATCAACAGACGAATGGATAAAGAAGATGTGGTACATATATACAATGGAATATTACTCAGCCATAAAAAGGAACGAAATTGGGTCATTTGTTGAGACATGGATGGATCTAGAGACTGTCCTACAGTCTCAGTAAGAGAAAAACAAATATCGTATATTAATGCATATATATGTGGAACCTAGAAAAATGGTACAAATGAACCAGTTTGCAGGGCAGAAATTGAGACACAGACATAGAGAGCAAACATATGGACACCAAAGGGGGAAAGCTGTGGGGGGGTGGTAGTGGTGGAGTGATGAATTGGGCGATTGCGATTGAGATGTATGCACTGATGTGTATAAAATCAATGACTAATAAGAATCTGCTGTATTAAAAAAAATTTTCCCTTTTCCCCTTTGTAGCCATACTTTTCTTCACCCCTAACTCTTGGGAAGTTCTAACCTGATTTCTTTTTTTTCTTTTCTTTTCTTATTTTTTTCTTTTAGAGAAGAACTAACATTTATTGAACACTTCCCATACACAAGGCATTTTCTTAGTCACAGAATATCTGTAACATAGGATATGTATTTTATTTTGCATGACTGCACCTGCATCGTCTTATTACCCCTATGTTTATTTTTTAACATATTTATTGGAGTATAATTGCTTTACAGTGGTGTGTTAGTTTCTGCTGTATAACAAAGTGAATCAGCTATATGTATACGTATACCCCCATATCCCCACCCACTTGTGTCTCCCTCCCACCCTCCCTATCCCACCCCTCTACGTGGTCACAAAGCACCCAGCTGATCTCCCTGTGCTATGTGGCTGCTTCCCACTAGCTATTTTACATTTGGTAATGTATATATGTCAATGCCACTCTCTCACTTCGTCCCAGTTTACCCTTCCCCCTGCCCGTGTCCTCAACTCCATTTTTTACGTCTGCATCTTTATTCCTGTCCTGTCCCCAGGTTCTTCAGAACCAGTTGTTTTTTTAGATTCCATATATATGTGTTAGCATACGGTATTTGTCTTTCTCTTTCTGACTTACTTCACTCTGTATGACAGTCTCAAAGTCCATCCACCTCACTACAAATAATTCTGTTTCTTTTTATGGCTGAGTAATTCCATTGTATATATGTGCCACATCTTCTTTATCCATTCATCTGTCTATGGACACTTAGGTTGTTTCCATGTCCTGGCTATTGTAAATGGAGCTGCAGTGAATATTGCGGTACGTGACTCTTTTTGAATTATGGTTTTCTCAGGGTATATGCTCAGTAGTGGGATTGCTGGGTCATATGGTAGTTCTATTTTTAGTTTTTTAAGGAACCTCCATACTGTTCTCCATAGTGGCTGTATCATTTTACGTTCCCACCAACAGTGCAAAAGGCTTCCCTTTTCTCCACACCCTCTCCAGCATTTATTGTTTGTAGATTTTTTGATGATGGCTATTCTGACCGGTGTGAGGTGATAACTCATTGTAGTTTTGATTTGCATTTCTCTAATAATTAGTGATGTTGAGCATCCTTTCATGTGTTTGTTGGCAATCTGTATTTCTTCTTCGGAGAAATGTCCATTTAGGTCTTCTGCCCATTTTTAGATTGAGTTGTTTCTGTTTTGATATTGAGCTGCATGAGCTGCTTGTATATTTTGGAGATTAATCCTTTGTCAATTGCTTCGTTTGCAAATATTTTCTCCCATTCTGAAGGTTGTCTTTTCATGTTGTTTATGGTTTTCTTCGCTGTGCAAAAGCTTTGAAGTTTTATTAGGTCCCATTTGTTTATTTTTGTTTTTATTTCCATTTCTGTAGGAGATGGGTCAAAAAGGATGTTGCTGTGATTTATGTCATCGAGTGTTTTGCCTATGTTTTCATCTAAGAGTTTTATAGTGTCTGGCCTTACATTTAGGTCTCTCTAATCCATTATGAGTTTATTTTTGTGTATGGTGTTAGGGAGTGTTCATTCTTTTACATGAAGCTTTCCAGTTTTCCCAGCACCACTTATTCAAGAGGCTGTCTTTTCTCCATTGTATGTTCTTGCTTCCTTTATCAAAGATAAGGTGACCATATGTGCGTGGGTTTATCTCTTGGCTTTCTATCCTGTTCCATTGATCTATATTTCTGTTTTTGTGCCAGTACCATACTGTCTTGATTACTGTAACTTGGTAGTATAGTCTGAAGTCTGGGAGCCTGATTCCTCCAGCTCCGTTTTTCTTTCTCAAGATTGCTTTAGCTATTCAGGGTCTTTTGTGTTCCCATAGAAATTGTGAAATTTTTCATTCTAGTTCTGTGAAAAGTGCCATTGGTAGTTTGATAGGGATAGCACTGAATCTGTAGATTGCTTTGGGTAGTATAGTGATTTTCACAATGTGGCTTCTTCCAATACAAGAACATGGTATATCTCTCCATCTGTTTGTATCATCTTTATTTTCTTTCATCAGTGTCTTATAGTTTTCTGCATACAGGTCTCCTGTCTCCTTAGGTAGGTTTATTCCTAGGTATTTATTCTTTTTGTTGCAATGGTAAATTAGAGTGTTTCCTTAATTTCCCTTTCAGATTTTTCATCATTACTGTATAGGAATGCAAGAGATTTCTGTGCATTAATTTTGTATCCAGCTACTTTACCACATTCATTGATTATTCTCAGTAGTTTTCTGGTAGCATCTTTAGGATTCTCTATGTATAGTTGCATGTCATCTGCAAACAGTGACAGCTTTACTTCTTCTTTTCTGATTTGGATTCCTTTTATTTCTTTTCCTTCTCTGATTACTGTTGCTTAAACTTCCAAAACTATGTTCAATAATAGCTGTAAGAGTGGGCAACCTTGTCTTGTTCCTGATCTTAGTGGAAATGGTTTCAGTTTTTCACCATTGAGAATGATGTTGCCTGTGGGTTTCTCATATATGGCCTTTATTATGTTGAGGTAAGTTCCCTCTATGCCTACTTTCTGGAGGGTTTTTATCCTTCAGTTTGTTAATATAGTGTATCACATTGATTGATATGCACATATGGAAGTATCCTTGCATTCCTGGGATAAACCCCACTTGATCATGTTGTATGATCCTTTTAACGTGCTGTTGGATTCTGTTTGCTAGTATTTTGTTGAGGATTTTTGCATCTATGTTCATCAGTGATATTTGCCTGTAGTTTTCTTTTTTTGTGACATCTTTTTCTGGTTTTGGTATCAGGGTGTTGGTGACCTTGTAGAATGAGTTTGGGAATATTCCTCCCTCTGCTATATTTTGGAAGAGCTTGAGAAGGATGGGTGTTAGCTCTTCCCTAATGTTTGATAGAATTCTCCTGTGAAGCTGTGTGGTCCTGGGCTTTTCTTCTTTGGAAGATTTTTAATCACATTTTCAACTTCAGTGCTTGTGATTGGTCTGTTTATATTTTCTGTTTCTTCCTGGTTCAGTCTCAGAAGGTTGTGCTTTTCTAAGAATTTGTCCATTTCTTCCAGGTTGTCCATTTTATTGGCATATATTGTTTGTATTAATCTCTCATATCCCTTTGTATTTCTGCAGTGTCCGTTTTTACTTGTTTTTCAGTTCAAATTCTGTTGATTTGAGTCTTCTACCTTTTTTTCTTGGTGAGTCTGGCTAATGGTTTATCAATTTTGTTTATCTACTCAAAGAACCAGCTTTTAGTTTTATTGATCTTCCCTATCATTTCCTTCATTTCCTTTTCATTTATTTCTGGTCTGATCTTTATGATTTCTTTCCTTCTGCTAACTTTGGGGTTTTTTCTTCTTCTTTTTCTAATTGCTTTAGGTGTAAGATGTGGTTGTTTATTTGAGATTTTTTCTCTTTCTTGAGATAGGATTGTATTGCTATAAACTTCCCTCTTAGAACTGCTTTTGCTGCATCCCATAGGTTTTGGCTCATTGTGTTTTTATTATCATTTGTTTCTATTTTTTGATTTTCTCTTTGATTTCTTCAGTGATCTCTTGGTTCTTTAGTAGCATATTGTTTAGCCTCCATGTGTTTGTATTTTTTACAGGTTTTTTCTGTAATTGACATGTAGTCTCACAGCATTGTAGTTGGAAAAGATACTTGATACGATTTCAATTTTCTTAAATTTACCAAGGCTTGATTCGTGACCCAATATATCATCTATTCTGGAAAATTTTCCATGAGCACTTGAGAAGAAAGTGTATTCTGTTATTTTTGGTTGTAATGTCTAATAGATATCAATTAAATCCATCTTGTTTAATGTGTCATTTAAAGCTTATGTTTCCGTTTTTATTTTTATTTCGGATGATCTGTCCATTGGTGAAAATGGGGTGTTAAAGTCCCTTACTATTATTGTGTTACTGTCGATTTCCCCTTTTATGGCTGTTAGCATTTGCCTTATGTATTGAGGTGCTTCTGTGTTGGGTGCATAAATATTTACAATTGTTATATCTTCTTCGTTGATTGTTCCCTTGATCATTATGTAGTGTCCTTCTTTGTCTCTTGTAACATTCTGTATTTTAAAGTCTATTTTGTCTCATATGAGAATTGCTACTCCAGTTTTCTTTTGATTTCCATTTGCATGGAATATCTTTTTCCATCTCCTCATTTCAGTCTGTATGTGTCCCTATGTCTGAAGTGGGTCTCTTCTACACAGCATATATTTGGGTCTTGTTTTTGTATCCATTCAGCCAGTCTGTGTCTTTTGGTTAGAGCATTTAATCCATTTACATTTAAGGTAATTACTGATATGTGTGTTCCTATTACCATTTTCTTAATTGTTTTGGGTTTGTTATTGTAGGTCTTTTCCTTCTCTTGTTTTTACTGCCTAGAGAAGTTCCTTTAGCATTTGTTGTAAAGCTGGTGTGGTGGTGCTGAATTCTCTTAGCTTTTGCTGGTCTGTAAGGTTTTAATTTCTCTGTTGAATCTGAATGAGAACCTTGCTGGGTAGAGTAATCTTGGCTGTAGGTTTTTCCCTTTCATCACTTTAAATATGTCCTGCCACTCCCTTCTGGCTTGCAGAGTTTCTGCTGAAAGATCAGCTGTTAACCTTATGGGGATACCCTTGTATGTTATTTGTTGCATCCTTGCTGCTTTTAATATTTTTTCTTTATATTTAATTTTTGATAGTTTGATTAATATGTATCTTGGCATGTTTCTCCTTAGATTTATCCTATATGGGACTCTCTGTGCTTCCTGGATTTGACTATTTCCTTTACCATATTAGATACGCCTTCTACTATAATCTCTTCAAATATTTATCAGTCCCTTACTTTTTGTCTTCTTCTTCTGGGACCCCTATAATTCGAATGTTGGTGCTTTTAATGTTGTCCCAGAGGTCTGTGAGACTGTCCTCATTTCTTTTCATTCTTTTTTCTTTATTCTGCTCTGCGGTAGTTATTTCCACTATTTTATCTTCCAAGTCACTTATCCATTCTTCTACCTTAGTTATTCTGCTATTGATTCCTTCTAGAGAATTTTTAATTTCATTTATTTGTTGTTCATCATTGTTTGTTTGCTCTTTAGTTCTTCTAGGTCCTTGTTAAATGTTTCTTGTATTTTCTCTGTTCTATTTCTAAGGTTTTAGACCATCTTTACTATCATTAGTCTGAATTCTTTTTCAGGTAGACTGCCTAGTTCCTCTTCATTTCTTTGGTCTGGTGGGTTTTTACTTTGCTCCTTCATCTGCTGCGTATTTCTCTGTCTTCCTATTTTGCTTAACTTACTGCATTTGGGGCCTCTTTTTCTCAGACTGCAGATTCGTAGTTCCCATTGTTTTTGTTTTCTGCCCCCAATGGATAAGGTTGGTTCAGTGGGTTGTCTAGGCTCCCTGGTAGAGGGGGTTGGTGCCTGTGTTCTGGTGGATGAGACTGGATCTTGTCTTTCTGGTGGGCAGGACCATGTCCGATGGTTTGTTTTGGAGGGCCTGTGAACTTATTATGATTTTAGGCAGCCTCTCTGCTAAGGGGTTGGTTTGTTTTCCTGTCTTGCTAGCTGTTTAGCATGGGGTGTCCAGCACTGGATCTTTCTGGTTGTTGAGTGGAGCTGGGTCCTAAAGTTGAGATGGAGATCTCTGAGAGAGCCCTCACCAACTGATATTACGTGGGGCTGGGAGGTCTCTGGTGGACCAATTTCCTGAACTTGGCTCTCCCACCTCAGAGGCACAGGCCTGACACCCAGCTGGAGCACCAAGACCCTGTCAGCCACACAGCTCAGAAGAAAAGGGAGAAAAAAAGAAAGGAAAAATAATAATAATAAAATAAAATGTAGTTATTAATATAAAATTTAAAAATATTACTAAAATAAAAATGAAGAAGAGAGCAGCCAAACCAATAAACGAATCCACCAATGATAACAAGCGCAAAAATCTATACTAAGATAAACATAAAAATCAGAAACTAGTCAGTCGTATACAGCAAACCCCAAGTCTACAATTGCTCCCAAACTCCACCAGCTCAATTTTAGGACAATTCATTGTCTATTCAGGTATTCCACAGACTCAGGGAACATCAGTTGATTGTGGAGATTTAATCCACTGCTCCTGAGACTGCACAGAGAAATTTCCCTTTCTCTGTTCACACAGCTCCTGGGGTTCAGCTTTGGATTAGGCCCCGCCTCTGCATGTAGGTCACCCTCTGGCATCCGGTCTTCGCCCAGAGAGGAGGGGGTTAAAGAAACGGCTGATTAGGGGGCTCTGGCTCACTCAGGCCGGGGGAGGGAGGGGGTACAGAATGCAGGGCGAGCCTGCAGCAGCAGATGCTAACATGACGTTGCACCAGCCTGAGGCGTGCTCTGTGTTCTCCCAGAGAAGTTGTCCCTGGATTAGGGGGTGCTGGCAGTGGCAGGCTGCAAAGACTCCTGGGAGGGGAGGTATGGATAGTGACCTGTGCTTGCACATAGGATTCTTGGTGGCTGCAGAAGCAGCCTTAGCATTTCATTCTCATGTCTGGTGTCTACGCTGACAGCCACGGCTTATGCCCGTCTCTGAAGCTCATTTAGGCAGTGTTCTGAATCTCCTCTCCTTGCGCACCCAAAAACAATTGTCTCGTGACATTTAGGCAGTTCCAGACTTTTTCCCGGACTCCCTCCCGGTTAGCTGTGGCGCACTATCCCCCTTCAGGCTGTGAAGCTGCCTGTGTTCATGCAGCCAACCCCAGTCATCTCCCCACGATCTGACCTCCAAAGCCTAAGCCTCAGCTCCCAGCCCCCACCAGCCCCAGCGGGTGAATAGACAAGCCTCTCAGTCTGGTGAGTGCTGGTCGGTGCTGACCCTCTGTGCAGGAATCTCTCCGCTTTGCTCCCTGCACCCTGTTGCTGTACTCTCCTCCATGGCTCCAAAGCTTCCCCCTCCACACCCCGTTTCCACCAGTGAAGGGGCTTCCTAGTGTGTGGAAACTTTTCCTCCTTACAGCTCCATCCCAGAGGTGCAGGTCCCATCCCTATTCTTTTGTGTCTGTTTTTTCTTTTTCTTTTGCCCTAACCAGTTATGTGGAGAGTTTCTTGCCTTTTGGAAAGTCTGAGGTCTTCTGCCAGAGTTCAGTAGGTGTTCTGTTGGACTTGTTCCACATGTAGATGTATTTTTTATGTATTTGTGGGGAGAAAGGTGATCTCTACATCTTATTCTTCTGCCATCTTGAAGGTCCTCCAACACATTGTATTTACACTACTGAAGATTTGCAATGAACCCTTACCTCTCAACTAGGGGGAAAAAGAAGTCCATCATTAAATAATCTGTGGGGCAATGCTATGTTTAACTATTCTCATTGTTTGATTTTAACTACCTGTTTGTATCAGGAAACTGATTCACATCCTCTGAATGCCATCTAAAATTACAACCTAAAATCTAAGTGTATTTGTTGTCAAACACTAAGTACCATTTAGGAAAAAAAGGAAAAGTTCCTGGCCATCAGTATCTTTGTCATTGCTTTAAATAGACTTTTCCTTTTTCTTATAAAGAATTTCAAGTATCACCAGCTCTAGTAGCAGTCATAAAAGTTTACCTGTTGTGGTGAGCTCTGTTTCATGAACATTTCCAAAATTTGTACTTGCAAATCCAACATTAATCTGTCGGGAAAGAAATTAGATTCTGAGAAAACCAGACATCTGAAACTTTTCTCATTTTGCTTTTCGGAATATGCCTTATTTTTATCTTATAACTAGTGTTTCTATAGATTAAAACTTTAATAGATCTGCTTTTTTTTTTTTTTTTTTAAGATCTGCTCTTAATTTATTGAATGAGTTATATAGTCACATTGTTCAGAAATCTAAGGTCACGTTGATTCTTGTCATTCTAGCCAGTGGAGAGAGGAAAAGAGCAGATGTCCAGAGCCAGAGTTTCCCTCTTGATTAAGGAAGACAGAAGTTGTACACATCTCTTCGAATTATACTTCAGTGCCAATAGCTTAGTCACATATGTACAACTACAGGAGCTTAGGGATATGGCTTTCCTGTGTGGGCAGCCAGGACCCAAATCAAATTCTATTACTGTGGAAGTAGAGAAGAATGATATTAATGGACATCTGGTAGCCTTCAACCACCAGAGAATGCCTGTTCCCAAGTCACTGGAGCCTGTATAACTACAAAGCCTATGCTCTTTACATTTCATATCCAGATGTACTGGCAAGGAATTTATTTTGTTGTGTCATCTTTATAAATATACTCTCTTCCCAGTAGCCCTTCACTAACTGAGGATTTAAAAAGAAAAGTTACCTGTTTTTAGTATACCATTTTTTTTTTTTTTTTTTTTTTTAGTATACCATTTGTTACTTTTGGAATACTGGATTTCCCTCCCACTAAGTTATAGTAGACATGAATTTTAGGTAGCAAGCATATAATAAAAGGATTTATTGAATTTGGAAATCACATTAACATAATAGTACAACTAGCCCATCCAAGCAAGAATCTCTGCTGTAGCAATTCTGGTAAGTGACTCCTTAATCATTGTCAAAGCATTACTTCTTTGAGGTAGAGCACACTCTATTCATGAGGCAGTCCATTCCTTTGTTGGATAGAGTCTGACTGAAATGTTCTTCCTTAATTAAACAAAAATCTCTTTCCCATTAATATTCACTCAATAGCTTTAGTTTATGCCTTCTAGAGCTTCACTGTTCTATATGACTGCCACTAAACTCATGTGACTATATAAATTTAAATTAAAATTAGTTAAAATTAAATAAAATTGAGAATTCTTCAGCCACACTATTGAGCACATTTAAAGTCTTAATAGCCCTATGTGGCTAGTGGCTACAATACCAGACACTGTAGAGAACATATTTGTTATTGCAGAAAGTTCTTTTGGACAGTAGTATATCCAGAGAAAAAGAGACTAAACCTATTGTGATTATTAATTGCCCTTCTAACATCAAAAATACATTGTCTTTTTTTTTCTTTTTTTTGGAAAGGTCATCTTAAAAATCACTTTAATTCAATTAAAAATATCAACATCTTACTTTGTTTCATGCTCTATTTTGAGAATTCAGAATAAAGTAGTGGACAAAACAAAGATTCTTGTCCCCATGGAGGTTTCATTTTAAGAGAGAAAGATAACCAAAGACAGACAAATCAAATAAACAAAACAAAAGCCATAATAAATAAGTAAAATATGTAGTTTGTAAACTCTGATACGTCCTATGGAAATAAAAAATGTAGGGGAAGGGGAGGGAGGTGTAGGACTAGATGTGATTTGAAGTTTTAAATAGAGTCATCAGAACAGGCTTCACTGAGGTGGTATTTGAGCAAGGACTTGAAAGAGGTAAGGGAATTAGCCCTGTGACTGTTTTGGGGAAGAGTGTTCCAGGTAGAAAGAACAGCCAGGGCAAAGAGCACAGGAAAATAGTCATTGTGACTGGAGCAGAGTGAACAAGGAGGGGTATAATAGCAGATGAGGACATCACAGCAGTGTGAGGGAGGGTTGTACACAGCATTGTAGACCCTTATAAGCACTTTGTGGAGCCATTGTAGCATTTTGAGAAGAGAAGTGAAGTTTTTTAACATAGTTTTTAAAAGCTAAATTCTGCTGTAACGTTGGGAATAGGCTTACCGCAGGGTATATACCCATATATATATAGTAAAGGTAAAAGCATGAAGTTATATTTATTACTTTGCACAGTTTATAAAATTATTTCCTGACCCCTTATCATCGTAATTTCCATTGTATTCTCTAGTTGGCATGATCCAGTTACAAGAGTCCTTCTTAAAATGTGGCTCCAAGAATAGAACACCATACCCCAAATAATGTGACAAGAGACGTATATAAGACAATTACATTTCATGATATAAACACTATTTTTCTAATGCTACATTTAAAGATTTTGTTAGATGTTTTTAATTAGTCACATCTCTTGAAGATTTTTTTTTTTTTTTTTTGCGGTACGCGGGCCTCTCACTGTTGTGGCCTCTCCCGTAGCGGAGCACAGGTTCTGGACGCGCAGGGTCAGCGGCCATGGCTCACGCGCCCAGCCGCTCCACGGCATGTGGGATCTTCCCGGACCGGGGCACGAACCCGTGTCCCCTGCATCGGCAGGCGGACTCTCAACCACTGCGCCACCAGGGAAGCCCTCTTGAAGATTTTGATCGAATTAAATCCCTGATGATTTTTTTTGATTTATTAACAGAAGTTTCCTAAATCATGCAGTTTATTATTTTGAAATTAAATGCAAATCTTATGTTTATCCTTGTAAAGTTTATCTGTGTTTTTATTTTTTTCTTCCTTACACAGTGTATCCTAGTGTTTTTAGTTTAATGTTTAATATTAGCCATTTTATAGCTTTATTTAAGCTTTAAATATAATAAGTATTAGTTCTATGCTTTCACTCATATTATCAACACATTTTTGTAAGACAAGGACAAGAGCAGAGCACTGTGGCATTCCATTGCCTGGAATTTCCATTTAGCTGGAAAGATGGTAACTTGGGTGAAAGGATAGAAAAAATACTCATTTTCCAAGTTAATACTGAAGCATTAATTAATTCTCATTTAGTACAATTCTAACAGTTTCTAAAATCACTATCTTTACTATGAATAAAGTTTACAGAGAACTTTTCAAAATGCTTAAAATACCCATAAATTCCTATCCAGTCTGCCCCCAGGCATTACCTATGTGATCCTATCTCCTATTTTTCATCCCTTTCTCTCTCTGCTCTTGCTACTCAGGGACTCCTTCATGTCCCTCATACTTACCAAGCATACTCCCTCTTCAGGCCCCCTGCATATCCTGTTCCCTTGTGTCCATAATGCCGCTCCCTGACCAGATACCTGAATATATAGCCCCAAAACTTCCTTTAAATGTATCCTGAAATTTTATTTCTTACAGAAGCCTTCACTCTCTACTTTATATAATATTGCAATAAGCCTTAATATTTCCTAGCCCCTTGTCCACTTTATTATTCTTCACATTAATTTACATTTTCTAACACAATAAACTATTATTTTGGCTACTGTCTTTCCCTTGCCATGGGATCATATGATCCATGAGAGAGGGGCTTCTGTTTCCTTTAGTTTACTGCTGTATTTCCAGCACTTAGAATTGTGCTTTGCACATAATGTGCAATTAGTAAATATTTGTTGAATGAATAAATCATCCTATCTCCTGGGCCTATCCCCTTAAATAATTTGATTTGATTAGCTGATTGTGGAAATCCAAGAAGAAAAATCAGTAAAGAAAATCACTAAAACCTCATACAGTTTCTCAATGAAGCCAAAGAATCTACTTGTTCCAAAATTGCAACTGACTTGTCACCACCAGAATCCACCCTTGTTCACATAATAAACATTATGTGAATTAATCATGAATAAAATGAAAGATGATCTTCAAAACTTGACTGTAGATTTTAATATTGTTTACACATAAATATTTTATCAGTTATAAATGAGAACTGGAATTTATTTGATTTGTTTTCTTATTTCTATAGTTTATTTGGGATACTAAAGAGCACAGAACTAGGATGTGAAAAATATAAAAATTGAAATATCATTTGGTATATAATTTATTTAAACCACATTGAAAAAAAAACTTTTAAGAAAGCAATTTGATATTCATTGTTAATCTGACTGGAGCCTTGGTGGTAAAGCGTGTGGTGATGGGGAGAGCCTGCATTTGAGAATGAACACGTCAGTTAACAGGTCAAAATATTTCAATAAATAAAATCCAGACAAGCTTTTTAGATAAATACCCACAATCTTGGTCTTTGGAGAGTTAACTAGTTACTTCCAAGAAAAATGTACCAGTCCCACTCATAAATTCCAAATTTGGTACAGAGATGATTTGGACAGAAACAGATGATTTGGTACAAGTTAATCCTTCCTGTTTTGAACTTCAGACACTGGAAACTAAAACCCATTGTTTAATGATTTCTGAAGTCATATGACCAACGAAAACATTTCTGCTCTAAATCTATTTTTACTGATGTTGGGTGGATATCTCCTGCATCCATTCATCAGGAATACTTACATTCCACATTCTGTTAATCTGGAAGTACAAATAGTTAGGTATGTCCAAATTTTAGGAAGTCCTAACTAAAGATTAAAATACTGGCATGGGGATTATTTTATTTCCAAGTTGGTTCTTTGTTTGCATTTTAATAATTTAAATATTTGGTTACTTCATTTCCAATAGAAAGAGTGGTAAAAAGAATGAGAATGACATGAATGAGCATAAAGAATTTCTGAATTTGATTATATATGCTTTTACTTAGTTCTTATTCATATGGGCAACATGAAAATCTATTTTGAATAAACTAAAAAAATTTTAACTATTAAAATTTTTTGACCTATATTTGATAACTTTAATAAGGATGCAATGTGTGTAAACACATGTTGATCAATTGAGAATTAAATTAGAATAATGCATAGCTATTATTCTGTACCTTCAAATATACATTAATAGGATCCAGATCAAAGTATTTTAATTGATTGAAATCGTATGATTGAAACTACATTTGCAAAAGGAGCTCTTGAAAATGCTAATTTTAGTGATAGTCCTCTATCTGCATTACTGAAAACCTTAAAATGTATTCTTCTATTCCACACAGCAATATTTTCACATTTTAAATATGGATTTTGAAGCACATAGATTCGATTAATTGCATTCAGACATATGTTCTTTTCTTCTAAGACATTACACCAAAGAAGTCAGAAAATGCATTAGAAAAGCCATACACGTCTTGATGCTTATCAATGCTATTAGAAAAAATAAAATTCTCTTTCCAAGCCTAAGGTTTTAAAAGTGATTTTCAGTTGGAAATCATATTTGTCTATTCTATCTTAAAGCAACTAAAATAGAATTTACAATTAAATTAAAGACTTCAATGGAACAATAAAAGGAAAAAAGCAATCTCACTGATAACAATAAACCAAAATAACCTGCTTAATAAAAGTTGTCAAAAATTATAAAAGAATATTTTGGAATAATGCATATATCCATTTGAAAGTTCGTCCTTAGAGAGCAGAGAATCTGCTACGTCTCAAGAGCTCGGTAAACATTTAGAGAATAAAAGAATGAGTAAATTAATGAAGTTTAAGGAACTTGATGTACTTTACAAATTCTCATCTTCTGTTCCCTCATAAATTAGTGTAAAGAGGATAAAATTGAAGTGCTATACACACCTTGGAAATCTAGCCCATTGGTCTATACAACAAAGAGAAATAAATCAAAAGGAGGTATGCAGCTTAACCTGAAAGGTTCACAATCATTCCGAAGTACAAAAGACAAAACTATAAGCTGATGAAATAAACTACTGTATATTTTAAAAAATTAATTTATTAAATGAACATTTATTGAACATCTACACTACACAAGGCACAATGAAAATTCAGAGGAATTGTAAATATCTGTGGAAATAAAAAAAGGAAAGTCACAGTAAAAAACACTGAAAATTATTAACACATTATGAAATAGTGAGCTTATCTTTTTAAAAGATTTTTTAAAGGATGACTGTACCATTAAAAGTTTAAAATTCTAATCACAATAACTTCCCTGTTCTATTTCTGTGTTTACCACATTCTGAATTTCAGAAATTCAGTTTCCCACATAACCTGAAGGGAAGAATGATCTATCTACTTATCAGTACATTTAACATTATAAATTAATGATTTTTTTAAATATTTGCATCTCATTTGCTTTTTTTAAATCTTCCAAATTGTTTTTCAAAAAAGCTATACCCATTACCACTAGAAATCTGCAAGTTTATCCACATCCTCATTCGTACATGGTACTATCAGACTTTCAATTTGTCATTCTAATGGTTATGTGGAGGTATTTCACTGTGGTTTTGATTTGCATTCCTTTAGTTACTAATGAGGATGAGCATATTTTATTTGCTTATTTGTAATACATATTTTCTTGGCTAAATATCTGTTCAGTCTTTGCCCGTGTACTAATTAGGTTGTCTGCCTTCGTGATATTGAGTTGGAAGAGGTTTTTGTTTATTTGCTTTTCTGTTGCACAAATTCTAGACACAAGTCCCTTATCAGAACTACTTTTTCAAAATATTTTGTCTCAGTCTGTGCTTTGACATTTCATTTTCTTAAATTTTATTTTATAGTTTGTAAGGTTATTTTGTCCTATTTAAAAATTATTTGTCTAAATGAATGTCACTAGATTTTCTCCTATTTTTATCTAGACATTTTATAGTGTTGTTCTCAAATTTAGCTCTGTGATCCATTTCTGGATATTTTTTGTTAAAGTAACAAAATGGTGTAAGAGAAGCATCTGAGTTCTAGCACCATTTATTGAAAAGATTATCCTCTTCCACTGACTTGCCTTGGAAACTTGGTCAAAATTCAATTGACCATATGCATGTATGGATTTTATTTTGTTAATCTGTATGTTTATCTTCATGCCAGTACAACACTATCTTGATTACTATAGCTTTATGTAAAAGCTTGAAGTCAGGTAGGTGAGATCCTTAAATTTTGTTCTGTAATTGATTTTTATATATTGACTTTGTATCCTGTGACATTGCTCAACTCAGTTATTAGTTCTAGTTGCCCTTTGCTAATTCTGTAGGATTTTCTACATAGATGATCATCTTGTCCACAAATAAAAACAGTTCTGTCTCTTCCTTTTCAATCCATTTCCTTTTCATTTTGTTTCTCTTGCTGTTTATTGCACTGGCTAAATCTCCAGTATAGAGTAGAATGGAAGAATACCCATCTTTACCTTGTTCCCAACTTAGGGGGAAAGCAATCATGTTTTCACCTTTAAATATCATGTTAGCTTTAAAATTGTCATATTTGTCCTTTATCTAGATGCCTTATAGCAAGCTCCCTTTTATATCTCATTTACTGAGGCTTTTTTAATTATGAATGTTGAATTTTGACAAATGTACTTTTCCCTGCATCTGAGATGATCCTCTGGTTTATTTGTTTTATTAGTATAAATAATTACATGATACCAGGATAATATAACCCTGCAGAGACCACTCTGTGCAGTCATTGATCTCTCCAGGCAATAGTTACCAGCTTTTGGGGCGTGCTACTTCTTTTAACTTCCATGACACAAAAAAATATACATCGTGTATTACCAGGAACTGTTATCATCTGATCATGGTGTAATCTATATAAGTTGCTTTATCTTAAGATTTAGTTGGTACATTTAAAAACATGATTTTTACTTTAATTTTTATTATTTAAACAAACAAAAGAATAAAGAAAATTGTGCATTGACCCTCATATGGCCATCAGCCAGATTTAGCAATCATCAAAACTTTGCCTATTTGTTTCTTCTGTTAGTTTTCATCTTTTCCTTTTCGTTGCTGAATTATTTTAAGGCAAATTTAAACCTCTTTTACTTCAAACCAATACATTTTAGTATGCATATCTAATCACATAAAAAATCATTTTAAAAGTGAGTAATTTCTTATATAATTAAAAAGAAATTATCACACCCAAGAAACTTAAAAATTACTCTTTAATATAATTTAATACTTTGCTTCTCAAAACATAGTCTGCAAACAAAAAGCAGCAGAGGGCTTCCTTGGTGGCTCAGTGGATAAGAATCCACTGGCTGATGCAGGGGACACAGGTTCGAGCCCTGGTCTGGGACAACCCCACATGCTGTGGAACAACTAAGCCTGTGTGCCACAACTACTGAGCCTGCGCTCTAGAGCCCGCGAGCCACAACTACTGAGCCCGCGTGACACAACTACTGAAGCCTGCATGCCCAGAGCCCATGCTTTGCAACAAAAGAAGCCACCGCAATGAGAAGCCTGTGCACCGCAATGAAGAGTAGACCCTGCTCGCTGCAACTAGAGGAAAGCCCGCGCGCAGCAATGAAGACCCAATGCAGCCAAAAATAAAAAATTAATAAACAAAACTTAATTTAAAAAAGTAATTAAAAAGAAGCAGCAGAATTTGGTAGCTTGTTAGAAATTCAGTATCTCAGCTTCACTGAAAACTGTTGAATCAGAAGCTTCATTTAAAAAGATCCCAAAGTGCTTATAATACATCTGAAAATTTGAAATCTAATGCTCAGATATGTAGTCACATTTCCCCAATTGCTTTAAAAATATATACTTTTTACATTTGGTTTGTTTGAAGAAGTTTCCAAACAATATTTACATGTGACATTGACTTTTTATGTCTCTTAAGTTATTTTATATAAAGCATCCCCCTCCCATTTCTTTTCTGTCTTTTGCTTACCGAAAAAACTGAGAGTTAATTAGAATGCCCCCAAGTTTTTCTATTTGCATTTTTTGGTATCTTTAAAATTGTTCCCCTGCTCTCTGTATCTCTTATGACTTTAGATGAGCTTCAGAGGCTTGATTTGACTCAGGTTCAACTTAAATAAAATATGGGTGATTCTGTGTGCTTCATATTAATTACATTAGGAAGCACACAATGTGTTATTCCACCATTTTAAGTGATGCTAACACTAAAAACACAGATGGCAGAATTTCATTCTTTTTATGGCTGAACAATATTCCATTGCATTTATATACCATTTCTTATTTATGCATTTATCTGTTGATGGACACTTAGGTTGCTTCAGTATCTTGGGTACTGTAAATAACACTACTAGGAATATTAAGGTGCCTGTATCTTTTTGAATTAGTGTTTTCATTTTCTTCAGGTATATATCCAGGAGTGGACTCGCTGGATTATATGTTAGTTCTATATTTGTTTTTTTTTAGGAACCTCCATACTGTTTTCCATGTGGCTGCACTAATTTACATTCCCATCTACAGTGTACTAGGGTTCCCTTTCTCCACATCCTCACCAATAGTCATTATCTCTAGACTTTTTGATGATAGCCATTCTGACAGGTGTGAAGTGGTTCGTCATTGTGGTTTTGATTTACATTTCTCTGATGATTACCAATGTTGAGCATCTTTTCATGTGTATGTTGGCCATCTGTATGTCTTCTTTGCAAAAATATCTATTCAGGTCTGCCCATTTTTAAATTGGGTTGTTGGCTTTTTTGATATTGAGTTGTATGAACTGTTGATATATCTTTGATAATCACCCCTTATTGGTCATATCATTTGCAAATATTTTCTTCATTCAATAGGTTGTTTTTTCTTGTTGGTGGTTTCCTTTGCTGTGCTAAATCTTTTAAGTTTATTTAGGTCACATTTGTTAATTTTGCTTTTGTTTCCTTAGCCTTAGGTGCAGGCCCCAAAAAAATATTTCTCTGATTTATGTCAAAGAGTGTTCTAGGAGTCTTATGATTTCTGTTTTTTAAGTCTTTAATCCATTTTGAGTTTATTTTTGTATATGGTGTGAGAAAATGTTCAAATTTCATTCTTTATATGTAGCTGTCCAGGTTTCCCAGCAGCACTTATTGAAGATACTATCTTTTCTCCATTGTATCTTTTTGCCTTTGTCAGAGATTGACTATAGGTGTGTGGGTTTATTTCTGGTCTCTTTATTCTGTTCCATTGATCTATGTGTCTGTTTTTGTGCTTGTGCCATACTGTTTTTTGATTACTATACCTTAGTAGTATATTTTGATGTCAGGGAATGTGTTACCTCCAGCTCTGTTCTTTTTTCTCAAGATTGCTTTGACACTTTGGGGTCTTTTGTGGTTCCATCTTAGGATTATTTCTTCTAGTTCTGTGAAAAATGTCATGGGTATTTTGATAGGGATTGCATTAAATCTGTAGATTGATTTAAGTAGTATGGTCACTTTAACAATATTAATTCTTCCAATCCACGAACATGGGATATCTTTCCATTTATTTGTATCATCTTCAATTTCCTTCATCAGTGTCTTGTAGTTTTCAGAGTATAGGTCTTTCACATCCTTGGTTAAATTTATTCCTAGGTATTTAGTTGCTGATTTTAAGAGTAAGGAATTGATGTCAAGTTATTTCCAGTGGTTTACAGTGAGTTTCTCTACCCCTTCCTATCTTTTTTTACCTTTCTGTTTTTCTTTCACTCATTCTCTCTCTACAGTTTTGAGTGCTGTGTACAATTACCATTAATCATTCTTTTTGATGTTAAAATTATCCAATATTTGGAAAATATGAGCTCTTTTATATTGATCTCCATGTTGTTTCACACAAAATAACAATTGATAAATACTTGATTGCCCACTGAAATTCTCCAGGTTCATTATATATTTTCTGTTTCAGGCTGAAATCAGTATTCTTTGCAAAATCCATAGTTCCTTTTAATGGGGAATCATATCTGAGGGCCATATCATGGATGAGTAATGTTTATTCTTATTGGGTTGTCATTGCTTGTTAGGTATTTTCAGTGACCATATTTTGGAAATAATAGTAATAATAGTTAGATAATTATATATTATAATATAATTGTTATCCTAGTGCTAATTTTAAAATTTTAAATATTGCTTTTAATTGAGATAATATTCACATATAATTAAATAACATTAAATAAATACACATGTGGAAACTCTGGTTCTGGTAATATGGCTATCTAAGGTCCCAGGCTGACCCACCATAAAATGTTGTATAAAAATCTTCTTAAATTCACCCACGAGCTGGCAAAAATGTAAGGGTTCAGATCAAAATTAAAGGGGCACTAAATTTGCCTTTTCCTGAGAAATTTTTTCTGAATCAGGTTTTGCAAACTTGTGGAAATTGGGTGGGACAAGAATTCAGTTTCAGAGCCTGAGGTGATGGATAGAGTTGAAGACTTCTGTAAAGCCCAACCCACCAAAAATCTTCACCTGATTTGTAAGAATGAGCTAGAAATCCCCTTCCCCAAACTGAGTGCTACTAGCCAACAGACTGCACAAAAGATAAAAAAAAATCACTTGTGAGAATTTGATTTGTAACCATAAGTTAGATATTATACAAGTTGACAGCCTGAGTTCAAAATAATGTGGTCCAAAAACCACTTAAGCCAAGAATTTAGTTTAAAATATCCTAGATCAGTGCTCCCAGTTGACTGACAAAAGTAAATACAAATACTCTCTGAAAGAATCCACCTTCATCCCAGGCTTAAAGTATTTCCAAGATAAGATTCCAACTAGCATTTATACTCAAAAGTAACAATACATACAAAGATCATCATGAGCAAGAATCGGAAACAAAATATGTAGCTGAATTACACTAATGTGTTTATGTGTGTATATATAATTTACTATAGGGTAAACAAATACAAAGGACCTAGAATTAAACCTAACAAAATCTGTGCATAATATTTGTACATATTGTATAAAGCTATAATGAAACATTTGAGAGACCTACCTAACGGAGAAATATATCACGTTCATGGATTGGAAGATTCAATATTATAAAGATCTCATTTTACCCACTTTGATCTACAAAGTCACTTTGATCTACAAAGTCACTGTAATCCCAATCAAGATCAAAAGAGTTTTTGGTAGGACTTAGATGTAAATTCTAAAATATATGTGGAAATTTAAAAGGTCGAGGCAAGTCAAGACAATCCTGTAATAGGAGAAAACTGTGGCTGAATTTGCTTGCCAGATACCAAGACTTAATTTGAAACTGTGATAATTAAGACAATGAATAGTGTTAATAACAGAATAGAATATAGTACCCTAAAATGGATACCAATATAGAAACTTGATTTTTGACAGAGCTGAAGTTGAAAATTATTGTGCTTGGACAATTGGTCATCCATATGTTAGTAAAATCTTTGACAGCATGTTTTCTTTAAAAATGTCTTTTTCTTTTATTGCATAATCAGCTCACCTGAAATATGCATGGGAGATAAGGTCAATGACAATGTCCAAAAGCTATAAAATAAGTGATCGGATTTCCAGAGGGTGTAATAGTTTTAGACATAAAGAAAACTTAAGTGAAATAAATGTTAAACTCTATCCAGTTGAGAATAATAGAAATTATAATTTGTTTACCCTAAATAGAAGGAAAAAGTGGGGTCAAATCCAATAATTTGAATGAAAAATCAGAGACCTTATATAAAAATTACTTCATTCAAAAACAAATGACTCAAAGACTATAACATGTCTTACCCAACTCAAACCAGGCAGTAAGTGGACAGCAAGGATTAGATTTTTGCATTTTCTAATTCTCATGCAAATTCTTTCCAGCACAACACAACATCCGTAGGAGGTTAAATCATAGAACAACAGAGATAAATGATGGTGGCATATTAGAAAGTTTCAAATGAATTGTACAGGAAACAAATCTATAGAAGTTGATAAAAGAATAGATTTACTTTCATGAAAGACTTGAAGAAAAGTGTTTATAAATTATGTAAAATAAGGATTTGATTAAGTAATACCAAGCTGTAAACGAGTGAATAAGAAATGGAATGAATGAGTCATAATTTTACTCTATCATGAGTATGTAAGTCACCAATGAGTCAGCAGCCTCCACACGTACAAATCATAATAGTAAACAAATTTTACATCTGGAAAAAAATCCTTTCTCTCTTGGCTCTCCCAATTGTTGCTATTTATAGATTTAGGGCTTTTATTTGAGATATATTTATAAATTTCTACAGTGTCTCTAAAATATATAGTAATTTATGGCTAATATCCAATTATTAGAGCATGAATAGATGCAGTCTTCATAGTTAAAACATTATAGTAATATGAAAATCTATATACTAGATATTTTTCAGAATTAAAACATTTATTCCACAATTTTAAAATAACTTTTCTCATTGAAAATATTTAAAGTTTATGAAACCAAATTTTTAAAAAAATTCAACCCTATTTTTTAGGAAAGTGCAGCCCTGATGCAGAAAATAGACACATAGATAAGTTCTCGCCTACCCTTTAAAACATCTGAATATTGTCCTGTCCAACTCTAAAAATGAATCAGTGGTTCGATTTAATTTGATATTAGATCTAATCCTGAAAAATTAATACCAAAAATAGAGAGTACAGGTTTCATTTTTTGAATTCACAAATATAATTTCAGCTGAAAGTGATTTACAGTATTTTAAAATCATTTTAATAAGTCTCTTTTCATTGTCCTAATCTTCTTGGCAATAGCCAGCTGTTTATTGATGCCCCTTGGCAGAATAAAAATGAGATAGTCTGTCCAGTGGTAACAGTTCCTGAACCCCATGATCTGCAACATCTCAACTTCTGGAACATTCTTATTGTCATTGAAGCTTTCACTATACATCTATTTCTTGGCTCTGCCCTAGCTGGAAAACTAGGGAATAATAATATTTCAGGTTTTCCAATGATTACAAAAGAAATTCCTATATACTGCAATCAGTATATCCTTTCCATTCTAAATACTAAGCAACTATATATTGATAAGTTTTTTGCCATTTTATATTATAATGTGATCTGTTCTCAGACTCTGAACAACTGTGATTTTTTTTTTCCATTTCAATTATTCTTTCAGAAATAAGAAGAACCATTCCATTGGTGTAGTGCCTTTGGGCTCCCTATCTAAAGAATTTCACACATATAGCAAATATATTTTTCCTGTTCTCTTATGGCTTTTATTAAAGCTTATGCAATGCTTGTTAAATCACTTAGATTCTGACACTCAAAACAATGTGTAACTCTTGAATGATCAAAACCAATTTGCTGGGAATTTCCCCATGGCTACAATAGGGTAACTTTGGCTGACTAACACTCCTAGAGAGAAGAACTAGAAAAAAACAGCTAAAACTACAAAGTGGGAGGGGATTTGTTTGAAGTCCTTGGAGAGTTGCTGAAGCTATCAGGACTAAAGGGGTCAAAATCCCAGAGAAGTGAACCACAATGAGATGAGCTAACATTCTGTGAGCAGATTTCATTCTCTGAGCATTTGCTGATTCTTGGAATGGGGAGAGAGACTGAGAATTCAGGCAGAAGACATCAGTTAAAAGAAAAAGAAAACAGTTTTGGTTAACACATGAGGTATGTAGGGAACCATATGGGATTGAAAGACAAAAACTGGAGTGAGTCATCCAGAATTTAAGAAGCAAAATCTAAGAGTGAGGGAGGCAAAGAGAACTGGCATTACTTACACTTAACAGTATTCCTTCTTGAAGCATTTGTTCAATTCTATGCACAAAGAAAAAGTCTAAAAAACTAAGCATAAAGGAGAAACTATTTAAAAACTGAGAGTATTTGGAAGTGTTTTAGTGCCAAGAAAATAAGAATTGAAATTAAGGATCTTAAGGAGAACAGACTCTAATAAGTATCCTAGGCTCTAAGGTAATGCCTCAAAGAACAATGGGAGTACTGGATAAAACAGAGATAAACTGAGCCATCTAAAAACTGCAATCCAGCTACATAAACGAAGCCCTGATTTACTGTGATCTTTCTCTCAACTCAGGGTCTCCACCAAACGGTAGTCTAAACCCTTTCTGAAGCTAATAGCACCACCCTGAGCTCCTACAACATTTTTAAAGAATTCTGGCTTTCAATCAGAAAGAGACGTACAGATCACTTATGAAATTTGGCAGCCACAGATTTTATTAATATGGTTTTAAAAATGGGTAGAAATCTAGTTCTGTAAGCAGAATACCTGAGAAAAGAACCAAATGGAAAGTGTAAAACTAAAAACTGCAGTAATCAAAACTAAGAGCTGAATTGTTGATTTTAACATCCTGTTAGACACAGCAAAAAGTAGGATTAGTAAACAGAAATATAGATCTGTAGAAAATATTCAAGCTGAAGCACAGGGATTCAAAGGAAGCACAGAAAATTCAAGAGAAGTACAGAAGAAGGAGGAAGAGGAGGATAAAGTGAGGGGAGGAAGGGGAAGAAAGGGAGAGAAAAGAACATTGAAGAAATATGGGACATTGTAAAAAGAAAAAAAGATCTATCATGTTTAGAGTCCCAAAAACTGAAAAGAGAACTTAAAGCAAATATATATACATATATATATATGTATATGTATTTGAAATACTAATATCTAAGCATTTTTTAAAACTGGCAAAGTAATTAAGCCAATGATCCAAAAGTACCATACACCTCAAGCAAGATAAATTCACCACATTAAGAAAGAGGAGAGGGACTTTCCTGGCCGTCCAATGGTTAAGACTCAGTGCTTCCAATGCAGGGGGCACGGGTTCAATCCCTGGTTGGGGAACTAAGATCCCGCATGCCACACAGTGTAGATAAATAAATAAATAAATAAATAAATAAATAAAAGAAAGGAAATTATAGGATGAGGTTAAGAGATGCAGAAAAAAAATGTTTTAATAAAACACAACAAATAACTTTTTAAAAATCTAAGAAAACAATGACTATGATAGAACTTTTGATTAAAAAAATATCTACCAAAAAAGATAAAACCCATCAGCAAATATGATATGTATTGTAGAACGTTGAAGGCTTTCCTCTTGAGATCAGAAATAAGATATTTGTTTCTATTAAACCTTGTATGGGAAGTCCTAGACAGTTTACTAATAAGGCAATAAAAAGGATAAAAAAGTATAAATAGTGGGAAAACACTAAAAGGGTCATAATTTGCAGATAATAGAATCTAGAAAATCCTAAATAATCCACAAATTTTAAAAAATCGAGCTAACAAGCAAATAAACCATACAATGTATACTGATATGGCCAATATGCAAAGATCAATGAATATATATATGTATAACAATTAATTAGAGAATGAAATTTAAGGATACCATTTACAATAGAATAAAAAATCATATAACTTAGAATAAGTTTAATGTTTGATATAAAAGCATCTAAACAGAAAAATACAAAATATTATTGGCAAACTAAAAGAAGGCCTAAACAAGAGAATGTATACACCATACATTTCAAAGATTCAATGTTGTCAAAATATTTGTTCTTCAAAAATTGATCAATAGAAAAAAACAATCTCAATCAAAACCCTAGAAGATTATTTTTGTGTGTATATGTATGTTAACAAGATTATTCTAAAATTACATGAAAATTCAGAGTCAAGTATAGTCAGTCTATTCTTGAAGTAGAATAAAGTTCAATGATACACACTACAGGATATCTAGACTTGTTTTAAGTACAGTATATTACTGGTGCAAGCAAGACAAACAGACAAATACATCAGAATACAGAGTTCAGAAATGAACTTACTCTTATAAATTCAGTTGATTTACAAAATGGTGCCACTTGAAATACAGTGAAGAAAGATGTTCTTTTCAATAAATGACATTGATTCATTTGGATATCCATGTGAAAAATTAAAAATATCTACAGCTTACCCATACACAAAAAATGGTATGAATGGACTGCAGACCTGTAAATTTAAAAGGTGAACAATAAAATTTCTGAAAGATAAGATAGGAAAACAACTTCTTGACTTTGAAATAAGCAAACATTTCTTAAGCAGGATATAAAACCAATAGCAAGAAGAAAAGGATTAATATAGTCAAGCTCATTAAAAATAAATATTTCTGTTTATCAAAAGATAACATTATGACAATGAAAAAGTAAGTCTCAGAGTTGAAAATATTTGCAATATATCAACCTGACAAAGAATTTTTCTCCAGAGTTCATCAGTAAGGAAAAGACAGAATCCCAGTTTAAAAAAAAAAAAGATTAAAAATTAAATGGAGGAGGGGGATCAAGATGGCTAAGAGGACATGGAGCTCACTCCTCCCACAAACACATCAAAAATACATCTACATGTGGAACAGTTCTCACAGGAAACCAACGGGAAACTGGGAGAAGATCACCTATACAACCAGAGCTGCAAGATAGATCTCCGTGTAATCAAATAGGATGGGGGAAAAGGGCATCAGGACAGGATCTGTGCCCCTTGGAGGGATCTGTAAGGAAGAAAAGGTCCACATGGTCAGACCCTCACTCTGGGGAGCCCCCTTGCCTTCTGGGAAATCCACTGGAACAGACAGAAGGGATAAAGAAGCCTAAATTCTACTTGCAAGGAGTGTGCACATGCTGGCTTGCTAACAATCAGGGCAGGGAGAGACTTGTGCTGGAGGCTGCTGCATTGCTGCACTTCCCAATCCGAAGGGGCAAACACCCTGGCCCTACTCGCTCCACACCACATCCTGGCAGGAGATCAGGGCAGAGATTCAGTCTAGCTGCACATGGACAGATCACCGTGCCTGGGATGTGATCCAGGCTAATACAGAGACCATTGTCAGCGCACATGGGAGTAGTGGGTGAAACTGGGCAGACACAGTCAGTGCCTATACTGGGCAGTGCCACAAGATTGCACAGCAGTTAAGTGCTGAATTGGGTAGACAGGCCCTGGGGGAGGATTTGGTCTAGCTGTGCAGAGAAAATCCTGAGGGCCTGGTGTTTAGTCCCCCCAGGGAAGTTGTCAGCACAGGCATGGCAGGGCTAGACTAGCCACGGCAGACATTGTTGAAGCATGCACTCTGTGGCACCGCAAAAACACACAGTGGCTGGGTGCTGAGTCTCATGGAATACATGGCAATTCATTACCTGGTGGGAGCGCCCTGGCTCTGCCCACTCCACACTCAGCATGGTGCCGGTTTGGTGCAGACAGGTCCTGGGAGAGGTGTGCCACAGAGGCAGCCCAGCTCCCAGGCAGCAGCACAGCAACCTCAATTTCTGCAGCCTCAGTGTCCCACCCCCAACACCAGCCTGCTCCACACCACAGCCTAGCACTAAGTCTGGAACAAACACGACAAAGAAAGGGAAGTGACCTTGGGCTGCTTTTGGGCTGAACCGCAGATGGCTACATGGGCAGTGCATAGATTTGCTGTGACCACATGTGCCTCACTTACTCAGCGGTCACCTCTTTCAGGGCAGGGCATGCCCTCAAGGGCAGCGGAGCCTGATCGAACCCAACCCTCAAGGTTTCTACTCTAAGGACTGTGGAGCAGACCCTGCCCCCTGACAGGGCAGTGACAGCTAGGGGACAAAGAGTAGGCCCTGACCCGCATCCAGTGCAGTCTCCAGACACCACAACACCAATCACACCCCCTATCAAGGGGATAACGACCATCACACTCTGAGGAAAGACATGGCTGGTATCCATACTAAACCAGCCCTCACAGCAAAAATATTGGACTCACAGTCTACACAGGGATGCTCCCACATAAGAACAAACTTTCAAGACCACAGTACATAACTGTTTCTCCTAAATTCATAGAGACAGAGAAAGCTAAGTAGAATGAAAAAGCAGAGGAACTACTCCTAATTAGAAGAACGAGAGAAATCCCTTGCAAGAACAAATAATAAAACAGACCTCTCCAGTCTACTAGACCCCAAGTTCGAAAAGGAGTTAATAAAAATGCTAAAGGATTTAAGAAAGATTATCAGTAGAAATGCAGGTCACTGTAACAAGGAGCTAGATATTATAAAGGTGAACCATTTAAAATTAGACAATTCAATTGCTGAGATAAAATCCAATCTGGAGGGCTTCCCTGGTGGCGCAGTGGTTGAAAGTCCGCCTGCCGATGCAGGGAACACAGGTTTGTGCCCCAGTCCGGGAAGATCCCACATGCCGCGGAGCGGCTAGGGCCATGGCCGCTGAGCCTGCGCGTCCGGAGCCTGTGCTCCGCAGCAGGAGAGGCCACAACAGTGAGAGACCCGCGTACCGCAAAAAAAAGAAAAAAAGAAAAACCAATCTGGAAGCAATGGTGGCAGACTAAATGACACGGAACAAATAAATGATCTAGAAGATAGACTAATAGAAATTACCTCATCAGAGCAGCAGACAGAAAGACAAAAGAAAAAAAAAAGAAAAAAAAAAAAAGCAACATATGAGATCTATAAGATAATGTAAAACATGCCAACCTGCACATAATAGGGGCTCCAGAAAGAGGAGAGAAAAGGGGATCAAAAGTGTATTTGAAGAATTATGGCTGAAAACTTCCCAATCCTAAAGAAGGAAACAGATATCCAGGTACTGGAAGCACAGAAGGACCCAAACAAGATGAACCCAAACAGACCCATACCAAGACATATTATAATTAAAATGGCAAAAGTTAAAGAGAAGGTTCTGAAGGCAGCAAGGAAAAAACAAAGAGTCAGTTACAAGAGAGCTCCCATAAAGCTATCAGCTGATTTCTCTGCAGAAACCTTGCAAGCCAGAAGGGAGTAGCATGACATATTCAAAGTCCTAAAAGGGAAATACCTGCAAACTCTGATACTCTACCCAGCAAGATCATCATTTAGAATGGAAAGAGAGATAAAGAATTTCTCAGCCAAGCAAAAACTAAAAGAATTCAGCAATACTAAATCTAACCTAAAAGAAATATTGAAAGATCTTCTCTAAATAGAAAAGAAGCAAGAATCTACATCAAAGGGAAAATCAAATAGGAAAGACAAATATATAAAAGGATTGAAGATCATTTAACTAAAACAGTACATAGATTTAAAAACAATTAAAAATTTTTGTAAAATTGATTTTAAGTACAATTAACAGCAAAAGGTTAAGCATGAAGATGTAAAACAGGACATCAAATTCACAAATTGGGGAGTACAGTATAAAATTAGAGATCTTTTAGGATGTGTTTGAATTTGTATGACTATCAGTTTAAATCAATAGATATAGTTATGGGTCAACATACTTGAACTCCAGGGTAACTACAAGTTAAAAATGTACAATAGATACACAAAAACCAAAAAATAAGGAATTCAAGCTTACTACAAAAAATAATAATAAATCAAACCACGAAAGGAAACACAAAAAGAAGAAATGAACAAAGAAGAACTACAAAAACAACTAGAAAAGAAGGAATTAATTTCCAAAATATACATACAACTCATACTGAAAAAACAAACAATACAATAAAAAAATGGGCAGAAGACATAAACAGATATTTCTGCAAAGAAGACATACAAATGAAAATATGCTCAACATGACTAATTATTAGATAAATGCAAGTCAAAACTACAATGAGATATGACCTCACACCTGTCAGAATGTCTGTCATCAGTAAGTCTATAAATAGTAAATGCTGGATAGATAACAGAGGAAAGGGAACCCTCCTACACTGTTGGTGGGAATATAAATTGGTTGCAGTCCCTATGCAAAACAGTATGGAGGTGCCTTAAAAAACTAAAAATAGAGCTACCATATGATCCAGCAATCCGACTCCTGGGTATATATCTAAAAAAGATGAAAACTCTAATTCAAAAAGTTAAATTCACCCCAGTGTTCATAACAGTACTATTTACAGTAGTGGAAACAACCAAAGTGCTCATCAACAGACAATGGCTTAAGGAGATGTGGTATATACAATGGAATATTACTCAGTCATAAAAAAGAATGAAATATTGCCTTTTGCAGCAACGTGGATGGACCTAGAGAATATTATATTTAATGAAGTAAGTCAGACAAAGACAAATTTTATATATCACTTATATGTGGAAACTAAAGAATAATACAAATGAATCTATATACAAAACATAAACAGACTCACAGACATAGAAAATAAACTTATGGTTACGAAAGGGGAAAGGGGGTGGAGGGATAAATTAAGAGTATGGGATAAACAAACTACTATACATAAAATATATAAGCATTAAGGATTTACTGTATTGTACAGAAAACTATATTCAATATCTTATAATAACTTATAATGGGAAATAATCATATATATACATATATATTATATATATGTGCATATACATATGAATATATGTACATATACATAACAGAATCACTTTGCTGTATACCTGAAACTAACACAATATTGTAAATCAACTATACTTCAATTTAAAACAATTGAATGAGTGCTTCAGAAAAGATGATATCCAAATGCTCATTTAAAATATCTAACATATTTTAACATCATTGCCCATAAGATAAACAATTCAATTTTAAAATGCAAATCACCACTAAGCACCTGTAAGAATGGATAAGATTAAAAGACCATACCAAGTATTGGTGCAAATTCAATAGTATAGGACTTTTTATACACTGCCAGTGGGAATATAAAGGGACACAGTCACTCTGAAAAATTGTTTGGCAATCTTTTGTAATATTAGACATACATAACCAAAAATTCCATTCCTAGATGTATACGCAACAGAACTGCCTTCATATGTGGACCACAAGACAAATTCAAGGATGTTAATAGAAGCATTATTCATAAGAGCCCCAAACTGGGGGAAAAAATGTTCATCAATACTGGGATTGATAAATTGTGGTAAATGCTTAAAATGGAATACTATAAGTCAGCCTTTAAAAAGACAAAGCTCACGTTCCACCCAAGAGCAGGGCAAAATGTAGCATATTGTTGAGTGAAATAAGCCAGAACCACTTCAAGAATATTCTCACTTGCATCCCAGTCTCCCAGCCTTCCAGCCTCCTGGTACAGTTTACCTATCTACCTCTAATTGTCAATTATACCAATATTAAATATTTTATATTAAATATTAAAGTGTTGCCTAATATGGTTAACAAAATTTTGATTTCATCAGCATGTTCTTTGGGATTCATCTGGTCCCAGATTCATACTTTCTAATATTCATGCATCTGTCACCAGAGCAAAGAGTCACTGGCTCTTTCTCTATGTCTAGCATATGTTTCCTCCTGGATAACAGAGAAGGAGAATCCTGAAATCATCTCATTTCTTTTGCAGGCACTGAGCCTCTACTATGACACTGCCTCTGAAGCCTGAACTATTGCTATATAAATTGTCAGCCTATCTAAACTTATATACTAGTTTCACTATTTTAAAGCATAGACCAAAAATTATGCTTTAGTTCAATTCAATAACTATATACTGAGCATCTATTATGTAAAAGACATTCTAGTGCAAAGAAAGAGCCAGCAAAACTCCTCTCTGGTGCCTGATACTGCCACCTCTAAAAGAGAGTCTCTGTATTTATTCAACAAATAGAATTGAATTTGTACCATGGGAAAGAAATTTTATCTACGTACACACTAATTAAAAAATAGAGGGATAAAATAAAAGAAAAAAAACCTTAATTTAAAACAAATCATATTTGACTGATTAAATTAGTCAAAACTACTAAACAATCTGAACTTGGAGAAAATAACCTAAAATAACCTCTATTCTTTTTAATGTATTTTAAGAACTGGAGAGTGACACTTGTAGTAATAACTTAAATGTTTTATGCTGATGTTTTCAAACTAAATTCCAAGCCCTTAGATTTGATTAGAAACATTGGACTACTGTAGGTTAGTTGGGTGAATATGTTCTCTGCTGGAAAATGAGGGAGTAGCCCCAGTCTTGGTTAGGTCAGCCAAGAGCTAAAGGGAGGAGAAAGAAAGGAGCAAAAATCAAAAATTACTAAACCATATTGTATGCATTTAAAAAGCATATTTTATGTTATTTCTTCCAGGTAGAAAGAAGAAAAATCTGGTAACAATTTACACTGATACTTAGATCCATTCCTAAGAGTGTTAGTTAGTGTGGGGTAATAATAAATGTACCAAGTTTGTATTTATTATTTTAAATTTTATGATTATAATTTTAAATTTTGGACTGTAACATGGGACATCGTTTTTTAATCCCAGTAGAACATGGACTCAAGCCTCACTATCCAGCCTCTGCAATGTACAGTGTTAATACCCAAACCTCCATGCTCCAAGAACCACCTTGCCTACCTACAAGAGCACTGCTGCCTATGCATCACTTTGAAATGTAATTCGCCCCTGCGAGCAGCACAGCTGGGTTTGGGTGGCCAAGTCTACTGCCGATCCACAATAGTATTTCTATGAGGTCATTCCCAAGAGGACATTGGATGTTGGGAGATCTTAGGCATCACCTTCTACCTTCTTTCTGCTCTTCCAAAATAAAAAGGATCATATTTTTTTCCATGTTACACCCATTTAGGACATCCAACAAAAGCTTGCTTAAGACAAAATATATTACAGAAATTGTTAAAACTGTTCTGTCAATGGTTGCTTAGACAGCTGAGCCAGAACAGTGCAGCTGGTCCAGTTTTCCAAACGACAATGATTATGGTTTCCAGTGCACCTTCTGAGGCCATTGCTGTCACCTAGAAGCTGGTGAAGTCAGAAATGTGCCACTCCAGAGTGGATATGAAAACTATCTTTGGACCATGTAGCAGATGTGCAACATCTCTGTTCTACTAAAGTCAGGAAACAACACTCGTATGTGACATTATACTTGGTACATAGGCAGTATACTAAACCAAATTTGTTTCTATTTTAAAAGATTATAGCCTTGAGCAGATCTTTCAAATTATGCAGAGCCTCTATCTTCTAGCACTGAAATATGGTGCCAAGCCAGCTGGGTTAAAATTAGCATAACTCACGAACCTACACTTGTACTTCCTTTGTTCTGGAGTTGTCTCTGTCTGCATCTGGCTCACCATCCTAATTCCTTTCTTTGGTTGACTTTTCTCTAGGAAACCCTTTTCTTGCTCCAGGTAATCTGAACTCCACAGATATAAAACCAGTCCTTGAAATCATTTTAATATGTTTGTGCCACAGTAGTTACATTAGCTCAAATTATTTATCTGGGAGGATCATCAGTCCCAATATAAATTAGTGGATATAAATAGTTAAAAGCAGGGATGGCATATCACCTAGCTCCATTCATTAGGGAACATTGGTATGGGTGTGATGGTCAGGAGAATTAAAGAGGTGTAGTTGCAGTGCCAGAGGTAGATAATAAGAAATCACAGAAACTGAAGGTGACATTTTCAAATGTGTGGCAGCCAAGAAAAAGATGTTTTGGTACAGAAACACACAAGAGACAGCATAGGGTGAAATTTCATTATGTCATATACAAAATATAGAATTTTGCTATTATAGAATGTGTAAAAATAGCAACTGTTTTGATATATGTTACCAAGAAGTCTAGTTTAAAAGAAATGTTTGGCTTCCTTGACTTGTGATTTAGTATATATTCATTTTCAGAAGATGCCTCTTCAGTTATTTTTGTTGTATTTATGTTCTATCGATACTTCTTTCCAGCAAAAAGTTAATATATTATTTGATAGTAACATCAGCTTCCTCAAAGTAAAACAAGATCAGCTCAGATCAAGAAATTAATCCCTATGGGATATTGAGGAGAAAGAAAATATATCTCCAGAGTGTTTGGATTCATTTGAATTTTTCACTGGCGTATTTTTTTTTCTTTTTGAATGTTTCCATGTCATAGATAATTCCAGTTTTACTAGTTTTATTTATTTATTTATAAATAAACACAAGTTCTCTTAAAGTTCTAGAGGTCAAAAGTCCAGAGTCAGTTTTCACTGGGTTAAAATCAGGGTGTCAGCAAGGCTAGTTCCTTCTAGAGGGTCTAGGGGAAATCTGCTTCCTGACTTTTACAGCTTTATAGCCACCTGTATTCCTTCCCTCTTGGCCTCTTTCTCTGTCTTCAGAGCCATCAACAATAGCATTTTCCAGTCTCTGTCTCTCTCTTTTCTCTCCCTGTCTCCGTCACTTTGCTTTCATTTATACTTTGATGTCACATTAAGTAAATTGCACTTGTGTTTAATTGATTTAAGGATAAAACCAGAAAACTGCATCCTTTGGGGGTATTATAATAATAATAATAGCTAGAATTTACTCAGTGCTTTCTATGTTAAATACCTGTACTAAGTTGAATCACATGAGATTGCCTTTTTCATAGATCATATAAGTGCGGCATTTGGAATTAAAATCCAAATGTTCTTAGCCACTATGCTATATTCAGCATCTTTTTCAATAGGCTAATCAACCCTTAATACTGGAACATGGCAAAGTATACATGTATAACTAGAACTCTCAGAAAGAAAGACTACGTATAATTCTTATAGAAATGTAAACAAATAAAACCTGGGAATTGTTAATTATGAAATCCTATGTTAGAACAGAGGCAATTATTCAAAATTCTTCGGGTCAAAATATGTATAATGTTAAAAAGAAAAAGAAAACCATGGTTTGGATTGTTAAAGTCTTTAATATAGTGGGTAATTATTTACATGTAAAACATATTATTTATGTGTAAAACTAGTTTCTGTATTCATTTTCCCATTGCACAAAATAGAATTCATCAGATTAATCATGGAATTTTGAATCAAACTCTCTTCAACTTGAATGCATACTCTGTGTTACTTTGGTTTGTTAATTTCTCCAGGCTGTATGATTAGTGAAATGGAGATGATATAATAGTATGTAATTTATAATAATAGTGATAACTTATATAACACTCGTGATATGTTAGGCACAGTTCAAGGGACTCTGTATACACTAATACATGAAAACATAAGAGCACTGCGAGGTAGATTATTTAACCAAACCCCACAGGTAATAAGTAGTGCACTGGGACTGAACAGAGGTAGTCAGACTTCAAGTCTATACTCATAAATAATGCACTCAGCTGCCGCATTGTGTGTTTTCCCAGTTGAATGAAATAGTGTGGGTAAAATGTTGATATATTGCACATAGTAAGATCTCAGTAAACGTTAGTCAGTGTTAAATTTGAAGATTAAGGCACTTATCTAATTTTGTGACCTATTGAAAACTGAGCACTGTGACAGCTTTTGGCCTTGCTTGCTAATAAACATCACTAAAGCTATAAACCCAGTCAGTATTCAGTTCTGTGTGTTAAGCTAACCATGTTTAATAAGTATGTTAGATTGCAAGAACCACAATATACATGTTGCCTTTCACTGAAATTCTGGATGCCCACCCACTCTGATGCTGGGCTTGGCCATGTGACTTGTCTGGACCAATAGGGCAATAGCAAACATGAGAAGAGCAGAAAATTAGGAAATACTTGTGTCACCACAGGGCATTGAGTCAAGTTCCCTATGCTACACAGCAGGTTCGCATTAGTTATCTATTTTATACGTAGTAGTGTATATATGTCAATCCCAATCTCCCAATTCATCACACACACCCCTTCCCCCTCGTGGTGTCCATACATTTCTTCTCTATGTCTGTGTCTATTTCTGCTTTGCAAATAGGCTCATCTGTACCATTTTCTAGATTCCACATATATGCGTTAATACACGATGTTTGTTTTTCTCTTTCTGACTTACTTCACTCTGTATGACAGTCTCTAGGTCTATCCATGTCTCTACAGATGACCCAGTTTTGTTCCTTTCAATGGCTGAGTCATATTCCTTTAAAAAATTTTTAAATTAAAAAATAAGTTAAAAAAAAAGAAAATACTTGTGCATTGGGGCTTGTCCTTTTCTTGCTCATGAAACTCTGCAATCACCTTGTAAGTGAGCCCAGGCTAGCCTGCTGGATGAAGAGAGATCCATGACCCAGCCACCCCTGTTGCACCAGCCACCTGTCAGCCATCTGCCAGGGCTATGAATGAGGTCATTCCAGACCAATGAGCTCCAGTCACTCCCCAAGTGAGTCCTGATGCATGAGTGAGATTAGGTGAGACCTGTGAAAAAGCCACCCACTAAATTCAGCCCATTTTGCAACCTGACAAACTGTGAGCTAATTCAGTAGTTGTCATTTTAAGCCACTAAGTTTCAAGGGTGACATATTATTCCCCCGAAATAATAAAAAATGATATTTCAATGAATCATTCTCAGTACTATGGTATGACTGGGATAGAGGGGAAATTATGTGGAAATTAGGCAATTATTGGATTAATATGGTGACATGGATAGACAAATCGAGGAACTCTGATCTGAATTCTGCTCTTCATTATCTATCTTGGCTCTAAATAGGAGCATGTCATATGCAAATTATTAATGCACAAGTGACTGCTCATTTCTGGAGTTATTTAAGGTCATCTGGCTTTGTATTCAGTCTCATTTTTGAAGCTGGCATAGCTAAACCCTAATGTAAATTAGCAACTGAAAACTATTAGTTAACAAGTCCCAGCAAAATTGTATCTGGCCAAACTTCTCAGTTCTGTTCTCAGAGTGAATGAGAAAAAATGTCATAGGAAATCCTGCCAGTCTGGAGGAGTGGATGCTTTTCAATATGACAGCCTCAACCATAGTTACAGGGTGTGTCACCTTCCTTTGTATATATCTCCATTTTCAGAGGGATTGTTACAGACTCTAAAATGTGACTTCCCAGCTAATACCAAAATTGAAATCCAAAAAGATTTTTGTATTGAACTAGCTAATACTGTCAGCATTTCTAATCTGTTACATATTTGAAGACCAGCTAATGATCATATTTTTTTAGGTGAACAGGTAATCATTTTATAACATTAGAATAAAGAATTCTTTATATGTAACATAGCAGTATCAAAACAAAACAGTTTTAATTTTTTCTAAAACATCAATTACACACAGAAAAGCCTGATATAAAAATTACTTCTTAGACAGTTTTAGTCATTTCCCTAATTCCAATACCCATAAAAACATGTAACTTGGCAAAACGTTTTTGAATGATTTTCTGTTTTAGTTTCCATTGTGGGAAAATATTTTTTTAAAAGATTAAAGGCTGGGTACTCTATTATACTTAAAAACATTCCAGAATAATATAGCACAATATACATGATCAAATAGATTTTTCAATATCCTAACATTTTTAACAATTATTTATATTTTCATTATATGTAACATACATGGTATGATACATAATAACTCAAAACATTTGTGTGTTAAAGATAATTGCATGTATTTGTTGAGCACAAATACAGAATGAAGTCTCTTTGACCTAGGAACTGCACAGCATAGGAAGTGTTTGGCCATGGGAAGTGCAACTGTCAGTTGGTAAGAATATATTTACCATCTGTCATTTACCATGTTTCTGCTTGGCACTGCCCACTGGAACATTCGGAGTGGCTTTTAGCATTAAAATTCTCTCCCAGTAGTGATCTCCCCAAGTCAGTATTTTTCCAACTATTACAA
The DNA here is from genome assembly GCF_003031525.2 of Neophocaena asiaeorientalis asiaeorientalis. Classification (NCBI taxonomy): domain Eukaryota; kingdom Metazoa; phylum Chordata; class Mammalia; order Artiodactyla; family Phocoenidae; genus Neophocaena; species Neophocaena asiaeorientalis. The sequence continues at coordinate 936,867 of NW_020175631.1, read as the reverse complement.
TGCATATCTGTTAAATAAATCGTTCTTACTACCATAGCTTTGTCTGATGGGAGGCAAAGCACTTAGGGTGATTTGTACACAGCAGAAAAAGTGCAAGCAGCAGATGGACCAGTGGGGCCATTATTGCTGGTACGTTTAAAATAATGGAAGAAGTTTTTTTTGTTTAATGTTTGGGGGAAAAGAGCAGTTTGGAACTAGCTTTTCATTCACTGAGCTATGAACTAATGAGTGTATAGTAATAATAGCAGCCACATTTTTAATAAATGAAATTAATATAAATGTTCCATGAATTAATTTGACTCTGTTTATCTATTTGTTCATCACCACGGATACTTTCATAAATAACAGTGTTGATATTTTATTGTTAACATTTCCTAAGGTTAGAATTCCAAGAAATATCCAGAACCACTGACAAATTATTTGTAATATATTATGAGCTATCTTCTGTGGGCTGTACCGTATGCTGATTCTATTTTTAATATTCTCTTTTAGGGTTTCCTCTAGTACTGCTTTCATTAATCCTTTAAAAATATTTCCTGAAATCATATTTAGAACCCAGCATAATGTAAGTAGACACACGAAACCTTAAATTGGTATTTTTTATTGTTTCTTCTCTTACCCAAAGAGCATTACAAGTAGATTTGGCTAACAATAAAGTCATAGCTGATATACATTTATAGATTAGTATTTGTTCACTCAAAGTGAAGGTGACCCATTTATTTAGGTGCCTCAGTGGTTGACACCAACTACCATAGTTAAGTGTATTATTTTGTGATGCCAGATAATGCCGGTGACTGTGAGAACAATAGAAATCATTGCATTGATTATGCTCTTTTATAGCTCTTTCTGACACAAACATTACAATTACATAGTACACAATAAAGAATAAAAGATAATTATGTTCATGTTTTTCAATGAGGAAAACCAAATTATTGACACCAGGTGGAGAAAGAGTGCCTAAATAATTCATATGTTAAAATACATAATTTCCCCATGTGTCTAGATATCATCAAATGACATTAATATTGAAAATACATTAGAGACCATATATATGCATCTAATTAATATTATATATTCTATAGCTGGGCTTCCTGGATTCAGATCTCAGCACTGACATTTATTTTGTGACCTTGGGAAAGTTTCCTAAATTTTGGCCTTCGTATCTTTATATGTAAAATAGGGGTAATATTTCTACTTTCAGCATGGGATTTTTGAGATGGTTAAATGTAGTGCTTAGAGAGTGAGTGGAGTATTTGTTTTCTGCTGTCTATAAAGTGCAAATATTTGTAAGATGAGTCCATATCAATAACTTAGGCATCGCCATAAATTCCATGTATTACTTTTCTCGTCAATTTTTTTTCTGATTCACCAAATAACCTAAAGGATATTTTATCCATTCATGTTATCTGATTTGCCTCAGTATGCTGTTTCCTTTCCTGCAATGTATTTTCCAATATCTTTATGTGCTCACTTCTCTTTATTCAGAGAGGTTAGTTCCTGACCAAATTGTATTAAATAAACACATATCTGTATCATGCTCTATCCTGTGGCTCTACTGAATTTTCTTCATAACATTTACCTAAATATTAACATTATTTGTCATTTATTTTTTAACTCATTTATTGTCTGTTTCCCTCATTTTATTCACCACTGTGTTCCCCACGTCTAGAATAGCACTTGCTATAAAGTTGGTATCAATGAATATTTGAATAACTGAATGAATACATGCTCATGTCCCCTTGTTGCTTCCTTAGCCCCAATTCCTACACATTCACTGCTATTTACATCTTTACCACATTTTCATCCTATATGGACATTTGAATTGGTTGGATGGAAATTTCAGCCTCTTCTGTATTGTACAATCCTTGCCTTATCATCAGTTTTCCCAGCGTGAAAAAGATTCTATTGTATCATATTATATTACATTATATGATCTTATATTAGTTATGTTTTATGTATTTTTATATATGCAGAACTTTATCTTGACTTCCCTATGTAACAAATTCAGGTGTTTTACTTAAGTGTAATTTAGAATTCAGAATTTAGGTGTTTGCTCGACTGGTGGGCTACATCACCCAGGAGTATCTGCACTATTTGGTATTTCTGGAAGTTTGTTTTATACATGATTTTAAGTAAAGTTGTAGGTGAGACATAGAAATGCATAAGAGGATTTACTCATTTAACATTACTTATTAAGCATCTACCATGTTTTATAAATGCTGGGGATTGGGACCTTTTTTGCCCAACTTCAGAGAATCCAATGTCAATGGTGTCTATTGGACTTGCACAGTGGTAGCCCTGGTAAGGGACACTATGCTATATAAACATACAAAGTTTCTGCCCTTACGAATAAAGAGTTTAGGGGTGGAAGAAGGGAAATGAAATCACTAACTACCATGATAGAAGTATAGAGAACTATGAGGACATAAAGATGAGGGTTACACGTACCACAAGTCAGGAAATGCTTCCCTGGGAAAACGATGTTTATCCTCATTCCTGAAGGAAAAGTAGGGGTATCCTGAATGTTCCTTACTGACACATCAAAACTAGAGGGAGCTGCATTCAGGAGGGGCTCCAGGCACTAATTGTGCTGTGCACAACAGAGGGAAAGAGACATCATTCCCATAGGTAACTCTGGAGCCTAAAACTTTCCTTTTAAATAATCCTGGGAAATTACCAGTGACTAGGTGCCTCCCCTTAAGACATTGCCTGACAGTATTCATTAACAAGAGGCTGGAGTAAAAGAAACAGAACTTCTGAGACAAAGGGCTCCAAGAAGTAAATGGCCAACATTTTCCGATATTTCATACTAGGAGGGAAAGTGATATCTTGCCATTGAGAGAGAGCCCGTGGGATTTGGGCATTAATATTAATGAATCCTTACCTGAACCCACAGGCTGCTGAGGCCAGCACACATTTCTGGGTAGATTGCTATAACAAAGAGGATATATTCCTAAGGCACTTTAACTTGGGAAATCCTTTCATATAAAGTAAAATTAACACATTTTAATTTGGGGGTGCTTTTAACATATAGATGTCTTGATGACTGCTCAACTCTTGTCTTTTGGGGGATTGCTAATCCCCAGATCACCTAGAAGCTGCAGCCCTATAATCTTCTTTCCTGAAGAGAGGCACACAGATCCCTCTGAATCATTTTCAATTCAGGAGCCCAGGTAACACTTTCACAACTCCTAAGTTACATGGGTTATGAACTCCAGGAATTTCAGTCCCCTTCGTGAATGAATTCTGTACTGCTTCCTTTTCCTCCTTGTCCATCACATTCCCAGGCCAAGCAAAGAAAAGACCTGAAGCCCTCCCAGCGTCCATCACACACAGACTGATTTTGCTAAAGTAGTATAACTTTATTTCCAGATGAATTGCCAACCAAGATATCACTAGGATATGGTTTTAATAAGATGTTTATAAAGTAGGGTCTAAAAAACATGTGTGCCTTTGAATGTCACCTCTTGGTAGTTTATTTGCATAGCCCATTCAGTCTTTATAAAGACATATTCAATGCCATGCTAACATGAGGATAATATATAAAACAAAGAATGGTTGTCATAATTGGCAGCATGGGCAGCAGTCTTCAGTGGAGTCAATTCATTTAATTAATGTTTATCAGGAGCCCAGACGGAGCCTGGCAGTCTGTGAAGTGCCAGCCACTCCCACCCTCACTGCCTTTTTGCCATCTGCTGCACATAGGAATGGCAGGCAACCGGCCACCTCAGGATGAGAAAATGTTGTGTTCCTCGCTTGTTTCTCTTCTGCTTCCAATTCCTTGGCTGTCTCTAATTTTTCACATGGCTTGAGCTTACATATAAATTATACTCAAAGGTACAAGATTCAAAGTTCCAAATATGTTTGTCTACAGAATAGTTTAGTGTTAGGGTTTTCTTTTTTTCTTTAGAGCCTAGTGAATCCTAGATTTACTATAAATGGGTTTGCATGTCTCTAATGATTTATGAAAACAACAGTGAAATGGTTTTCTCACAGAATCATGGTAGTCAAGAACTGTATTCTACAGAGCTTAAGGGTAGAAGAGTAAAGTTCTCCACCTCACATTTCACTGAGACATCAAAATCAAAACCTTCATGACTTTTCAAGTCGTATGAGCAGTCACAGAGTTCTGTTCTAAATCAGTGCTCATGCTTGGTTCCCCTCCCATCCTTCTCTTGCTACTCCATAGATTTCCCCAGTACAGAAACAGAGTATGTACAGCCTGTAGTATCCCAAGCATTGAATAGTCCATCCCTCAAATGAGCATCATAGGGCTGAATATAGCCAGGCATTGTCATTGCCCATATAATGGGCCTCCAACTCCTTGTTTTCTCTCACTTGTCATTCTTTATCTGCTGAATAGTGCTTTGAACCCTAGTGTGTTCCAACTCTGAAGGCCTGAGTTAGATCCTGTCTCTGCTACAGTGATGGCTTTTCCCGTCATTCCTCATGACGTTTGCCCACAGTTCTGCGGCACTCCTGGGTACTGTCTCCTGCTGAAGGACTGAGATTCTGCCTTTGCCATTGTTACACCCCTCCTCATTGCCAGACACATTTTGTTCCCTTGCTTTATAAGGGTTATTTTCAAGACTGTCTCACTTTGGCCATACTGCCCCTTGTTGCCATGACTTTTTCAAGGTTTGTACTTACTTTTTCTGATGAATCATGCTTAATGGGAAAATTGCTTTCACTTTTTCCCACTGTTCTTAGAGAAGAGGGTCTGAATTAGTTGAATTAACACAGTCACCACGGGACTTATCTCACTTTCTATGTTCCAAAGAGGGAGGGATTTCTAAGGTCAGGTGAATGAAAGATCGAGTGTAATACAGTTTCCCTTTCCCGCTCTTACAGTTTTACCCCCAACTTCTCTCAGGAGTGTTCTTGACTTAATCATGGCACTTGAAGGGTTGAGGAACAGTGCCTGAATTTTTTTCATGGGAAAGGGATGTACAAAAAATTCTATCCATATTTATTTTGCCAGTATTGGCAGATTCTATTTTAGCTTATCCTGACCCTTTGAATCACTCAATTTTCTGTGGAGAGAAAGTCCTCTCACCAAAATCAGTCTTGTTCAGGCTTCCAAGAACCTATGTAAATGGTTTGATATAACTCACTTCCTTCCCTGGCCTCTTTTTCAGGAGTCATACTTTCTAGGCACTTGAAAAAGAAGTTTTCACAAAATCTTGATTTTCATGTTTACATTCATTATTGAATGGTGAGTAACATTTATTTCAGTACTGTGGCCAGTGCAATATTAGTCCCTATGAATAATTCCTCCAAGTGCATCAGTGTGGGAGAGGACAGGTTGATTGCTTATTCATCAGCACTTACAGTAAAAGAATATTTAAAGGTAAAATGAAAGTTGTCATTAAACTTTTGTAAATATTTTGAGAGAAACAACTATTTAAGAGAATTGGGGGTTTTTTGGTTTTTTTTTTTGCTGTACGTGGGCCTCTGACTGTTGTGGCCTCTGCCATTGCGGAGCACAGGCTCCGGACATGCAGGCTCAGCGGCCATGGCTCACGGGCCCAGCCGCTCCATGGCATGTGGGATCTTCCGGGACTGGGGCACGAACCCGTGTCCCCTGCATCGGCAGGCGGACTCTCAACCACTGCGCCACCAGGGAAGCCCCGAGAATTGTTATGATGATTATAATACAGTCACTTTGATGACTAATTTAAATGTCTGAAAGATTACAAGGTGCTTATATAGGTTTTATTCAACTCAAAAGTCCAAAATTCACTTAAAGTATTTAAATTGGAATAAAATAACTGTATCTCTAAAAATTTTCTCAAAACTAGTGTAAACATGCAAATTATTAAAATTTATACTGAAAATGGTAAATTAAATAAGATTTTTTCAATCTGATTTGTCTCATAAAATGATATTTTTACACACAAAAGAAAAATGATTCTGAATCATCAGTATGAATAAAGAGTAGTTTTAAGTGTCATATGGCTTATTGGAATAGATGAGTGTTTCTCAACCAGGGCAATTTTGCCCACTGTAGGACATTTGGGAAATTTTGGAGACATATTTGGTTGTTCACACTGGAGAGGAACTTTTGGCTTCTAGCGTCTGGAGATCGGGAACACTGTTAAACATACTAAAATGCACAGGACTAAGGTAGAAAAACTCTGTAATAGATAAGCTTTAAGATCACGTGTAGGGAGACGTAAGAGGGAAGAGATATGGGGATATATGTATATGTATAACTGATTCACTTTGTTATAAAGCAGAAACTAACACACCATTGTAAAGCAATTTTACTCCCATAAAGGTGTTTTAAAAAAAAATCACATGTAAGACTGTGATATAAACAAATCTGTACATAAATGACCAGTTTCAGTATCACAAAAAGTAGTTTAATTTAATCAGTTCTGTTCTCTGTATCTATGACTCTGTTTCTGTTTTGTTACGTTTGTACATTTACCTTGTTTTTTAATTCCACATATGTGTGAAATCATATGGTATGGGTCTTTCTCTGTCTGACTTATTTCACTTAGCATAAAACCCTCTGTTCCCATCCACTTTATCCCAAATGGTAAGATTTTATTCTTTTTTATGGCTGAGTAATGTTCCATTCCATATATATAATATATGAATATATTCCATTCATCTATGGATGGGCACTTAGGTTGCTTCGATATCTTGGCTATTGTGAATAATGCTGCAGTGAACATAGGGGTGCATATATCTTTTTGAATTAGTGTTTTTGTTCCTTTGGAAAAACACCAAGAAGTGGAATTGCTGATAGTTCTATTCTTAATTTTTTGAGGAATCTCCATACTGCCTTCCATAGTGGCTGCATCAACTCGCATTCTCACCAAGAGTCCACAAGTGTTCCCCTTTCTCCACATCCTCACCAGCCCTTGTTAGTTGTTGTCTTTTTGATAATAGCCATTCTAATAGGTGTGAGGTGATCTCTCATAGTGATTTTGATTTGCATTTCCCTGATGATTAGTGATGTTGAGCATCTTTTCATTTGCCTGTTGGCCATCTATATGTCTTCTTTGGAAATATGTCTATTCAATAATTATTTTTCCAGCATTTCTGAAAAATTTGGAGTGTATATATTCAGAAACATGGACACAAATACACAGACATATTACACAAGCATATCTGACCAACACACACACACACACACACACACACACACACAAAACCATTTAGGTTTTTCTGAGTTTTTCCTCTTTCTTTTGAACTGGACTTAATATAGATTTCAGAAGTTAAATTATAAAATTAAAAATATTTATTAGCAGAATGGTTATATTTGTTTGTTTTGTTTAGTCCAAATTTAATTATGCTTCTTAAAAATCTAAACAAACAGAAACAAAATTAAAATCTGTGCAATGTGAGTTAGGTGTACAAAAGAAACTGGGGGCAAGAAATGGAGAAATACTGCCTAGTGCTCTTCCACTTTCAGTTTGGTATTAAGTTAAACCCATAACTCCAAAATATGTCTTTCTTTTTACTAGTTTTATGAATAATCCCAAATATTGAGTTGACCTTAAATTCTCATTCTCAGATGAACCTCTCTCCTGTGGTGTGCTCAGTAGACATACTTAAAGAAGTGGATTGAGAGTCAAGGCTCCAAAGTCTGAAAGTGTGAAACACTTAGCTTGCCTTAAATATGCTAAAATATATGTTTAACATAAATACTTCAGATATCTTACGTATCTGAGACTTATAGAATAATGAGCTTTTACCCTTTGCATTAAGAATTTGTAGCTACTTAAAGTTATAAAAATTATGATATATTAATTATTGAAACATAACAAAAATGGACTATTTAATGAATAACATCAGTTTTAGCTCTATAAATTTTATTCTGAATGCAATTTATCTGCATGTGCAAACTGTATATACAGTTGTCCCTCAGTATCCAAAGGGATTCAAGTACCATAGTTGGCCATCCCAATGGGGATTTCATACTGGGGGTTTTGCATCCACAGACTCAACCATCCACAGAAATTTTGATCTGCGTCTCAGATGCAAAACATGCAAATAAGTAGACCCTTGCAGTTCAAACCATGTTGTTCAAGGGTCAAATGTAATTACAACATAGATTAGGATTTTAGGTTAATATTTTAGAAAAAATCCAGAAGTGATATTTATTCATGAGACAAGATAATAATTGATAAGAACAGATAGTAATTGACAAGACCAGCATAACTTTTAGCAGTTAACTTATCCCTGTGGAGGATATACAATCTTGTAATTTATGAAATTTCAATATTTCATACATTTCAAAATATTGCATTTTCAAAGGATCATCAGATAACAACATTGAATATTGGCAGAGAATATTCAAATAAGTTTATCTAGTGAAATAGTTTTCACTCATTTCCTAAGCCAATTAAGAACCTTAAAAATTAGGTTCTTATGTGATAAAATAAATATAGGATGTTTCTTTTTCTATTTTTACTTACTGGTGGTTCTACAACCATTAATAGTAGTTCAAAACAGATGTTTTTCTATATTTTACTGATTATTTGGCAACATTTACTTTCCCTCTCACTGCACAATTGTATTTCTTGGGTTTTACATTTGTATCAACTCAGAAACCCCTGAAAAATCTGTCTACGAAGCAAGGCATATCCACAATCTATACCCCACCCAGTGAAGGAATTTTTAATATCATGGCTTTAATGCTTTTTGCTGACTTTGTCATCACTTCATATTGTTGATATATAAAATTTGATATGTTATTCTTTTGAAGAGCTATAAGAAATAATCCAGAATTATGGATAAACGTTGATTCTCAGCATCCTCTAGAAAATGTGACTATTGTCTCAATTACTTTTTTTCCCCTCATCTTTAAAAACATGATAAGGGCAAACCTTAGGAATTCTTAGACCATCCAATGTGGTAGCTTGGAATGAGCTTGCTATGATGGTAATTGAAATATAGCGGAAAGAAAATACCATTTAAATAGCTATATGTATGTGATAAAACCCCTAATTGCCTTGGCCTCCTTATTCATAGGCAATTAGAAAAATTGGGCCCATAAAGGGGTGAGAGAAAGATACCTCAGGAAATATTGCAAAGATTCCATCTCCAAATTATGTGAGCAGTAAAACAAATGGATTCATTGTTCTCTACTACTTGCCTGGGGTAAGAGAAAAGCTTGTAATGGATAATAACCATTTCCAAAGTTAACAGGTGAAAAGGGAGTCATGCATTTGTTTGTTTCTTTTAGTTTTCTTTTTCCCCCAACTAGCCTGGTTGCCTAAATTGGACTCTAAAATTCAATGTTTCTTATAAAGAGAGAGGGAGCCTACGGAGAATGTGTACTCAATTACTGAGAAACTGCATTCTAATTGCCTTCATGGATTTTTATGGCAGAATCCAAAATAATCATTTGGAAGAGAAATTCTGGATTAAAAAATAGTCAACATGAATCTAAGAAAAGCTTTCCAATCCCATAGTTAAGGATTTCAGTGGGGAGATGGCAAGAATATGAGATCTATTATATGATTGGATAGCAAATAAGGCCTACTCAGAAACAAAGATACCCTTGATAGTAAGTGAGAAAGACACTGTTGCTTCTCTGTCTTAAATTGGAATTTACTAATGTAAATCCACATGTAGTAGTATGACTTTCAGTTTCTTGGTTAACACCAAGACCTTCCACTGTACTTCAGCTGAATGTGTCTAATGGCTTCAAGGCAATGGTTACAGACATATATATACATGCTTTTAAAGTCTTCTAAAAAAAACTCATAGAATATTTGGTAATAAATGATAATGGAGTTGTAACAGTGTGTTTCATACGTCTTTGTGCATCTGTATACATTTTCTTTCAGGCATCTTTTTGTATACTTTTAAGCATGTTTAATGATAATTGTGTGCCTACTTGTCATCATTTCTCACTTAGAAATCTAAAAAAATATTTTGATATCCTTACATAGCCATAAGGAAACTACTTAATAGGTGCATAATTTTTCATTTTGTAAATGTTTACTTTAAAACGCTTATTATTACCAGTTTATTATTATTATTAGATACTTGCATCATCACTTATATTTTGCTATTGCAAACACTACTGCAATAAACATTTTATACAGTACACTTCGCCCCACCCCCGTATTTTAAAGGTTTTTGTCATAGATACATTTCTGAAAAGAAGCATATTGGTATCAAATGGTGTGTACATGTTTAATACTATTGACATCATAATGACTAAATTTATTTTCACAAGGCTACACCAGTTTTATCTCCCACCAGTAATACATGAAAATGCCCATTTCAGTGCATCCTCTTCGGGAAAATGTTGTGGACGGGAAAGAAATTGGCTTGAATTTACTGAAAACATTCACTGAAAACACAATTCAGAATGTAATATTCACATGACATTCTTTTGAAAGACTATGTGGTTTTCCAAGTGTTTAATTTTTGTAAGTGATAGCAACAGTTGACAATTTTTAAATATAAGATTCCCCAGTTTTTTTCTGGTGGCAAATATCAGTCTTGACATATATTTGGAACCTGGATCTGAATTCTAAAACTTTAGCTCTGAGATTCCTGAAAGAGTGATTCTAAGTTGATTAGTAGGGGGCATTTTTATAGTCATACACATAGATGTGAAATAGCTCTTGATTAGAATTTTAATGTCGCAATTAAAGAAACACCTCTGCTCCTCCAAGGCCAACCCTTCCACTTCTGTCCCAACCCAGCTCTCATCACACTCTAGGAAGTTATCCTGCAGTTACCCTATTTTGTCCTACTTCATAAATTTCTATATCAAGATTGGATCATTCCCAAGTACATAGATATACCTTTAAATTATCCTTTTAAAAATAAAGTGTTGTCTTGGACAAAATTACCCTACAACTTCTCTAAAGGATTACCTATTCTCACTTTAGTGCCTTTACTTTATAACCTTCTCTTTTCTCATCTCAAGTCACTCTGATCATGCTTTTGTTCCAATACTTAACAATAATACTTCATATAAAGGCCATTAAAGATTTACATAGTGAGAGAAGTTGAAAGTTCTCTTTCTCATCTTTTCAAACTCTCAGTGGAGTTGTCAAGTTAAACACACACACACAGAGACTCTATGCTGATAATTCTAAAATCTCTGTCTCCTACTATCAAGCTGTCCTCCATGTCTTTTTTTCCACACAGCAGACAGTGATCGTTTAAATGCGTAAATGAGAGAATATTGCACGTTTGCTTAAAAAATCCCAATGGTTTGACTTTGAAATTAGTTTAAAAAATCCTAAATCTTTGAAGAATCCCAACTACTGGTCTACAACATCATCTCCTAATTCCTCTAGCTAACTCAGCCTCCCCTCGAAATTAGTCTGGCTTCTTCGTGATCTTCATCATGCCACCTTATAGCAGAGGCCACTGTAACTACACTGCCTAATGTTTACCCAACCTTTCACACAAGGTCTCTGGTACCTCCAGTAGGTGCCTACATCAGCCAGGGAAGGTAAGGCATATGGCAAAATCTGACAAACAAGAGACAAAATGTGGAAGGAGATAGATTTTTGTCTTCTTCCATCTACCCTAAAAGACTGCTGTGAGGTTCCACACGGGCCCTACAGAGATGCCCTTCGTAACTGAGCAACAATTTGTGGTTAGCTTAGTAAAGCCCTACTTGTGCTTGCTCTTACTCCTTTCCTGCCTCATTTTCCTTTCTCACTCACATTTGTTACCCTGAGATTGTCCTCTTCCCAATACAGTGTTAGCATGTAAGCTTGCCTCAGGTTCTGTTTTCTAAGGAAACCAGTCTGTGACAATATGCAAGGCCTACATAACTGATGACAGCCTACCTATCCTCTTTCTTTCCTCACCAATCTCCCTGATCCATTATACTCTAGCTACACTGGCTTAATTCTGTTCTGGAATTTTTTCCTCCTCCTCTACCACTCTTCCCCTATTTCATCAACTGGTTGCCTACTGCTCCTCATTTATGCCTCAGCTCAAATACGAGTGCCTCAGAGAGGTTTTTACTGCCCACTCTGCCTAAAGAAAAACCCTTCCCCCCTCCAGCACTTTTCATATCTCATTTTATTTTTTAATCACTCTTGATTAATTTTAAGAAAGGGATAGCAAAACTTTCTTCTGCCAATAGCAAGACATACTACACTCAATCCTCCTAAATGGTTCTTAAATTTCTTCTAGTCATGGTCTTATTCAAATTTCCTGCTTTGCCTGAAATAGTCTTAGCAGCCTTTCCTTTTCTTTATTCTGCATGGACCCAATCATGGGATATTCTCTTTTCTTATAAATCTCAAATCACTTTTGCACGAGAATATTTTGTATAAAAGAATTTTACTTAAAAATCAGGAGTAGAGGGCTTCCCTGGTGACGCAGTGGTTGAGAGTCTGCCTGCCCGATGCAGGGATCGTGGGTTCATGCCCCGGTCTGGGAAGATCCCACATGCCGCGGAGCGGCTGGGCCCGTGAGCCATGGCCGCTGAGCCTGCGCGTCCAGAGCCTGTGCTCCGCGACGGAAGAGACCACAACAGTGAGAGGCCCGCGTACCGCGAAAAAAAAAAAATCAGGAGTAGAGGTTGACGCGTGTGGTGGAATGGAGGATTACTTTCAAGTGCACAGAGCATAGCACAACATAACTACCTACCATACTTACCTTCAAAATTGGACATGTCCAGAATATTTGGACCATACCCGTACCTGAGACTGTCTCACAGTTGATTCATTCTTGGGCCCTACATTTCTACAGTCTTGCTGGCCTTTTCCTTACCTGCCCTCCTCATCAACTCCAGCTGCTTCAGATCCCCAGGCAATGTAATGCTATTTATGAGCAGCTTTGGGAAACTGTGCATTATCCTAAATTTATTATGGGGAGAAATTTAGTTTTCTTATATCAGTCTGAACACGTCTCAGCCTTTTAGTAGGCCTGAGGTCTATCTTTGCCTAACTAAACATGGCTCATAGAAGTAGTGCTCAGGAAAAGACAGACCCTGAGTAATTCTGTCACTAGCCCTTAAACTGACAATTTGCTTTTCACACCTACCACTACAAGCATCCTTTTTTTGACATTGATGTTTATGAGATAAAAATTAGTTCAAATAAAAGATGAAGCAAGAATTCCCTTGTATAATAAGCATTGTGTTCCAAAAGAAAAAACTATTTGTTTACAGAATTTAGAGTCAATTTGTTTTCTCAGGTCACATCAGCACAAAAGCATAAGTTATACAAAAAAGCCTAATGTTTACAACTGATCCAAAGATGCATTTACTGTATCCTCTACCTCTGTCTCCCTTCCCTAGATGGTGATTAGACATAGAAGAGCTTTTCAGTGCTTTTGGGGTTGAAATCGTGCTGGCAATTTTTCTCCCTTGCCTTAAAATTCAGCTCACTGCTTTATTTTTTCCTGTTTATCATGCCTATATGTGTAACAAGTTCCAGACCTGGGATCTGGCAGAAGTTTCTAAAACACATTCAGGAGTGATATTACTATGAGACACTCTTGGATTTACAGTCTACAGAATGTATGGTTTGTCTTTTAATCTAGGTGTGTATTCTGAGTAATTCTGCACCATTATGAGTCCCTTAGAGGAAGCAGTTATAGAATTTAAATTTGGAAAAATGTATATGTGTAGGTATGTATTTATATAAGGTTAAATGAATGTATATTCATTGCTTTTGATGATATATCACTATACAAACACAGCTGTTATTTTAATGCTGAATAAGCACTATAGGTACAAAATGAAGAAGGATAAGATACTGTTTCTTTGAGGACAAGATAATTCCAAGGGAAATTGGTAAATGTTCCTCAACATTTTATCTATCAATTTTGTAACTTCCTGTTAGTGTGTTAGGTTTTAACTATTTAATATTCCTGATAATTAAATTCACCCCCAGGCAACTATACAGAAAATTTTTGTTCAGCCTCATTCAGACAATTGCTGTATGTTCTCCATGACAACAAATTTGCAGTCAACATTGGTGTAAATTTAATTTTTGTAAAGTAGTGTATTTAAACAAAATCAAGTTATTTACTTTGCAAAACAACTTGATGAAACAAAGTTTAAAAAGATGCTTCCCAGCATTCCTTAAAAAATCAAATTTTTGTCTAATGATGGCAAATCATGTCCTTCTTCATATTTTTCTTCCTCAGGTGAAATGCAAAACTCAACAAGAAAACACAATTCCTCCCACAAGTAAGTGTTATTAAAGTAACATTGAAATTGAAACTATAGCATGATATTTTTATAATAACTGAAATTTTTAAGGCCCATTTATTTGGAAATGAACTTTATATTTTTCATTGACAGTAACTCTTTCCTGATAAAAGGTATTGGAATAGTCTGTCTCAAAAGCAAACAAGAATGGTATGCTGCATGGTCAAATGTTTAGAAAGAAACAATAGTTAAGTAATTAGATATATATGCCACTCTTTAAATTTAAATAGCAAAATGTTCTATATAGTATTTACTGCTATCTTGTATAACTATGCTTATGTTGATTATATATAAAATATTTATTGGTCTTATTCCATCGTGATTTTATCATAATTATTTCTTTTGTTGTATTATTAACTTCAGGAGATTCAAAATACTTCAATTATCCCTATCATTAGAAATCTGGAATGAGAAGACTAACAATTTCAGTCAAAAATTTTGATGGCCAAAACCTTACATATAAAATGTACACCACAGTAAAATGTTGGAATAAAAAAGTTTTTTCTATCTGGGAGTGATACTCATTTCAGTATCTATACACATATAAAAAATAAAGCCTGGGCATACAAAAAATGGAATAGATTAAGTTACTAAAAATTTTACCATAAACCTTATCATCAGTTATTAACTGAAATAAATTTCAAAGTCTGTTGCAACACATGTCATGGTTTTACGTCAAATTTATTGAATAAATAGTGTGCCTAGTGACTTTCCAATTACTCTCAGCATATTTTACTTTCTAAACAAAATCTTACAAGAAACAGCAATGATGAATAAAATAAAATATAAAAAAGTGATCAGCTGTTTCTCAAGTAGCAATAGGAAGATGAGACTCTCTACCAACCTAACTTCTCCTTCACTGTTTGTAGCTGTATGTGAACCATATCTGGGACCCAGTAGGTCTCCAAGGAATAGAGTTCCAAAAATCACTTGTCAGTTTTAGTAATGTTATAGTGGCTTATATAAAACTAAGACTCCTGCAAATAACAATTAAATGTGGCCAAATTATATTTTTTTAAAGAAAATCAATTGAAAGCACTAGAAACTGACACAAAGCAGGCAGAAATTTGATGGAATTTAGTGCTTCAGAAAATGAACCTCACTGGGTGAGGTCTGTGTTTACATGTATTTTTTCATGAGCATTACTCAGTCCAGAGTGTTCAGGGAGAATATTAAAGATCAAGCAGAAAGTTGCAGTGTAATTGGATTGAGGCGTAATGCCAGAGGACAGAGTTTGGGGTTACCAGATGGCTGTAAATTGAGAAGATGAATTCAGAAAAGTAGGAAGCCACAAACATAGACCAGTAAATTTGCATTTAAGTCTCCTCATATCCTTGGCTGACCTTTTGACTCTGCACTAGCAAGAAAGACTACAGAAAATCCAGCAGGAAGCAAAAGAGAGAAAGCAGAATATGTTGAATGGGCTTCAATTGCTGTTCACTTTAGGGGAGATAGAATTTGAAATTTGAAATGTGCTAGATTAAATGGGTTTACAATGAAGCCTAAGAGGGCCCACACTCTCACATAGCTCTCTATCTTAGAACTAAAGAACTTTTCTTAAGACTAAGGGCAAAACCCAAACAGCCACTCTAACAAAGTGTAAAACCAAGCTTCTACAAGTTCATGGCATCAGTCAGTAATTTAACTAAATGCAAGAAGATTAATGACTACTTTTCAGATGAATATAACAGAATTCAATGTCTGTACAATGTATCATCCACAGTGTTCTATACAGTAAAAAAGATATTAAATGTGCAAAGAAACAGGAAAAATTGATCATAATTAAGGTAAAAGGCATCCAGTATATCCAGACCATGGGACCACCTAGATAACAGAATTAGCATACTTGGACTTTAAAACAACCAGTAGATACATTCAATGACTGACTTAAAGGAAATGATTATAATAATAAGTAAACCAGAGAGGAATATCAGAGGAAAAAATGGAAATTATTTTTAAAAGAATCAAATGAAAATTCTAAAAGTAAAAGTTATAGTATCTGAAATTTAAAAATCTATCACATGGTCTTAATAGTATACTGGAGACAGCAGAAGGGAAGGTCAGTAAACTTGAGTAAAAATCAGTAGCAACTATTTAATATGAAGAACAGAATGGGGAAAAAAGATTTGAAAATTAAATGAACAGAGTAACTGTGATCTGAGAGACAATATCAATTTGTCTACTCCAGAAAAAGAGTATAGAGATTGGGAAAGAAAAATATCTGAGAAAATAATTGAAAATTCTTCAAAGTTGGTGAGAAACACCAACTTACAGATCCAAGAGGCTCATCAAAACCCAATACAACAGGACTTCCCTGGTGGCGCAGTGGTTGAGAATCTGCCTGCCAATGCAGGGGACACGGGTTCAAGCCGTGGTCTGGGAAGATCCCACGTGCCATGGAGCAGCTGGTCCCATGAGCCACAACTACTGAGCATGCGCGTCTGGAGCCTGTGCTCCGCAACAAGAGAGGCCATGATAGTGACAGGCCCGCGCACCACGATGAAGAGTGGCCCCCACTTGCCACAACTAGAGAAAGCCCTCGCACAGAAACAAAGACCCAACACAGCCATAAATAAATAAATAAATAAACCCAATATAACAACATTGTAAAGCAATTGCACTCAATAAAGATGTTAAAATTAAAAACCCAATACAAATAGATACAAAGAAAATTACACATAGGACATCACAATTAAATTGCTTAAATAAAAAAGAAGATAAAAACGATGTTGCAATCAACCAGAGGTAGAGGAAGGCTTAGTATATATAGGGAAGCAATGATAAGAATGGTGGTTAAGCTATCGTTAGAAATGGCAGAGGCCAGAAGACAATAGAAGAACATTATTAAAATGTTGAGGAAAAAAGCCAACTCTGAGTTCTATAGCCAATGAAAATGACCTTCAAAAATGAAGGCAAGAGTACTGAACATAATAGAAGCTCCAGCTCACAACTGGGTCTGGCTCTAGCTCTTCCATCTCTACCTCCCCACCTCCCGCCACAGTAATAGCTGCCAGGACGTGCTGGGGGAAGACATGATCCATGATCACTTCAGATCCAGTTCTCCCACCAAAGCCACTGGGCACACTCAGACTGCAATGGGACACTCCCACACAAGGACACCCCTTCAAGACTGGGATACGTAACTGTTTCATCTAATTTCATAGAGACAGAAAAAGTTGAACAAAATGAGAAGACAGAGGAATTTGTTTCACATGCCAAGAACAAAAACCCTGAAAAAGAAACTAAAGAAACAGAGATAATAATTTACCAGATAAAGAGTTCAAGGCATTAGTAATAAGAATGCTAACTGAACTTGGGAAAAGAATAAATGAACACAGTGAGAATTTAGCAAGGAACTAGAAAATATAAAAAAGAACAGTCAGGGGCTTCCCTGGTGGCGCAGTGGTTGAGAGTCCGCCTGCCGATGCTGGGGACGCGGGTTCGTGCCCCGGTCCGGGAGGATCCCACGTGCCGCGGAGCGGCTGGGCCCGTAAGCCGTGGCCGCTGGGCCTGTGTGTCCAGAGCCTGTGCTCCACGGCACGAGAGGCCACAGCGGTGAGAGGCCCGCATACAGCAAAGAAAAAAAAAAAGAACAGTCAGAGATGAAGAATAAAATAACTGAAAGGAAAAACACACTAGAGGGAATAAACAGCAGACTAGGTGATACAGAAGGCATAAGTGACCTGGAAGATAGAATAAAGGAAATCACCCAGTCAAAACAGCAAAAAGAAAAGCAAATAAGAAAAAAATGAGAAAAGTTTAAAGGACCTCTGAGACAACATCAGTCATGCTAACATTTGCATTATAGGGGTCCCAAGGAGAAAATACAAAGGGTTCAAACATATTATTGAAATTGTGACTGAAAACTTCCTAAGTCTGAAGAAGGAAACAGATGTCCAGGTGCAGGAAGCAGAGTCCCAAACAAGATGAACCCAAAGAGACACACACCAAGAAATATCACAATTAAAATGACAGAAGTTAAATATAAAGAGAGAATTCTAAAGACAGCAAGAGAAAAACAAAGAGTCACATGCAAGGGAACCCCCATAAGGTTATAAGCTGATATTTCTATAGAATCTTTGCAGACCAGAAGGGAGTGGCATGATATATTTAAAATGCTGAAAGGAAAAATATTACACCTAGGATAATCTACCCACCAAGGTTATCATTCAAAATTGAAGGAAAGGTAAAGAATTTCTCAGACAAGCAAAAACTAAAAGAGTTCACCAAGACTTAATGGACCCTAAAAGAAGTGTTAAAGGTTCTTCACTAAGTGGAAAAGTACAGACTACAACAAGAAGTAAGAATTTTTAGGAAAGCAACAGTCCCACCAGTAAGGGCAAATATACAGTAAGGACTATGGATTAACCACTTAAATAAGCTATTTAAAATTTGAGAGGGGGAGAGGGTGACCATTAGTATTTCTCGACCCTCAGAGACTGAGGGTGGAGGATGTTTGCAGGTGAGCCTGAGACTGTGGCTCAGGCAGTGGCAACAAAGGAACAGCAGTGCCATCATGCAAGTGTGGAGGAAGAGCACTCAGAATGTCCACCTGAATTAACAGCAAGTCGCTCTACTTTTCATTAAATTCAGGCAAAACAGGTTTCTTTGCCTTCCCTTCCTATTGGACCATAATCTTACATTTTCTTTGAACAGATTTATTCTGATACAATAACATAAAAGACTGTACATAAGGTATTTCATCCCATTTTTCTTCTCATTTACAAAATAATTTTGGTTGCAAAATTGTATGGTGATTTAAGGATCCATTTTCAGGCCATTTTGCTATGAAGTCTAAAGGACATTGTGGACATACAGTGTTACAAAAAATACCATATTTTTCTTTTCCATGGATTCATTACTGAAAGTCACTCAATTTTAGAGACTGCAGCCTAGAGGGCTGCAAGTAGAGATTGAATTAACACTTTCCATTTTGAAGGAATTTTGTTTCCAGGTGGTCACAGCAACAAAATCTTTCTAAGTGTCCTTGCTATAGTCACCAAGAAGCTCAATCCCCAATAGCCAGTTCTTAACAATTAAGTCTTTTGTAGATGACCTTGATTAGTGAAGGCAGGTGAAATGGATTTGACTAATGATTACCGACAGTTTCAAAGCCATTTAAGATATCAACATGTAATACAAAAAAAAAAAACCCAAAAATTTGATTAACCCAAAATAACAGGTGGGACAAATAGAAATTAAATAGTAAATTAGGGTAGATCTAAACCAAAACATATCAATCACTAAATTAAAATGGACTAAATGTTCCTATTAATCGGCAGAGATTTTTAGAAGGATAAAAATATAAGACCCATGATTTAAAAAAAAGGACTCAACTACATTCTGTCTATAAAAGATGTACTTTAAAAATAGAGAGATTGAATGTAAAATGGTAAAAGTTCATTCTTTACGAAGATAAAGCAAAACTTGACAGAACTAAATGTAGAGATTAACAAACTCAAAATTGTGTTTGGAGATTTTAGCATTCATCTATGTGTAAATGATTGCTGAAATAAATAAATAAATAATTAAATAAAGTTAACAGTACTATCAACCGTTTTGATCATACCCCTAAATTGTAGAATATTCTTTTAAGTGCACATGAAATGTTTCTTAAAATAGACAATATATTCAACATAAAATGTTTCAATAAATATAAGAAGATTTAAATCTCACAAAGTATCTTCTTGTACCAAAATAAAATTAAATTACTCACAATAGGATAAATACAAAATCACACAGAGCTTTCTAACCTAATAAATCTTTCAATACAAATATGAAAAGAGTTTTTAATTTATTTGAGAAATGTGATTAACACTTTTATAAAACAGATAAACATTCAGGATATATATTATATGAGGAAATTAAATATACATAATTTTATCAATGATCCTTTGTCATTCTGCTTTTTAATACTTTGAGCAGAATATCTTTTTTAGATAAAGTAATTGGTTATATGAAAATTCAAAATATAATAAATAGTTTTGAGTTTTTATTCAACCACCTGATTGCATGGATTGGGTTGCTGAACAAAATTATTCATCTAGGTTAATTTTACTACTTAATATTGTAAGATCCTTTAGAGCAAGGACAAATCCCCTCTGATATTTAGCAGTTAGTTTTGTGGCTTGAAGGTATTTCAGTAAATATTTGTTGAATGAATACTATTATCATTAGTTCAGAAAATGGAACAATAAACACAGGAAGAAATTTAGAACCAAATTTAGAAGAAATTTAGATAAGTGAGAACTACAGTAGCCAGAATAGAGGAAGCTTTCAACATACAACCTCTCATTAAGTGAAATAATAGGCTTTGCTCATGTTCTTCATCCCATTTGAAGTCCCAGTCTGCAGCATTTTAGATGGTATTAGAAAGATGTTTATGATAAAAATAGGAATATTTATTTTATTTATATTTTAGGATTCAAATTTAGAGTATGAAGTCTGGTTTTGGACAGCATCCATGAAATTACATTTTTAGTATTCACATCTTGTTTTCCTTTGTACCATTAGACTCAGAGAATAATCCTTTATTTTTCCTGAATTAGATGAGAATTGATGACCTTAGGACCAATGGCTACCCAAAATGTAATTCTTTTTACTTTATAAATAGGAAAAAGAGGTTTATACCATAAGCCTTTAGGAGAGAGAAATTATCTTACATATTCTATTAATCCCTACTCTCCCTTTACATCTCTTCTCCACCAAGTATTTCACTCAAACATACTCAGTCGCTATTTAGCCTAATGCTGTTACTCTTAAATTATACACCAGGAAAATTCTGTTTAAAATCTTTATCTCTTACCAATTTGCCTTCCCAACAACCACTCTCCTGAGCTTTTATTCATCTGCACCCCCCTGTGATGTGGTGGAGAACAAAGGCAGAGTTATTAGTGTGGAAACAGAAACACAAAGAACAAAGCAATTGTCAAGAGCATGTATGTTATCAACAATGATGCAAATAAAGCCCAGATATGCACTTGCTCAATTCCTGGATTTTTATGGTCTTCTGCTGAAAATTAAAAATTACATGAGAAACAAAAGAAGTCTTTTGGGAATATCAAATAAATTGCTTAATCTAATAAAGAATATAGCATATATTTAATATGAATGTCTTAATTTTTGTCTAGTAATATGTTTAGGCCCAAGTGAATAAAGTTTATTTAAAATAGAATTACAGCACATGAAAATCTGCTCAGCATCACTAATTATTAGAGAAATGCAAATCAAAACTACAGTGAGGTATCACCTCACACCAGTTAATGTGGGCATCATCAGAAAATCTACAAACAACAAATTCTGGAGAGGATGTGGAGAAAAGGGAACCCTCTTGCACTGTTGGTGGGAATCGGCCAGTATGGAAAACAGTATGGAGGTTCCTTAAAAAACTAAAAATAGAACTACCATATGACCCAGCAATCCCACTACTTGGCATATACCCAGAGAAAACCATAATTCAAAAAGACACATGCACCCCAATGTTCATTGCAGCACTATTTACAATAGCCAGGTCATGGAAGCAACCTAAATGCCCATCGACAGACGAATGGATAAAGAAGATGTGGTACATATACACAGTGGAATATTACTCAGCCATAAAGAGGAACGAAATTGGGTCATTTGTAGAGGCGTGGATAGATCTAGAGACTGTCACACAGAGTGAAGTAAGTCAGAAAGTGAAAAACAAATATCGTATATTAACGCATATATGTGGAACCTAGAAAAATGGTACAGATGAACCGGTTTGCAGGGCAGAAATTGAGACACAGACATAGAGAACAAACATATGGACACCAAGGGGAGAAAGTGGCAGGGGGTGGGGGTTGTGGTGTGATGAATTGGGAGATTGGGATTGACATGTATACACTGATATGTATGGATAACTAATAAGAACCTGCTGTATAAAAAAATAAATAAAATTCAAAAATTCAAGAAAAACAGCAACAACAAAAAATAGAATTACATAGCATGATTTTTAATTAAGTTATTCTGACCATCCCTAGTACTATCATTTTGTTATTTAGCATTAAATAGGAATACAGAAATCTAGGTTACTGCCTACTAAAACACTGTTTGACCTTGGGGAAGTAATTTCAGCTTCCTGAGACACAATTTCTTTATCTTTAAGATGAAACTTTAAGACCACTTTTAGGCATAAAATTCTGAACCCATTACTCTCTAGGTGGTAAGTGATTTGAATTGGGGTTATATGCTTGTGTTTTCAGTCTGGACCTAAGGAGACAAAGCAAAAGAATAACACTGCATGTTTGGTATGTAGATGAATAAGCAGAGCTGAGTTTATTTTTGTTATTGTTGCTTCTATTCTTGTTGTTTTGTTGTGTTATTTTGACATATTTGTACCTAAAACAAAATAAACTCATTTTTCTGGATCCATCTGAATGAGAAACCCATGTTATTATGAGCAGGGAAAAATGGTGTAGCTGCATAACTGCTGATGATTTCTGCTAATTGGAGGGAATCTTTTTGAAATTCTTAGTAGGAAATTTTGGTTATTTATGTTCCTATAATGGTTGCTGGATATTGGTCATCTAATTAGGAACATCTTTGTCCTCTAGTAATCATCTATTTTGCATGAGAGCAAAGTGATTTGTAAAGGGAAGTAGATGACTATAGAAATACAGAACAATAATAGCTCTTAACCCACAGACCAAGGACCCAAAGTGGATTTTTGCCAACTACCAATTATTATTATTCTAATTATATATTCAGGGACTGGCTAATAACCATTAGGTGGAGTCTACTATTTTCATTGCCACCAGTGAGCCTAGTTCTATAATAACTTCTCTTTCTGTCATCCCTGGCTTACAGAGCCATCACTGAAACCATCTTTTGGTAAAGTTATATCCCCCAGCCCCTCCCACAGCGAGTTTTCTCTCAAAATGACCACTTCTCTGAGTTCAGTAGGTTTCTCAACCTTAACACTATTGATATTTTGGCCAGATAATTGTGTGTGTCTGTTTTTGTCTGTGTGTGTGTATGTGGAGGCTGTTGTGTGCTTTGTATGATGTTTAACAGCATCTCTGACCTCTTCCCAGTAGATACCACTAACACCTCTCTAGCTGTGACAACAAAAAATGTCTCCAGACGTTGACAATCCGGGGGAAAAGAGTGGGGGTAAAATTGTCCCTGGTTGGAAACTACTATTCTATGGGAATTCTAGAATTGCAAGCTGCCTTAGCATGGGCCATAACTTTATGTTTACTTCTACAAATATCCTGGTCTCAAGTTTGCACTATGCTAACAAATGCTGGAAGAATGTGGGTAGAAATTAATTCTGAGGGAGCCAGAATAAATACAGAATATTCTAATTTTAAGTTGGACCAGATTTATTGGTATGGGTGTCCTTAGCAGGAATACAATTCAGTGTGCTAACATACAGAATTGGGAGTGATTTAAATTATTCACTTACTTAGTTGATTGAAAGCAGACCCCAATGGAGGCCCACTCTAAATAAAGCTGAAATGCTAAAATCATGAGGCTCAGAGCAAGAGAAAGCTCTCCAAGTGATCCAGTCTGAAGTTTAAGTAGCTTTGTTTCCGATTGCTTATGAACTAGTATATTCAAATGGATTTAAAGCATCTAAGGCAGTTTAGGATCCTCCCAATGGACAGAACTTTGGGCAGTTCACCTGGTCTTCCACTTTGAGTGAAACAAGGAATGACTCTGGATTAGAATATACTTGAAATCATGGGCAGGGACATTGGCTTGCCTGGCTGATCTGGGTCCTAAAAGGACAAAGCAGTTCTGGAATAGAGACATGTGAGTGTACCTATAAAAGAGGCAATGAAGTATGAAGATATGTGTATCACACATTCATATCCATCAGAGAGCATCTACCAGAGAAGAGGCACTAAACAACTCAGCAGACAAAATTATTTGTCTAGTTGTAATTAGTCAAGTCTTTGTCAATAACCACTCTAGTGCTGGCACTATGGGCACCTGAGTAAAGCAGCTATGGAGGTAGAGATAGAGTTTATGCATGGGCCCCAGAAATCAATCTTCTAGAAACAGAGACTAATGTTGAATTGCTTATATAGCACAATCTCTTAAGGATTGTCCTGGACAGTGTCAAATTGACTACATTGGACCTCTAAGAAATTCACTCTGATAGGAATAGACAGGTATTCTGGTACATTTTTGTCTTTCTTTCCTGTAGGAGTCACTTGCATGAGACCCCACAGGAATATGACATCAGAACAAGGGTCACATTTTAGAGCAAAGAAAATTCCAGAGTTGGACCATGGGCAAATATCATTTCATATACCATGCCATCTAAAATCTATGCTAACAGAGCAGTGGAACAGCCTGTTAAAGTCGTTGGTGAAGTGGTAGTTTGAAGATGACACATTATGATAATGTATGATAATGGGGCACTATCCTCTAGGATGCAGTAGAAGAGTATACAGTTTAAATTAAAGTTCTTTATGTGACACTCTACTCCTAATAGAAACAATAGTCCAGGAACAAAATTATAGTAGCAGAAATAGCTCCACTTACCATCACTTCCAGTGACCCACTTGGGAGTCTGTGCTACCTGTTCTTGCAATTTTGCGCATTACAGGTTCCGAAATCCTGGTTCTCAAAGTGGGAGAAATTTTCACTTGAGGGCACAGCAACAATTTCATTGAATTATATAATAAATGATAGTGTTAATAATAACAATAACAGCATAAATTCAAAACAAATTTCTCAAACACCTATTGTATGCCAGACACTGCCTCAGTTTTGACCCTACTTGGGCAACTATATCCAAGACAGATCAATGTAAGGATATAAAGAACCAACTATCTCAACCAAACTTGGGATAGATCCAAAGGGCCACTCTAACTTCATTTTGATTCATTGAATGAGGTTCTAAAACAGTGTGTTGAATTAGCTTGAATAGAGACATTATAATCTCAAAATCAACAGTTGAACGTAGATGTATATTGCCTATTAGCTCCAAATCCAAATTTCATTACCTGCTCTGCAAAAACATATATGGGCCCTTTAAAGATTTTACTTTTATCTTCTGGCTTGATGTTAAGTTTCGTGGAGGGAGCTGGAAAAATATTGCAGGTGGGAATTTTCTAGTGTGCTCTCCTAGAAGATTTAGACAGTGACAGCTTCGCTGGTGCCTGGTTACTACAGTGAAGGCAGCTTCTCCAGCATCCAATTCTAACAGTGCATGTAGCATTCCTAGTGCCCAGCTTCTGCAGTGGGGGTTATGTATTAACCATGCCTTTTATTTTCTATACTGATGCTTTGACGTACTGGGGCCTTACTGACCCTTAAGAGGCTGCCTCTCCCAAGGTTAGCTAATTTCTGTAGCTAGCAAACAATTCACCTTCAAGAGCTTCTTTCATATACATACTAACCAATCCAGAGCCCATATCCCCAACAGTCTTCTTTATCAGGCTCTCACACTCTGGGCCACTATCCCCCTGCCCTGACCTTCCCAGGATCAGGTACCTGACAACTAGGGATAGCTCCTTTGTCCCAGAGCCTGCTCAAATTATTCAAACTAGCCAATCATGAGCCTGCTTACCCTGCCTTGCCTTTTCCTTCACATGGAGATCCCAATTAAAGTCTCTTGCCTATGCTTTTCCCTAACTCTTTTCGCCTCTTAACTGACAGTGGTGCTTCTCCATGTGTTCCCCCATGGCATGTTCCCTCCTCTTGGGATGTGTGAGTATAACAAACTCTCTTTTCAGTGGCAATAATCTCTCGATCTGTTGGGCTCATCATACCTGGGTAATAAAACCTACATTTTGAAACAGGTAGCTTCTCCAGCACTAGGCTTCTATAGAACAGCTATAAGCAGCATTCAGGGACCAGCAGCTTCCTCTGGCATGCCCCATGGGTGGTTTCATAATAGAGTGCCTTTGGTGAGACATCTTCCCATGAGTAGCTTTCCCCAGTTACCAAGATAGTTATTTCTGGCAACTTCTAAAGGACAGATTCCTGCAAGATCCACCATAACAACTCCTTAGTCTTCGAGTGAGACAAGATTATTTTCTCTCCAACAAAGTCTGGATCTCAGGCCTGGGGTGGGGGAAGGGAGGCTCTTCTTTGGACAACTTATCTCAGCCTTAGGGTACTGGCTATTACTAATATGTTTCATTTCCAAATCCATTAGCGTTCTCTTTAATTCTTACTAACCAATACTTTGTTTCTTCAATTCCCCTGTTATAGTTAATAAGTCTTTATAGTAAACTTTTCTTGCTCAGATTACTATGTGGTTTAATCTCCTGATTGGATTCAGACTTATACAATATTAAAATATATGTGATTATAAAAAGATATGAGTTTTCCCTGTTGGCACACCCAGTAGGAGTCAGATACTTTATGAGCATTGGTTTTGGAATTAAGTGTTCAGCAAATGCTTAGAAAACACAGCCCCTTCCCTAATACTTACATTGATTTGCCTTATAGTAGTTATTTAACCAATTGTCACAAGACTAATGGCAACGCTTTGTGAATAAATAACCAAATCTGCATTCACTTTTCACGTAGATATAACTATTGTTTTTAATTTAACTAAAAAGTATTCTGGACCAAGGAATTTTTCAAAGTCTATGTGTGCATATAGAAAACACAGGGGAAAAATAATATGAAATCTTCATGAGCTGTGTGAGGGTTAGATAACTGAGTGAAAGTCATGACGCTCCAAGTAATGCAAGTCAAGCAATACATTTTACTAAAGATTTTTATCACAAAGAATGATCTAATCTTTTACACTATCTTTGATATATTTGCTAGTTACCCTTAGATTTCCATTAATTAACTGAAAGTTTGGCCTCCCCAGGTCATTTGCCAGGCACTCTGTGGAGGACAAATTTTAGTAGTCATACTGATAACAACTAAATCAAAATAGGAATTATGTAGACTTTCTATATTATGGAAATAATTATTATTCTATATACTTTACTATTAAATGTGTTCTTTTCATGTTCTTATAATATGACATAGTATTATTCTATAGTGTATAGAATAATTATTATTCTATATACTAATATTTATATATTATTCTATATGCTTTCTATATTATGGCATGGTTATAAAGTCATGCAACTTTTTCTGTTCATGTTCTTCCAACAAGTGAACACTGGGGAAACCTCAAGATCTGTGAGCAATTTCTATAGGGAAAGTATCGGTTCTTAAATATCTCCTCTCTCCTTTTCATGGAAGATTCACAATATCTGTTTAGAATTAGTATTAAACTCTATAAAGAAGTTAGAAGATAAAGATCAGGGATCAAACTCATGAGTTTTGTAAATTTTCCACATTATTTCTGCTTTTGAGACTCTGTTTCCCCATAGCTAATTAGCAGTAAAATCCTTTACACAAAAAGGAAAATAAAGGAGTTTATGTAAGCCAGATATATCAGAATCTGGTAAAACAGGTGTTAGATGACCTCAAGATTGTTTCTCCATGTGTGAAACAGCAAACTTAAATGCTTTGCTCATCAACACAAGGTTTCCCCCTCCTTACTTCTATCCCCATTACTTCAAAATTTCTTTGTCATAGCTCAAAATCATTTCATTTTGGCTTTCATATATGATAAAAACCTACCATAAAAGGAAAAACGTAAGCATAGATAAGGGGGAGATAAATAGTCTTTGAAAGATAAGATCCCTGAATCTAATTCTAGATTTGCTTCTTATTTACTACACTACTGAATTTCAATTCCCTACATTGTGAAACAATAATGTCATATTATAAGAACATGAAAAGAACACCTTTAAAAGGTATTTTCTCATAATGTAAAAAGAACCCGTTCTTACTAATAGAAATGCTTTTTTTCTGATAATTTCAAACACATGTTGTCTTAGTCCATTTGGGCTGCTATAACAAAACATCATAAACTGGGTGGTTTACAAACAAGAAAAATTTATTTCTAACAGTTGTAGAGTCTGGGAAGTCCAACGTCAAGGCACCAGAACATTTGATGTCTGTAAGAGTGCACTTCCTGATTCATAGACAACTATCTTCCCCCTGTGTGTTCACATGGTGGAATGGGAAGGGAGAAGGGAGCTCTCTGGGGTCTGTTTTATAAGGATACTAATCCCATTCATGAATGCTCTGATCTCATGACCTAATAACCACCCAAAGCCCTGACCTCCAAATACCACCATCACACTGGGGTTTAGAATTTAACATATGAATTAGGGTGGGGGGTCTGTAGCACATTTGATAACTTCTTTCAGCACTACCTACCCTCTAACACATTTTAAGGTGTGGTTATTGAAAATAAACATTTGTTACAGTCACGTGCATTCTACTCAGCCTCAAAAATAAATAGAATATTCCAGATCACAGATTCCCATTTTCCTCTCCAACCTTTAAAGTATTTCATTTGTTTAGAATTTATAGTGATTTTCTTTCTTGGCCAATATTTGATTGTAATATCAAATAGACATTAGGTCTATGTTATTGTATTGTGGATGGCTCACAGTTACTATAACTCCTCCCTTCTGGTAAATTTTATTTCCATACACAAGGACCACCCACTGAGGTAAGGAGGCTACTCATTTTTCCAGCTCATTTCTTCTTCATGATTTAAGTGAACATCTCCGTTTACTATCTGAATCCTGGAAATACAGAGAAAAAGCAGGAATTCTTTAATATGTTTACTAAGGAAGCAAAGAGCAGAAAAGCTGTGGGTGGGGAGAGCAGAATGTTTAGAGGTTTTATGAGGGAAGCAAGGAATTCGTATCATTTAATACATTTAAGTTGGACTAGGCAAAACACTTAAGGATAAAGGGTAGGAAGCAGGTTTGTTGTAGTCTCAAGGAAAGAGGGAAACTGACCTAAGTGCTCTTTTGCGTTTCTTACTGATGTGATTAAACAACTTGATCCTGGCCTTTTTACTGACTTAGCCAAAGAAGAAACCAATTGGTGGCAATTAGGACATTAGCTTTACTACATAGACATCTGCTCTAGGAGCTAAGCCTAGAATTCATTAATTGCAAGTATGTCAGCAGCTGTCAGGAGGTAACAATTTCAAGTCATTTCTAACCTAAGCCAGAAGAAAAATATAGGAGTAAAATTGCTTAAGAATCCATGGATACATCAAATTCCTATTACATAAACATTTTGGTCACTTCTTCAGTTCAAGTGTTTTAATTTAAAAACATTGAGCCATTCCTAGATTTTAATTAATGGATTATTTATAAAAGGCCTCTGGGTTGCCATTTTATTAGGTATACATACAGGCTCCAAATGTCAGCACAATGTGATTTTGCATTGTGACTTAAGTGTTTAATATAAACAGAATAACATAACATTTAATGCACTTTTTAACAGTTCCCAAGTGTTTACTCTTATTGCGAATGCTTAAAATCTACAAATCCTATATTCTTAGTCGCCATTTAGTGTTGAGTATTTTTCTGCATATATCATTCCCCTGGTTTAAAGTCCCTCTGGCTTCCCTATGCTCTTAAGGTGATAAGAAATCTCATTACAAGATATTAGCACCAGGCTGGCTCTGGCCTCCGTCTCTTTCTCCAGCCTCAAATTCCAGCACTTTCCCCTTTACTTTCTCTTCTTAAACCATTCTGCTCTTCTTCCAGGCCCAGAACCAGTCCTGTTCCTTCTACTGCAAGTTCTTTAACTGTGCTGTACCCTCTGCTAGAATACTTCTCCCTCCCTTCTTTAACAAATTAATGTCTGCTCACACTTTGAGTTCAGTGCAAGAGCATTCCGTCAGGGAAAGTTCCCTGAGATCCCTCCTTAGGTCAATGCCCTATTGTAAGCTCTTACAATGCCTTTTTATCCCCAGACATATTCACTAGTCTATCCTGGATTATTGCCTTTCTGCCAGACTATAAACTCTGGGAGAGGTAGGAAGCTGTCTCTTCTTTGTTCACCATTATATCATTAGCACCTAGAACAGTACATAGTACATGTTTGTTGAACAAATGAATTACAGGGAAGTAAGTAATTGAACATCACTAAGAAATCATATGGCATGTGTGAGTAAATTGCACTTGGGTCTGATATTTACAAGGCTAGTCATTTCAGATAAGTTTAAACCAACATGACCAGCTTCAGTCTCTATCACATCATTTGGCTAGTGTCCTGTTAACTGCTGTGTATGGCAACCGTATTTCCTATATCGTGAAATAAAAGAACAGCAAGTTTGCAAAAATAATAATCTCACAGGGAAGCAAAATCAAAGAAGCAAGAGCTACAACTCAGGTGAAATTAACACATCCTCAAAAGAAATAAAATCAGAGTAAATAAATAGAAAATAAAATTATATTAACACAATGAAATGAGAATCCCTCATTACTATTAAGAATATTTTATACTCCAATAAAGATGTTAAAAAAATAAAAACACAGACTTGGAAAAAAAAAGAATACTAAAATTCTGTTGAAATGGGGAAGAATACATCTTTCTAAATCTTAAGCAAAACTTAAGAATTTTTAAATAAGAGGAGAAGATAGGTGAAACATTGAGACTGGAATATATGTAGCAGGGAGTTTACACTAAGAATGTTAATAGATTAGATTGGAAAACTCTGTGTGTGTGTCTGTGCATGTGTGTGTGTGTGTGTTATGAATTACATGCTGAGCCATTCGGAATTTATCATAGGAGGAATGTGAAATTTCTATATTATTTTTGTTAAAGGAGTTGACAACATAAAATCATTTTCATAGTGATTGATTTAGAGAAAACAGGCAGAAATTTTGCAAGCACAGAGACCATATTTTTGCAATAATGCAGACAGATAGCCAGGACTATGTGGCTTACAATGGGAATGAACATAGGGAGCAGATATATAAGACATTCTGAAGGAGTAATTGTCAAGTTGATAATTTATACATATTTAAAGGGAAAGAAAAGGATCAAAATGATACATGGTCAAAGACCTATTGAAAAACTTTCTTTATAAACACATCCAAAAATAAGATGCTATTAGTCTTGGCCAGTCTACTAATTTTCATACCTTCTCAAGGCTGAAAGGAACAAAACTTAAATATGGTACTTATTTTTCTACATGTTCCCTTTACAAAGAAAAGTCTTACAGAAAATAAGCAAAGTACATCTGTCAAAATATCTGCCAATAATAAACCAATCCAGAAACAAATTTAGTAGCCAATAATATTTTTGAATTTTTTAGAATTACATAATTGTACATCATGTAAGTGCTGTACAATGTTGTTTAGTTGAATGGTTTTCAAAACTTAAACTTAAGTTCTCTTGTGGTATTTAATTAGAATTTAAATTTTCAAAAATGTATTTTAACTCTTAAAGTTGTAATGAGAGACAACATCCACAGCAAATGTATTTTATGTTAAGTGGCAACCCTGTAGAACGACTAGCACATTAACTTATTCTTCAGGGTTAACCCATCTTATGCAGATCTTACACTGTCTCCAGCCATCTTCGTGCAT
This sequence comes from Neophocaena asiaeorientalis asiaeorientalis, assembly GCF_003031525.2. Classification (NCBI taxonomy): domain Eukaryota; kingdom Metazoa; phylum Chordata; class Mammalia; order Artiodactyla; family Phocoenidae; genus Neophocaena; species Neophocaena asiaeorientalis. The sequence continues at coordinate 905,298 of NW_020175631.1, read as the reverse complement.
ATACTTGAACTTCTTGTAAATGTTGTTATCAATTAAGAAAGTGCAGTTCAGCACTATGTTTCTTGACTTTTTAAATACAAAATTCAGTCCTGAGCATATCCAGTAATGCACATCAGTACAAGTGGGTCTGTTACTCAGGGATATGTATCTGAATCAAGCCCTGTTAGCAAGACCCAGTAGTTTCACATGTCTGGATAAAAGTGCAAATGGCTAAATAACAAGTGAATAACATTATATTACAGAGTATTACCACTAGTCAATTTTGAGGTCTTCTTTTCTGATTTTATATTTATGATAGCAGTGCTTCAACTTCAACATTTCCTACCACTAATCCACCAAGCCTTAATAGAAGATTATCCTGAAATTGCAAAGGTAAACCCTGGAAAAATGTCATCTTTGCAACTACTCACCTATGTCAGTCAAGATGGTCCATATATGGTACAATCAAAGCAAAATAGAGCAATAATGAATATTATTTGCAGCTGTGTTTTCTAGCCCTTGATTTCAGTTTTTAATATCTCTAAGACAACTAAATTTTTCTCATTGACATTCATTGAATAAGCAAAAGTTTTACATGTGAATTGAGTTCCACCTATGAGTTACCTTGAAAAGAGGGTTTTTTGTTGAAAGATAAAGAAAGATAACCTGGAAACTATTAACATATGTGCAACTGTTTGAGTGATCTACTTGCTTTCAGAGTATTACATTAGAAGATGGGTATGCTCAAGACTGGATGCTTTTAATAAAAGATATAAAATTCTACATTTACAGAAAGTTGAGGAAGATGCACGGTGAGAGCAGAAGCTGCATTATTCCATGGTCTATATAATGAGTTAACTGGTCAGAATAACTTAGTAACTTGATTGTTTACAGTGGATATCGATTTATTTTATAATCCACTAAAGTGTAAGAAACACAGATTATGGAGCCAAACTGCCTGGGTTCAAATTCCAGTTCCACACCTAATCTTTGTGTGGTCATAGGCAAGGAACCTAACCTCTCTGTGCCTTGCTTTCCTCATCTGTAATGCAGGTTGATATGAGGTCAAAATTAATCATTGTCTGTAGAATGTTTATAAGAGCACTGGGCACTTAGTAATTGGTAAATAAAAGTCATCTTTTATAACAGTTTTTTAAAAGGTTAAAACTATGTCATAAGTAATAAAATTCTAATTTCATGTTTGTAGGACTACCAAAATGCCTCAGTACATACCACGTGTCCTTTTTTACCATCATTAGTTGAACCCTATTTTTCTCAAACTTATTTTTGAGCAATTTCAGAAATAACATTACATGATTTTCAAGGAGCTAAAATGACTTTATACTACTACATCTCCAAACTGACATATTCTAATGTCTCATGTTTCACGTTTGACTTTATATGTAATGAACCTTTCACTGCATATAATCAACAACCCATAAAAAGTGGAAAACCACTGATCTAGTCTACTGGCCAGTTTGCAGAAAAGCTAAAAGAGACTCAGAAAAATATAATGGTTTCCCTCACAAAAATTGTGAGGGAATACATAAACACAAACACACACACACACACACACACACACACACACACACACACACACACACACACACACACACACACACACACACACCCCTGATCCCCAGATCTTTGCTTTTGCGGGTATATGATGTCACCTTTTAAAATAATCAACTCATCTTTTAATGTGATTACAAAGTTGTAGAATTCTAGAGGACTGTTCATGAAAGTGACTTGATTTTGGAAGTCCTAACAAATTATGTTTTCCAATGATGGGAACCTTTTTTATTAAAAAACTGTGTTTGTCATATTCTGATTTTTTAGTCTTTGACCTGTAAAGACAACCATGTTATGGAGGTAAAATCACGATAGATTGATTTACTTGTCTTTTTCTGTAGAACAGGATATCTGGGTGACGATGGATTTGGCAACTATTAGCTATGGTCCCAGGGAATACTGTTTCAGAGCAGTTACTTCACAAATGCTCCGATGGTTTCATCCAAAGGATGATTCCAAAGCTTCACATGCATTTCCTAAGGGCCTATAAAATTTCTCCTATTATCTGAAATGTCATGTCAACAGCTGTTTCTTCTGAATATGTGAGACTGGCAACCACATGATTATGAAGATCCAGGTTCAAATTGGTCAATTAACTTTTTAATCTCTCAATTCCACTTATACATTATGTTTCTCTCACAGGGGCAGTTAACACTGAAAGATTTCATTAGTATTTAGGTACATGTTGGCTTACTACATTTTAAAGACAGTATGATATCTGTTTTTTGGTTTCATATTGGAAAACAGTGAGTAGTTTCCAAAAACTGTCAACAATGTGATTACAAGCCATATGTTGCATTTTGCTACTAATTCCCATTGAAAAGAAAATATATTAATGCTTTATATTTATATTTTCTGCTTTGGATTTGTAGTAAACAACTTTTTCGCCCTTAGACTTGCATAGCATTTTAGTTTGTTTTTTATTATTGTCTTCTTTGGAGTTTTAAGTTCTGACTCAAATCACATTCTGACCAATTATTCCTGGAAGTCATTTGCACGTAAGTTTGAGGCAAAACAATAGGCTTCACAAACATTTCTCTTACATCCAACTTGTTATCCCATCTGTAACCATTTTTTTTAAATCTCTGATTTTTCATTAATAAGGCAGCTTGAGGTACATACATGAATTATTGGAACAGAATATCTTCTTGTCATAGACTTAAATTTTAATGCATTTTCAAAATGCCAGATTTTTTTAACTTAGCACTTTACCTCATAGACATGTTTCATATATATATATATATATTTTTTTTTTACTCGCACATATCATTTAAGGCATTAAAATTTCTTTTGTACTTTTCAATAAAATGATACTTAATACTTACAGAAATATGAAATATAGAAAAGATATATAGGCAACAATAATTAAGTTTTTCAAAACTTAAAAAATCAGGTTATTTGCAACAAATTACACAGTAAACAAACACTGTTTTAAGTGTAAATGATTTATTGTGTACATACTGTATACAGATATATAACTGAAGAAAATAAATGACCCTACACTGAAGTGTGCACAATCTAATAGAACAAATCTATTATCCAATATTTTAAAGAAAGTAAGTATCCAAACTGGTTACAGATAAAAGATAAGCAAAATGTAAGAAAGTGATCAAGTGGATTTGGTTTGGATAGTCAAAATACTATCCAATAGTCAAAATACACGTTGTCAGAGAGCGGGTAGGGAAGAAACAAAGAAAGTCATGTTTTTAGAATAAAAGATGAAGATGATGGATAAAGAATTGCAAACATTATCACACAAACAAGATCATTCGAGGGATAGTACAATACAGCTAGGAGTGCAGAATTCTGGCAATTGCCCCAGTTTACCATGAACTTTTTCTCCTCTGCTGTGTATTTGCATATTCTGTTCATTCATATTTATTCCCCTTCCCTACTCCTTCTATTCCCCATGATTCCTTGGCAAAACTTTTCCTCCTTCAAATATCAAGTCAAGAATGACCTCTTCTGTGAAGCCCTTCCTGACCCTTCTGGAAGACTTGAGGATTCATTTCTCTAAATTTGAATTGATTCCAATTATAATCACTGTTCTAAACCACTGGTTCTTTATCTTGGTTACATATTGGAATCATCTAGGGTGTTTTAAATGTAGTGATGCCTTTACCGCACCCTCAGAGACTCATATTTAAGTGGTTTAGGAGTACCCTGGGCATTGGGATTTAAAAAAAAAAAAAGAAAAAAACTTCCAATCCCAAGTGATTCTAAAGTTCAGCAAAGTTTGAGCACCACTGGTATGTGTGTTAGTAGTTGTGATATTTGAGTTGTCTATATAAGCCTTCTCCCATGCCATGTGTGAATCTATAGATTTACACAGAAGAGACCCATGTCCTTTGGTGCTGGTTGGAGAGGGGAACTGTATGCTGTTAAAGAGCAGATGTTTTACCATGAGACCAACTGAGTCAGAACTGCAACTCACTGACTAACTAAGGATGTGCCTTTGGGCAAGTAATTTAATCTCTACAAGCTTCAGCTTTCTCCTAAGTTTATTGGGATGACTAAATGAAATGTAACATATATAAACATTAACAAGAATGTACAACACAAAGGTGACCAATTTTAAATAGCTACTATTGTTGTTATCTCTCATAAATAATTGAGCATGTTTTATGTCCCAAGAACTAGTCTAAGAGCTTTAATATATTTCATTAATTTTCAGAACACTCGAAAATAAAGTTTTAAGTAAATTATAAATACTACTTAGTATTATTTTACATATGATGGAACTGGTACAGAGAGGTCAGACAATTTGCCCTAGAAACCTGCTGAAGGTCATACATCAAGTTAAGAAGCAGAGCTGAGAATTGAAACCAGTTAGTCTAATTTCTGACCCTGTGATTGATATCACTATACTAAGAAGGGATGAAAGTAAAACTATTCTTAAAAGTATATTCTATTTAACTGTATGTGATAAGTGCCACATGAGTGTTGGTAACAAAATATTTTAGATGTTTACGAGGGAAGAATTATTTATGTTTAAGAGGTGAAGAGAGGCTTCATGGAGGAAGTGAAATTTGAGCTACATTCCTGGTTGTCGCCAATGTTGGGCATGGCAATTTGTAAACACACACACACAATCAACTCACTTTAATTTAAATATGCATAATAGTTATTGATGAGTTGAAGTGTTTTAGGTGAGATACAGCATTTCTTGGAAATATATGAAAAGCAACAATTGAACAAGAATGAATATAACTATATTTGGAGCCTTAAGTAGGCAAAATCAAAGAGGGTTCCGTGATGCAATAGACCCTCTGGAATTTGAGGATAAAGTTTCAAAAGACTCAGGCATGCTCTGGCAATTCTTGGCAATGATGCACCATACTCAAAATAGGAAAGACAGCACCGGTTATGCTAAAGATTTTAAAAGATACAATGCTAGAGTTCTGATGAACTTCTGTATTATCAAACTGATCTCTCTTCTCTTAAAGCTGTTCTAAGAGAGATTCTCCACAAAGGCCTCTAAAAAAATTCCTGCAAATACGCTTTTTGGTAAATGACATTTTTTTATTAAATAGTTTATTATCAGATAAGTTAAAACTAATTGGACTTAATATTTCTATGATAACTTATTTTAGCATTTTCAGTGTTATAAATGAAGTAGTAATTAAAGGAGGATAAGTTAGTTTTCACCTCTAGGCTAACCATGAGTGAATATTTAGATTCCCCCAAATTAATAAATCATTAATCACCCAAGCCAAACACAACCAAGGAAAAATGTCTCGCAACCAATTTATGATCACTTGCTTTTATAATTATTTTCTTATTTCACCTTCATCATATGTATTGGACTGTAAATAATTATATTTCAAACTCCATGAAACATAGATTTAGCAATAGTATCTAGAAAACTGAGCAAAAAGCTTTTTACTGTATCTTTTTACTCCTACTAAAGAAAGTTATCTATTGACTGAAACCATTAACAAGACAAAAGGAATTCCAGTATGTTTTCAGGTACATAATAGGGGACAGAATTCAAATGGAATAAATGCTAGAGGAATTCAGAGAATAACATTTTAAAAACAGAAAACATATATAAAATTGTACTGTATACATGTATTATGTCACTAAATGATTTCACTGTTTTTTATCAGGTCCAGTTTTTTTAATTAATTAATTTTTTATTAAAGTATAATTGATTTACAATGTTGTGTTAGTTCCAGGTGTATAGCAAACTGATTCAATTATACATATTTTTTCAGATTCTTTTCCCTTATAGGTTATTATAAAATATTGAGTGTAGTTCCCTGTGCTATACAGTAGGTCATTGTTGGTTAGCTATTTTATATATAGTAGTATGTTTTTTTTAGGTTCAGTTTTTTTGTGTGTTTGTTTTTGTTTTTGTTTTGCGGTACGCGGGCCTCTCACTGTTGTGGCCTCTCCCGTTGCGGAGCACAGGCTCCGGACGCGCAGACTCAGCGACCATGGCTCACGGGCCCAGCTGCTCTGTGGCATGTGGGATCTTCCCGGACCGGGGCACGAACCCGTGTCCCCTGCATCGGCAGGCGGACTCTCAACCACTGCACCACCAGGGAAGCCCCTAGGTTCAGTTTTAATGTATTTTCTGAATGTTTTATAGAGTTTATCCTCATGTCATTCATAGACTGTTACTAAAATTGTGCAAAGATTGAGTAAGAATGACCCTAATTGCTAAACATATTGATAAACCGGGAAACATTTTGTTGGAACTCTAGGCAAAAATAAGGATTTTGGTTATGGTATTGGTAAACCACCTCTTAAAATCAACAACAAAACCACTCTCACTTCTAGTGCAAATAGTCTCACATCATAGACAATTTCAAGCCAGTTTACCACTGGCTATCGAAATTCCTAAATGTATTTAACATTCATGTCCTATGGGGCATAACCTGTCTCTACCCTGAACTCACAAGTTTGTCTTTAAAAAAAATAGAGAAAGAAAGAAACACAAGCACAGAATTTTTAAATTGCCATTACTTTGATGTCAAATGCATTCAAGGAAATCTAGAAAGAACCCTTGCACATGATGATTGCTTAACAACATTTCACTCTAATGTGCCCAGCTCTATGCTCACTCAAGTGGTATCCTGATAAATGTTTAAGAAACAGCTTGGGAAAGAAGACCCTCTTCTGTAGCGTATACTTATATTATGGCTGATTTAAGACTACCAAAGTGCTGTCAATGAGCAGTGTTGAAGAGTGATGTGCAGTAGCACACCGTTAAATGGCATTTCACCATACAAAGACAATAGATTTAAATAGCCACAAAAGCATAAATAGTATTGTTAGGTAGTAAAATAATCAAGAAATGATGGGGTTCGATGCTTATTACCTTGCTTTCAATATTATTTAATTCAAAGTTTATGTAATTTAATTTTTAATAATAACTGTTTTGGACAACTGGATTTACAAAACTGAAAATTTAACAATCAGTTCTACAAGGCCAGTACCAGTCTACTCAGCATGCCACGTTTACCACCCACCCATTCTCCTGCCAATTATATGCCAACAATGGAAACATTTGGAATCACACACCAAACTAAGAGACCTCTACACAGAGAGAAGCCAAAGGGTCACTGCATGAATCTGCCAAAACTTGTATTCAAGGTCACTATTAGGATATCCCATAACAGTTTTCTATCCCTTTCCATAAACAACAACAGCAGCAAGGCTGTGATCATCTGTCATTTTAGGCCCAGAGATGACATCAAATTTAAATCCAAAAGCAATGGTACTGGACATAGGAATAAGGATGCAAGCCAAGACCAGAAACATCAGATACATTCTGCTCTTTCTTATCTCTCCATTTCCTGAAAAAACCTGCTGACAAATGCTAGTCCTGTGAATACAGCCCAATGTTCAGAATGCTGGATGCTCTAATGATTGGCGGCTAATTGGGAACAGATTGCTGTTTCCTCAGCTAAGATTTTGCTTTGCTCCAGGCACTATGATAGGCTCATAAAGTAGATGTTCTTATTTAATCTTGTTGCTGTCTTAATGTAAATCTTATATTTCCATTTTTAATAAGAAGAAACCAAAGCTTAGAGAAACTATATAACTTGTCAGCCCCCACAGACAACAAATGGCAAAGTGAGATTTGAGCTCAGGCTTCAAAAACTGTGCTCCTAACGATTTCACTATTCTACCTAGCATAATCATGATGATGTTTATTGACAATAATGACTGACATTTGTTAAGTGAAACTTATGTACTAAGTACTATTCTGAGTGCTTTACGTTACTAACTCATTTAATCCTCATGAAAAACAGACATTAATTAGCACGTTTCCTCAATTCTAAGATATTATCAACTGTAGACACTATTGATTTGATAACAGCATTCAAAGAAAAATAGGAGCATGACATGTATTATTTTAAATGTGATATTGATTACACATTTGACCCTTGAACAATGTGGGGGGTAGGGGCCCCCTGCCCTCCTGAAGTGGAAAATTTGAGTATTAACTTTACAATCAGCCCTTCCTATCTGGAGTTCCACATCCACAGATTTAACCAACATTAGAACCTGTAGTACTGTAGTATGCATTTAGTGAAAAAAAAACAATCCGTGTAGAAGTGGACCGGTGCAGTTCAAAACCATGTTGTTCAGGGGTCCACTGTACTATGCATCCCAAATTAATAAATATTTTAAGATATAAAGCTTATGTCAGAGGACCAAGGAAATATGGTACCTTAACCCTGTATTAACAAGAACACCAAAGGAAGAAAATCTGCCCAAGGAAGCACAAGATGTAAGGGAGAATGGGAAATTGAAATTCTAAATTACTTGAAAGCCATGTAGTTTTCAAGGTTCCCAGATAAATTGGTATTTATTACTCTGACCTCCTCTTCTGCCTTCCTTTTCCACATTTAAGGACTTGGTGATTACACTGAGCTCAATTGGATACTCCAGGATAATCTCCCTTTTTTAAATTCATCATATTAGCAACCTTAACTCCATCTGCAACCTTAATTCCCCTTTGCCATGTAACTGAAGATATGTCCAGGGTCCGTGAATTAGACAATGGACATCTTTGTAGGGTCATTATTCTGCCTAACCACAATGACCAAACTGTGGAAAAGATGAAGACATAACTGCCCTTCGTTTCATCTTAAAAATAAAATTCCAATCAACCTGACAAGGGCCACCTATCCATTCTAGTGATAACAATGGAATTGGGAGCCAGGCAATAAATATATCATAATTGGGAGCCCCAAATAGAATCACGTATTTTTGAGTTAGATGAGAATCAGATGATTGAGAGAGGAGGTGACTTTTCTCAGAATGAGGGAAAGATACAAGGCAGACCAAACAGTGGCTGTCTAGTGTCCTTCCATTTCACCCTAACCTCTTACTACTTCCTTTTAGGCACCCGATGCTCTGCACACAACATAAACTAGCTGGTTCCTCCAACACATTTTCACTTTCACATACCCTTCATATCTTCTCTCAGACAGTACAGCCTTCCTGTCATTCTCTGCCTATAGAAATCCTCTTTCTTCTAAGTATACCTCAAATGTTAATTCTTCTAAAAGAGAAGTGGATTTCTGGAACTGTCTAGTTCTCAAATATTCAAACCACTTACTACTATATGAAAGGTTTAACAATAATGTTGCCATGATTCTGAGAGCAAATGTTATTCTTTCTCATTGCTTGAATGTTTCAGAAACCCTCTTAACTCTTGGAAAGATTCATTTGTACTTGTCTGCCCTCTTCTTGAATTGTCTCCTGTTTCAAAAGTTATTTCAAGTGCTTTCCAAAACTCCAGGATATTTGGTTTTGCTTTAGAGAGATTTGTAAATGCAAAGTTTACTTTCTAGTCCAAATCTCTTTCTCTGTGGCACTAATAGGCAATAGTGACATTGCCTCCAGGCCATTTGACTTGTTTTTTACAAAGGGAAATTTAATCCTCAAAAGATAAAAACAGTATTCTGGCGTATGCTTTATCATATGTTATTTTTGTACAAAATGAAATTAGTCTTAAACATACATATCAACATCAGTTTACTGTTCTAGCAGGGACTTCTAAGACCACCACATTACTGTGTTCTCAGAAAAAGATGTCATCTCATCATAGGGAGGTAAAATAAAAAGCCAACTCTTATGTTTAGGCAAATGAGATGATTTATGAAGTCAATATTTGGTAAAAACAAAATTAGTTAAATTTTCTAGACAATGGAGAATGTCAAAATAGTGACATATAGCATAGAAGTTTTACTTTTAGCCTACAGATTTTATCTGTGGGATGAAATACTTCATTTCTTTCCAAGGCTAACTTTTTAAACTTTTTAATAGTCATAGTCATATGACTTTTCTAATAACATAATGCTAGTAGGCACATGACTAATTTGCTAAAAAATAATTTCTCTTCCTTCAGAAAAAAAATCATAATAAAAAACCATTAAGTCTTTTGCATTTTCTTTGTAAAAGTGCTCTGTCTTCTTAAATTGCTAGCTTGCTAATAATTGGTAAAGTACTTCACATATACTTTCAGTCTAATAGCTAATACTTCCTTCTTTATTAAACTTTTAAAAGCTGAAGTTCCTCAGGGCTCTTTCTTAGGCCTTCTTTCTTTACCACTCCATAATTTTTACCTGGGCTTTATTATCTTCTCTAATGGCTTCATTTATCCGATATATGTGGAAGAGTCTAAAATAGAAGTCTGAATCCTATAACTGTCATCTGACTCCACACTAATATAACCATTTGCCTACTGGCAGCTCCACCCAGAGGTACTATAGCTACCTCACATCTAGTATATCCAGAAGTAAATACAAGATCCCCTCATGGCCAGCAGACCCCCTCCTATGTTCCACTGGCAAAAAGTAACTTGGACTTCCGCCTAACTGCTTAAGCCAGAAAGCAGATAATCATCTTTGATACTTCCATCTCCTTTAAACTTTATGTCCAATGTAACATCAAGTCCTGTCAATTCTGTATCAAATATATTTCAGGTGTTTTTACTAGACTTCCTCACATCAGCATTATCTATCTCCAAGCTATGATTTCTTAGCCAGAAAATCTGTTAAGATCAATGTTCTATACAAATCCCTTCCTCTTAAAGAGAAGAGAAAATGCCTACGCATTGCTTTTATAATAAAATTCAAAATTCTGAATATGACCTACCAAAATCTGATTACTCTCTACATCTCTACACTCAGCTTAATACATGTTGACCCTAGGTTTCTGCTTCCAAACTGTATCTGCCTTGTTCATATCCTTGAATGCATTCTATACCATTAAACCATGGGGCAATTGCACAGGCTATTTACTAAGCCTGGAACACACTGTCATCCCTTCTTCACCTGGGTCCTGCCATTCCTCATATCATGGTTTAGATATCAGTTCCTCATAGAAAAGTTGCCTGACCACAAGGTTAAATTTTATTATTCCGTTCTATGCTTTCTTCACCCGTGTCTCAAAATTATGATGATTCTTTTCTCATATAGTTTATTACAGAATATTGAGTAGAGTTCCCTGTGCTATAAAGTAGATCGTTGTTGATTATCTATTTTATATGTAGTAGTGTGTATGGGTATATGTATATGTATAACTGAATCACTGTGCTGTACACCTGAAACTAACACAACATTGTAAATCAACTATACTCCAATATAAAATAAAAATTAAATTAAAAACCAAAAAATTACAGTGAAATAGTTAATTGATTATTTGTAATTTATGTTATTGCACATTAGTTATTTATTGTCTTTTTTTGCCCTCAGAATAAAAGATTATATCTATTGTATCAACTCTATCTAGCACCATCTTTTACACAGAGGAAGATCATCAATATACATTTTTTGAAAAGATAATAAATAAACGCATACTAAGATGCTGCTTAATGTGTTACCCCTTCTAAGGAAATTTGCTTTATTAAGGGAGTAACTCTAATGGCTTGGCTTTCTTCTAAAATTACATCCATAATCCACTTTCCTAATCACCTAATGCTTCTCAGTCCTAGTCTAACTCTGTTCTAAAGATAATAAATAGCCAGCTCATTCCCAGGCAGATCTGCAGTTGTTACTACATTTCAATAATTTTAAAAACTGATGCCTATTTGGAAAGCTGGTGTAACAGAAAATGTTTATCTTTAATTAGTGCACTGACCAATACTCAACTAGTTATGGGAAGGTCCTGTAATGCTCTTTCTTACACGTACATTCTGCCTCTCTCTCGACACCAGTGTGCTTATGGCTTCCAGCGACTTCGGCCTAAACTTCACAATCAGTGTTGACAAACAGTTCTTCAGAGAGCTCAGAGCTCAGGGAGGACTAGCCAAAAATAATAAAAACATAGAGCAAAATTGAAATACCTTCATAGCTCCCGTAGCCCATGATCTTTCAAAGGACAGCAGCCATGTCTTATCCTTAGTACAGCAACCTAACACAGTTTTAGACACTCACTGCTTTTGTTAGCTTCTGAAGAGCAGAGTGAGTGAATAATTATCTCTGTCTGGGAGATTGAGGGACGACTTCACAGATATGATAGCATTTAAACCAAATCCTAAAACTGAGAGGAAGTGGTAATACGAGAGAGGAAGTTATGCCAGCTAAAGGGAAGAGCAAATGCGAAGGCATAGAGACTTGACAGGGACCACATGTTGATAACAAGGAGTGATTTAGAGCACTGTGAGCTTGGAACCCATATGTGACAGGCAGAGGAAAAGGCTGGTTAAGGTCACCTTGCAAAGCCCTTTTACCATGCCAAAGAGTTTATATTTTATATTCTGGGAAATTGTGTGCCATGTAGGATTTAAACAAGGAAGTGGCATACTCACATTTATTTAAAAAAAAAAAAACTTGGTGGTATTTTGAAGCATGGACTTAAAAGGATGAATGACTACAGTTACTGCATCAAGTAGATTTTATCTGTAAATCACAGTTACCCAGATAGAGGTCTCAGAATGAAATCTCTGCAGGAAATATTATTGATCCAACAGTGATATCTGCCATATGTGGGAAATGGGTGTGGTGCATGAGTACATGAACATGAACACACTGGCTAGAGGGGGAGGTTCAGGAGGGAGCAGTTCTAATAACACTGGAACATTTGAGGGGAGATGGGGTCGGGGGACCAAAGGGAGTGCTTAAATTGAAGAAATATTTTAAAAGTTAACAGCAGTAGGTCATCTTGAAAAAGAAAATCAGGAAACAGTGATCTGAAGCACTTTTCTTGAGTCTGAAAGAAAATTTGTCCATTCCTATACTTTGGTTTTGGTGCAGATATAACTATTAGCAAAATAGGGATGAAAAGAAGAGCCATTTCTGCATTTTCTCTACAATTCACTGTCTCCAACATCTTTTTTATTATGTTTTATACTTTTTATTCTCAGATGGCTATCTTTCTAGATTGGCAGTAGCAATTTTCTTTTGGAGGCTCTCCTGGGACAAAAGTAGAATACTGGCTGAAAGGAGAGAATGTAGTATTTGCAGAACCTAACACATTTCATATGTGAATAATAATGTTATTTATTAAATCAGCAAGTGATCATTTAGTAACTCTTTTGAATCATTTTGTTTAACAATTAAAATCAGCAAACATTTGTTCACTGATTATATTACCTGGATAAATACTTATTACTCTGAGGGGAAAAAAAAAAGAAATAGCTTAGTTCCTCCCTTTGAAAAAGGTATTTTCCATATTTTCAGAGTAAAATTAACTACTTAGAAACTATCCTACTCCCACAGCCCTCCAAGTCAACCTGTTAACCACTATTTGCTTATAAGAAGGAAGTGGTTCCATCTAGGGCTAACAGCCAAGAATTTTGCATTCCATTCCATTCATTGCTTCTTGATTTATTGAGTAATATTCAGTAGCAATTCTGCAAACTTTCCCTTTATCCTCCGGAGCGGGCATTGCACTGGAAATTCCACCAATGTGGACATGGCCTGGGGCATAACAGAGAAATAGGTGGAGACTAGAAATACATCTCTGGCACGTCTCAGGAATGTCCCTAGAGATGGCTCATTACTGAGTAGCTGAGCAGAGACATGACTCAGCCAGAGTTTCTGCAACAGGCTGTCTGAAGCAGCTATGAGAGTGCTGGCAAGAGCCATGGATCAGCCAGTGTTTCCTGGATATAGAAGAGAAAATTGAGCCTTCTATTCAGAATCAGGGCTCTTAAATAACAATCTGATTTTACAAACTTACTTTTTTGTCAGCCCTACAATATTAAGAAGTCTTCTGCTTACAATAACTTTCTCAAATATCAATATATTTGAAACACATTGAAAACAATTATTATTTAATCAGTGGACATTAGAATTCCTCTTTGGTATGGATTCATTAGAAAAATACCTTGATCTTTGCAGTTGAAAAGTGAGAAATCTCTGTTGGCAAAGAGTTAACTAAGGTTTATGTAAACTTGTTTCTTAGGAAATAAATACTAAATTGGTGAGGGAAGTAAAGGAGAGGAAAGAGAAGAGAGACAAGGAAGGTGACCAAACAACGGAGCAGAGAGGATGAAAGAAGTATGTCATAAATGACACTTATAGGATATCAATTGTATAAATTTTTCTTGCAAATTGATATATATTTTGCATTGGGGTTTTGATAGCTTGATATTTATTTTAGGATTGTGTTCACAGTCTCTGATATGAAGAAATTCAACATTTTCTCACTCCATTATGTATCATGGTGTTATTCAGTGCCTAGTTTTTATGACAGAAACTGGGCAGTTAAGACCAAGTACAATCATTCTGTTTAACTCTATTGGGCAATAGTTGCATGATCCTCAGTTTGTAAGAATTTGTGTCAAGGCTCATGTGACATTTCTTTATGGCACTGAAATAAGACTGTAATTGTCTTTGCTATGGCCTTCCTGCCTGCCCCTGGTATACTCCTTATGACAATGAGTTCATATTTATGAATCACAAGATGACTAGTTTCTATCTGTAAAGTTAAGTTTAACGCCCCATGAAGGTACCAGCTGTCCCTAAGTGAGGTAATCGTCATTTTCCTCAGGCCAAAAATTCCAGTTCTACCTAGGAAAAAGCCTTCAAATGGGAGTCCCTAAGAGGCCACATTTGGTCCAGGGATCTCTTATCAAAGTGTCAGTGAATTTCCACACACATGAACAAACTTAATTTTTTTTTTCTTTTGTGATAAAGACCAAAGATTCCCAGAGGAGGCTACCCTAGAACTCGTGGTCCCAGGACCATTGTTCACAGCTAGCGTTAAGTGTTCCTGGTTTATTAGCCAGGACCTAGTAGAATGCTCACAGCAACAGAAAACAGTAAGCAGATGGTGAATTTTAGGATAGAGCTGACTCAATACCTGAGAAGTATATAGTGGACAGTGTGGGGCTCTTCACAGATCCATTGGATCCTTTTCACTTTTTCTATGTGGAAGTGGTGGGGTATTAATGCTTTGGTATGTATTCAACAACCTATCTTCTACCCCTTAACAATGACAAAAGACTGACAGATATTATGAAAGCCAGCTCTCTTGCCTCCAGATGGGGCACCTCTAAGGCATAATATATAACTCCCTGCAGAACCAGGTGTAAGTTACCTTCTGCAGGACTTATGCCTGAGATTGCATCTGCACTGTTACTTGGCTTCCTTCCCTTCTCTCTCCTGATTCCTCCAACTCCTTATCCCTTGTGGTCATTAACCAGTAACCCTGTGGTCATTTCCTTCATAAGTCACTTATGCATACGTTCTTGACTCGGGGTCTGCTTCTTTGGAGCCTGACCAAAACAAAGGGAGAGGTGAGTGGAAGGGAAGAGACAGGGAGAATAGGAATCTCCAAGTACAAAATAGGAAAACAGATTACCAGAAACCAGGATGGAAGAGCAAGATAATCTGGGAAAAAGGAGTAGAAGTACGGTGAAGGAAAGTATTGAAATGCAAGATACTGTAGTCTGGGATCAGACTTCATGGGGCCTTCATTTAGGAGTCCCGAAGCATGGTGGTTAAACACAAAGTCCTGAACTCATGCTGACTGGGGATAAAGTTCCAACTTTGCCACTTCATAACTGTAACCTTTGGCAAGATGTTTTACTCTCTAAGCCTCTACTTTTCCATCTACAAAACATATCTGAGATGTTGACCCTTAGAAATACTTTTACATATGGAAAGAGGCTTTATAACTAAAGGTATTTATTGCAGCATAATTTAGAGATATGGTTTCCAACTGGGGGTAATTTGGCCATATCTGGATACATTGTTGTATTCACAACTTGCGGATCGAGAAGCTACTAGTTACTAATGAGTAAAGACCAAGGATGCAGCTATACATTCTACAGTGCAAGAGGCAGCATCCCACCTTTATACCCAACAAAGAAATATTTAGGCCAAAATGTCAATAGTGCCAAGGATGAAAAACTTTAATCTAGAGCAAAAAAAAAAAAAAAAATATATACATATATATAGCAAACTAAAAATTTTTTTAATTAAAAGTAGAGAATAAGTAAATTATAATGCATCTCCTAGGTTATATACTGTATCTGAAAATAAATTATTTTGTTAAAAATATCATTAACTCTTATGATTAGATTATAATAACAAAAAATGCTAAGAGTCTATAAATCATGTAAGTTCATTTATTCATTCAAGTCATAATCTTTGAGAGCTACTCCATGCCAGACATTGGACTAAGCTAGAGTTGTAAAGGAGACAAATGTATTGCTTTCATGAATTTACATTTTAGTGAATGTCTAAAAAAGACAATAGAAAGAAGAAAGAAAGAGAGAGAGAGAGAGAGAGAGAGAGAGAGAAAGAACGAAAGGAAGAAAGGAAGGGAGGAAGGAAGAAAGAAATATAGATAAAAAGAAGTTATGGAAAATTTAATCATAATCAATAAGAATATAAAGTAAATAACCCTAACCACAACCTTAACCCTAACCCTAAAAGTGAATAACTAAAATACGATAAATAAACATAAATGAACAAGAAACAATTTTCTGAAGAGCTGACATTGCAACTGAGATCTCAATGACTGGAAGTTGGGAACGATGCGAAGATGGAGGAGTAAGCATTCCCAGGCAGAGGGACCCATTACATTGAATACCCTGAAGTGAGAATAAGATTGGCAGTTGTGCAGAACATAGTGTGAAGTGCCAAAGAAAAGTATGGTTAACAATACAGACCATGGGGAAAGATAGACTTGACTTTGATTTCCTGCTCTGTGAGATATGAAGTGAGATGTTCACTCTCTCAAAGACTGTCTCTTCAACATTGCTTGCCTGTCTGTAATTGACGATTAGGAAACTTCTCAAGGTGATTGTGAAAATTAAATTAGATAATATATGTAAAGTTCTAAGCATTATATCTTTTACATAGTAAGTACTGAATAAGTAGTTTTAATTGAATAAAAAATCAAGATTTAAATGTATACATAGGATATAAAATTAATACAAAAATAATATATTAAGCCTATGTAATATTACATATAACACACACTATAATAAAATAGAATAGAATGTAATATAAACTAGTATAATGTAATGTAATATAATGTTGGATGACCCCTAAGATCTTTCTTATTTTGTGATACCAGGACTCTGTGAATTCCTGTACAATGATAAATGACAAATAGCTTTTGACATACTTACTCATTTATGTCAGTTCTTTGGGCCAATGAGGAATGAATATCTGATTTACTGCGGTATGGGAGTGTGGTGGACACAAAGTGGCAATGGAAAGAGCTGTGGACTGGTAACCAACACATAATGGTTCTATCTGATCTGAGGCTTTGCTGAATATTAGTTTTAGTATACTAACAATTCACCAGTCTCCTCAAGCTTCAGTTTCCATAAGTATAAAGAATGGATTAGACAACATGATCTCAAAGATTCTTTCCAATTCTAGGATTCTAAATATTACAGATAATTTGGGAATAAAAGGTGCTTTGACCAGATTTTAGTTCAATCAAGTATAAAACTGGTTTTAAGATGATAATACATGATTTCTCCCCAGAGGAAAAATTAAAGAAATCTTCTGGATTAAGGAAAGTGTCTATTGATAATTTTGTATAAAGTTATATTAATTATCACAACCAAAATACAATAATTATAAACACTTGGTTTTAACTTTACATAAAAATATAAAGATGGCCATGTTTTTACAATAAAAAGTTCAAAGATACCAGGCAGTCACATAAAGAAACTCTTTAAACACCGCAAGCTGAGAAAGACAAGGTGGCATAGCCCTCACTGAAATGGCCATACATTAGACAGAGGCCATTCCTGACATTGGAAATGACATCAAATGGAATATTCAGCTCAAATGCACTGATCCAAAATTCACTCCCCAATAGTCTTTTATGCCATAATTGAAAATAACTATCTAATTTTATCACTAATTCACCATATGAATAAAAGTCACTTACAAATATTGTTTTGTCGCAGAACAAAAGAAGTGAATTGCATGTACCAGCTTTGCTTCACATAATTTAACTGAATAAAGGACATAGGTCTAATGCTTTACAGAAAGTCACATACAAATAAGATAAGGTCAGGGTCAAGATCCACTTAAAATCCATTAAAATGTCATTGAAGTCATGGCCCCACTCCACATGAGAAGATACTTATTCTGTCTAGTGATAAAGAAAAATATCCTTATAAGGGCATGTAGAGACCTACATAGTCTTCAAGACTAGAGAATGCATGAAAAATCTTACGTGAATGTGTTTAGTACATATATTCTTTTTTTTTAATTAATTATATACTGATTTATTAAATTAGAAGGCATAGTGTATAATGAAGCCCCATTTAAGTTCACACGTGGACTTAGATAGGAAGACTTATGTGGACAAATTCCAAGATATGATTTCCTTTCTCGTATCAAAACCATTTCTGCGAATGCCTTGAAAGTGTTGAAACATATTGTTTGGTTATAGTATTGAGATGTTATATAAAATTATGAAAAATATTTCTAACAGAGGGTTTATGTATAAAATTGAAATATATCAAATTTAGCAGAGAGCTCAGAGTTTTTGTTTGCTTGTTTGTTTGTTTTTGTGGTACGCGTGCCTCTCACTGTCGTGGCCTCTCCCGTTGCGGAGCACAGCCTCCGGACACGCAGGCTCAGCGGCCATGGCTCACGGGCCCAGCCGCTCCGTGGCATGTGGGATCCTCCCGGACCGGGGCACGCACCTGTGTCCCCTGCATCGGCAGGCAGACTCTCAACCACTGCATCACCAGGGAAGCCCTATTTCTTTTTTTTAATTCAGTAGGTGAGGAGCTGGGGCCAAGAGTTAAGAGAGAAGATAGTCTTCTCTACACCACATATAATGTATCTCATTTTTATAATTGTCTAGTTTTTTTTTATGTAGTAAACTCTTAGAACAGCCAACATCTAATAAGCAAGGCCTACTGAAAGCAATTTTATTGGCATTCTGTTTTCCTTAGTCAGTAAATCTTCGCAATGCAAAACAGAATTTTTACCAATGTTGAGATGAGATGGAGGAACAGTAATTCCAAACAGAAAGAAGATTGGGAGAGGGGAAGCTTTGTTCAAAATGGTAGATGGAACATTTGTATTTATATAATTCCCCACTTAACTTTACATTAAAGTGATTTGCAGCAACAAAGCGAGCAGAATGAGGTTATCCATGAGCTTCTGACACGTTTCTAGAAGACAGAAAGCAGATGGCAAAGTGGTACTACTGCAAAAGGATAGAAAAATCTGTGGCCTAGAGAATATGAGGAAAAGGCAACAGGGGTGAGGAGAGAGTCAATATATGCTACAAACTTACAGGACAGTTCAGAACCAGAAGTCTCAGTTACCATAAAAGGTGAAGATTAATTTACAGTAGGTAGATGGAATAGTTAATCTACTCCATTTCTCACAACTAAATATAGACAGCCAGCTTTTTAACTCCGAGATCAAAAATTAACCTTTTAAAGGTTGTTAACATGTGAGGAAGTAGCCGCCCTATAATAAGACTCTCTATATTCTGATTTAAGGATCCAAATATGTAGCAATACAACATTCTGACCTTATTTTTTTTTTTTTTTTTTTTTTTTTTGCTGTGCGTGGGCCTCTCACTGTTGTGGCCTCTCCTGTTGTGGAGCACAGGCTCCGGACGCACAAGCTCAGCGGCCATGGCTCACGGGCCCAACCGCTCCGCGGCATGTGGGATCCTCCCGGACCGGGGCACGAACCCGTGTCCCCTGCATCGGCAGGTGGACTCTCAACCACTGCGCCACCAGGGAAGCCCCTGACCTTATTCTAAACAGTCTGGCAATCAGCAAATACCTCACACATGAGAAAAATTCATAGTCATGAGTCCACATAAATGGATAACTAGAGTTGACAGGAAAGTTTAGAAAAGTATGAAATGTAAAAAAGCCAAAGTGAACAGATGAATAAATGACCCTAAGGAAATGGATAATTTACAAAAGAAAATAAAACATTCAAAAATTTAATAGGGGCCTTAGATTTTTGTAAAGAATATATTTCTTCCATAATATAAGAATAAGATTCTATGACAAAGAGTAATCAGAGAACAAAAAAGATCTCTTAGCAATTAATAATTTATTGCCCCTAAAATAATTAAGTTTAAAATATAAAGTCAAAGAAATTTCTCAAGAAGATAAAAAAGGTAAAAGACATAGAAGATCAATCCTGGGGATTGAATATCAAACTAGTAAAAATCTCTAGAAAGCATGAAGAGAGAAAATACAACAAAAAGGATTAAAAATAAATTAATAGACACTTCTGAAAGATGTCAGTATAAATCTACAGATTAAAAGGGCTAATTGAGTGCTTAGCAGAGTATATGAAAAAGATATACATTTAGAAAAGCGTTGTAAAAGCTCAGTATGGCAAGGACAAAAAGGAGTTCCTATAAGGCCAAACTGCTTAAACTATAGAGAAATAATGCTCAAACTAGCATCAGACTTCTTAACAACAAAATTGAATCCTGGAAGAAAGTGGTACATGCCTTCAAAGTCGATCAATCTTCATCCTGGACCATATGGAGAGAATGGTGGACAGAATAAAGTCACTGCAGCATAAATAAGCTATCAAAAGATTACTTTCCACATACCCTTTTTTAGGCAGTTCCTTAAGTGTGAGTTCTAGTAAAGAGGAGTAAATGAGCAAACTAACACCAAAAAATGGAAATGAACATATGGAATTTAGAAAATAAAGAATTCAATCCTCAAGAGTCATATAGATATGGGCCAGAATGTTTTATACAGTAATCAGTCCACATTGGAGAAGGAGAATAGAAGATGAGAGAAGGGAATTATTTCATGAGGAAAAAAAAGATTTCATAGGTTTGTTATTTTGAGAATTTTAAAGAACAAAAAATGTGATAAAAGCTACAAAAAAAGAAAGTCACCTTAAACTACAGGAAAGATATAAATGATGGAATGAAAGGATGAATAAAACTATATAGGGGGCTTCCCTGGTGGCGCAGTGGTTGAGAGTCGGCCTGCCAATGCAGGGGACACGGGTTCATGCCCCAGTCGGGGAAGATCCCACATGCCGCGGAGCGGCTAGGCCCATAAGTCATGGCCGCTGAGCGTGCGCGTCCGGAGCCTGTGCTCTGCAACAGGAGAGGCCACAACAGTGAGAGGCCCACGTAACGCAAAAAAAAAAAACTATATAGAAAAGAAAATGTTATCACAGTATGACACAGTTCCATGGTAAACACTATTTAGATGAACATGAATAAAAAATACCTCATATTGCCTTTCAATTTTAAAACTAAGCTGTAGATAGAGCAGAAAGGTTACTTATTGTTATGGAACAGAATATGGTATAACCAACCTTGACAATATATAAGAAAATGCTCAAGTGACTAGAGAGAAGAAGTTAGAGAAGAGCTGGAGGAGAGGCTGTGGGTGATAATAACATGCAAATCTTACAAAATGAGGATTCAGGAGATATTGACTATTGTAGATGGAAAAAGGAATAAAAGTGTAAGAATATAATTTATAACAGAAATAAAATTTTAAAAGTAACAAAAAGTGATAGCAATCTCACTTTTACAGGGATGGAAGATTGAAAGTAAATTAGATATTGTACAAGTTTCTGCTTCCGCCTATCATTCCATGAACACAAAAGATCGTCTCTAAAATTATGTAAGAAATATTAGCATAGACCTTTATATATGTTTAAAAGTGGAGAACAGGAATAGAGGAAGAGATGAACTGGCCAGAGAATTATAAGTCCATCTCTACTATTTACTTTTAAAATTGGTGCTACTTTTTAAAAAATAAACTTTCTATTTTGTAATAATTTTAGATTTACAGAAAAGTGGCAAAGAGAGTACAGAGTTCACATACCCTTGCTCAGTTTCCCCCATTAACATTTTACATTACCATGGTACATTTATCAGAACTAACAAACTGACATTGATATATTACTGTTAACTGAACTGTAGACTTTATTTGGATTCCACCAAGTTTTTCATTAATGTCCTCTTTATATTCCAGATCCAATCCAAGGTAGCACATTGCATTTAGTTGTCAGGCCTCCCCAGACTTCTCTGGTTTGTGGCAGTTTCTCTGCCTCTCCTTTTTTTGTTTGTTTGTTTTTGTTTTGTTTTTTAAATAAATGAATTTATTTATTTATTTTTGGCTGCATTGGGTCTTTGTTGCTGTGCGTGGGCTTTCTCTAGCAGTGGCGAGCAGGGGCTACTCTAAGTTGCGGTGCGCGGGCTTCTCATTCAGGTGGCTTATCTTGTTCTGGAGCACAGGCTCTAGGCGTGCAGGCTTCAGTAGTTGCGGTACACAGGCTCAGTAGTGTGGCACACGGGCTGGAGAGCGCAGGCTCAGTAGTTGTGGTGCACGGGCTTAGTTGCTCTGCAGCATGTGGGATCTTACAGGGCTCGAACCTGTGTCCCCTGAATTGGCAGGCGGATTCTTAACCACTGAGTCACCAGGGAAGTCCTCTCTTTGTTTTTATGACCTTGACAATCTTAAGGAATACTGGCCAGGTATTCTGCATAATGTCTTCTAATCTTGGTTTGTCTGTTGTTTAATGTCGATTAGACTGTGGTTATAGGTTTTGGAAAGAATACAAAAGAAGTGAAGTGCCCTTCTCTTCATATCATATCAGAAGTACATGCTATCTAGAGTACGTCGTTCATGGTGTTAATCTTAATTACTTGGTTAAAGTAGTGTTTTCCATGATTCTCCACTCTACAGTCACTATTTCCCCTTTTGATGCTCTATTCTTTGGAAATAAATCATTAAGTCTAGTCCATCCTTAACTGAGGATAGAGACAAGAATTACTGTTTACCTCTTGTAGCGTGGAGTATCTACACATATTATTTGGAATTCCTCTGGGAAGAAACACTTGTTTCTTCTTCCTCAATTATTTATTTATTCAGTCATTCATTTATATCAGTATGAACTCATGTATACTTATTTTATACTTTAGGTTAAAACCCAGTATAATGTTTTTTATTTTGTTGCTCAAATTGTTCCAGCTTTGGCCATTGGGAACTCTTTTAAGTTAGTCATGTCTCTTTGAAGTATCCCCATCCTTTCATTTTTTAACATTTCCTTACTTTTTGGAGCTACAAGATGATCGGGGTTTGTCTTTTATTTCTTTCTGCCCTGGTTCTAGAATCAGCTATTTGGAGAAATAGGAGCTCTGGTACCTTTTTATTGGAGAATAGTGTTTGAAACCAAAATCAAGGTATTACATGTGCTTGTTGTTATTGTATGTCATTGCTTCTCAATATATATAGCTAGGTAGTATACATATACATACTAACCCCTGTGTACATACTGTATCATGGTTCTCCAGAAAAATAGAACCAATAGGATGTGTGTACCATAGAAAGAGATTTATTTTAAAGAACTGGTTCACGTGGTTATGTGAGCTGACAAATACAAAATCTACAGGATGGCCCAGCAGGTAGGAGACTCAGAGAAGAGCCAATGTTGCAGTTCACATCCAATAGTCATATGCTGCAGAATTCCTTCTTGCTTGAGGGGTGACAGTCTTTTTATTCTATTTAGGCTTTCAACTGATTGGATGAGACCTACCCACATCATGGAGAGCAATCCACTTGACTCAAAGTCCACTGATTTAAACATTAATCTCATCCAAAATCATTCTCACAGAAACATCCAGAATAATGTTTGATGAAATATCTGAGCACAGTGGCCCAGCCAAACTGACCCATAAAATTAGCCATCATGCATACATATCTGTAGCTGTTTCTGTTTCCATACATATTTATATATTAAACTCAACATGAGTTCATCATAATGTCTCTGACTCTAATGCAATCTCAATGCTATTTTTGTAAATATTTCTTCATTTTTTGTTAAATATTTTAAGACATGAAACATCTTGACTTTCATTAATAAATATGAAATTGAGGATTTTACATTCCATATAATTAGAAAATGTTTGAAATGAGTGAAGCAGGGAAATAGTGACTCTTATACATGTTAGATATTTCATGTTTTTTTATTTTGCTTAAGCAACACAGTTATGGGAGGGAAACATCACTGATAATATTGTACAAGTCAGGAATCTGAAGCTCAGGGAGAAGAGAACTTGTCTGAGTCCTTGGTGAATGTTAATTTATAACAAGTAGTATGATTCAGGGGAAAGAAGCACAGTGCAGGGAGCAGAGCAGGAAACTATTTAACATTAGGTTCCCAGGGCTGGTGTAACGAAGTGCCACAAACTGGGTGGCTTAAAACGACAGAAATTTATTCTTTCACAGTCCTGAGGTTAGGAGCTCAAAATCAAGGTGTTGATAGTGACATGCTTCCTCTGAATTCCCTATAGGAGAATCCTTCCTTGTCCCTTCCAACTTCTGGTAGCCCCAGGTGTTCCTTGGTTTGTGGTAGCACAACTCCAATCTCTGTCACCATATTCATATGACCTTCTTTTAAAGACACTAGTCATATTGGATTAAGGGCCCACTCCAATGATCCCCTTCTACCTTGATTCTCTCTGCAAGGACCCTTATTTCCAAATAAGGTCTCATTCACAAGTACAGGGGTTAAGACTTCAACATGCCTTTTTGAGGGACACAGTTCAAACCACAATTCCTCCCAAGTGATACTGGCGTAATTCAGAAAGCCATTGAAACTGTAGTCAAGACAATGTGGCCATCACCTGCATAGAAAAAGGACATCCTGTAGGTTGTAACAGGGCTAGATAGTGATGACTTAAAAGAGGTGGAGGGGGATGTAGATTCTGAGTACTACCTTCTGTCTTTCCTGTGTTTCATTCAGATTTATTTCCTTGCTTCGCTTTCCTTGTTTTTAAATCTTAGGTGAGAGGTGGAAGGTAAGATATGCTGAATATAAAAGCTAGAAATGCTAACAGAGCTATTCCTTGCAAAATTCCTTAGGACAATAGGATGCAAACTGAACTAATATAGCTCTTTGTTAGAAAGTATCAAGAATGGGAAATAAAGCATTTCCCTCCACCTCCAACCCTCTTTGGTATTGTACACGGCAAAACTTTGTTTCTTTAAAGATAATCCATATTTCAACAGCAGGCATGGGGGTTTTGACTCAAAAATGAGGGTGAAGAGGAAGCATTAGAAGAGAAAAGAGACAGTAAGTAGCAGGGTAGCTGTCTATTTGTATGAGTATTTAAGAAACATGTTGAGAAAAGCTATTACTCTAGTAAAGGACCTTATTTGGGTTAAACTATTGTATAACTTGACAAGTTCAGTAAAATATGGATCATCTATGTGACTTGATTAGTTACCAGGCTGCGATGTCTGAGAAAAGTAGATTTACAATTAAATTTATGCCAATCTGTGATCTTGGATCTTAACTTAAAAATGGTGAAACTGAGCAGGGAACAGATTATTTTTTCCAAGTCTAAATATGAGGAAAATGTTAAACTTTAAAAGTAAAGGACATTTGTTTGCCCTTCAAAATCTGAGAAGATTAAATCATAGCACATACAAAACTTCACTATTAGCCCGTGCATTGTTTCAGCAGTCAGTGTTTAAAATATTGCCAAAGGCTACATTCTCCACTAAAAGTAAATTCTTGTGTTTCAATTTGCAGATACTCTCATCGTATTTTGGCTTCATTCAAATAATAATCCTAAAGTAAAAAAAAAAAAAAAGTCTGATAAGGGAGGAAATGTAAAATAGAATAAAAACAACAGAAGATTTGGCAGTTAAAGTGCCTTAAATCAAAGTGAAAGCCTAAAAGAATCAAACATACACATTTTGTATTAATGTGTCATATAACCAAATCATACCTCAGGGTATGTATGTATATATAAAGGTAAAGTATATAAAGAACATAAATCCCATAGAGAAACAATATATTGTGACCAAGGAGCTTATGTGCACTCAAGAGACTTAAATTCAATGTAAGTCAAATAATGAAATATTTTCTATCAAAAATTGCTGCCTTTTAGAAACCTTTCCAATGGGTCTATACATACATACCTAGACAAATGACAACATCAATAACTGGATGCTTAATTCTAATTCGTACTTTCAAAATTGAGGTCATGGCTTCAGTATATCTATGTTGTAATAGAATTATAGTATCTTTTAATGTTTGTTCTTAAACTTTGTAGACCCAGGGTCAGAATATTCCTAGAAACTTTTAATATGACACTTCTTCAAAATATATGGATATGTATGGGGATAGGGGAGGTGGGCTTTTTAAATCCAGGAAGAGAAATGGTTCATTTTGAAAAGAAAAGTTCTCTAGATAAAATCTTACCCATGTAATGAATTTTCCGGGGTTACAGGTGCACATTTATACTTTCTAAGGGATTGGTAGAAATATACCCAACCCTAGCACTTAATTCTATGGCTGGAGCTCAATGTCTCTCAATAAGGTTTACTTTTGTAAAATTTTCATATTTTCTATTATCATGAAGTATAAATGCTTTTTTTCCTAGTTGATATGGATTTGCTGTAGATAAATACAAATAATATACCATATGTTCCTGAAGTAATACGCTTATAATTTTAAAAGTTCTGCATTATTCTACCCATCATAGAATTTTAAAACTGAATTGGTATTATTGGTGATATTTTTTGTAACTCTTCATTTAAACCATAGATATTTTCTGAAAATTGATATATACATTTTTTAACATGAATGCATTCAGAGAATTCGCTAACTAAAGAAATCTTTTGGATAAATTGAAGAACCCTTTGGTAAAGCAAGGTTTTAAAACTCATGCTATTATTAATGCATTAGATAACCCCAAATTTTTAATATATGATATTATGTTAAATGGTATATATCTTAAAAGTAAAAAAAAAGCTTCCCTGGTGGCGCAGTGGTTGAGAGTCCACCTGCCGATGCAGGGGATGCAGGTTCGTGCCCCGGTCCGGGAAGATCCCACATGCCGCGGAGCGGCTGGGCCCGTGAGCCGTGGCTGCTGAGCCTGCGCGTCCGGAGCCTGTGCTCCGCAATGGGAGAGGCCACAACAGTGAGAGGCCTCCGTACTGGAAAAAAAAAAAAAGTAAAAAAAAAAATTGGGGTGGAAATCTATAGAATATTTTAAATTTAATTCTTAAAAGATTATGTTCTTGTTGTTTCAAATTAAGACCTTGGTAGAAGAAAGGTAGAATGAAACACCTCTAGAGTGAAACATGAGAAGAAACAAAATTATATTCAATTAATGGAAATAGATAATTTTTCCCTTTCTATGCCAAGAATTGCTGCTACTGGTTTCTTTTTAATCATGCTCTTATTTTTTGTTTAATGTGATAAGAGTTTCACACAACCTTGTTTTAAATTTTTAAACAGAGAGCTCAGAACATGTTTTCTGAATTTTAATTTTAAAGCTCAAATTTAAAAATTTTAATTAATTCACACCACCTGTTCCTATAACAGTTGATTATCAAGAATCAAGCCAGTTCAAATGTTTTTACAGTTCACAGCTTTTACAAATGCAAATTAAAATTCAAATGTGGCCTGAAGGGGAAAATACAAACATAATTACTTTGGGAGTAAAGTTATGAACCTTGGAAAGTGGTTACTTAAGCTGGTAAGAAACTGCATGTATTGAAATGCAACACTATCATTTCAAAAGTTCGGTTTAGGGCTTCCCTGGTGGCGCAGTGGTTGAGAGTCCGCCTGCCGATGCAGGGGACATGGGTTCGTGCCCTGGTCCGGGAAGGTCCCACATGCCGAGGAGCGGCTAGGCCTGTGAGCCATGGCCGCTGGGCCTGCGCGTCCGGAGCCTGTGCTCCGGCCCTCATGGGAGAGGCCACAACAGTGAGAGGCCCGCGTAGCACAAAGAAAAGAAAAAAAAAAAGTTCGGTTTAGTTAATTGAGTAACCATTTATCCAGCAGTCACTGTGTGCCACGACTTGGCGTTGCTTCTGGCTACAAAATGTCTAGAGTCCTATGTCCTTTCCTGTGGTAGTGGGAGTTAATGGAGAACATTTTCACATGATTGTAACACTAAGTAAGTATACAGCAGAGGGATAAACAAATTTATGGGAATACAATAGAGAGAGGTATCATACATTATAGTATCTAATTAACCATCAACCTAACAGTAGTTGGTATAATTCTCATTTTACAAATAACAAAAATAAAACTGGAAATCAAACAATACTCAAAATAGTAAGTTAGGTATCAAAAATTTAAATCAAAATCTATTTGACATCAAAATTAATATTGTTACCACTTTATATATAACATCAAGGACTTGACTAATTTTGCCTAGGATTGTAGCAGAGGAACATTCAACAGAGAGGATTTATTTGAGGTGAGTCTCAATGAATGAGAAAAAATTTAAAAGGTGGGTGAAATGGGGGAAAACAGAGGAAATGGTGTACAAAACCACAGAAGTGTGAGGAGGTATGGTGTGGTCAAAGAATTGTAAGGTGAGGCATTTGATGCATAGAAGTTTAAGGTGCCAGGGGAAGGAATGGATGAGAGGGGATGAGGGTTTAACCTGGACCCTGGACCTTTCAGTCAGTGAAAGGGAATGTCTAAGCCATGAAAATAAGCTGGAACATTATCCTCAGTGAATGAACAAAAGACTGCTCAGTAACCCTGGTGACATTTGGCATAACAGGTAACCTGTGACTTGTAATAATCAGATTTGACCTTCCCTGATATCAATGAACCTCATGTTACTCAGGCTGAATCCACTGTGCAAATTTGTTTCTGGACTGGCATTTACTGATTTGCATAAGTAACAAAACAGACATAAGGGAAGAGAACCAATTTATATAACTATAAATGTGCCCTTGGATGGATGATAAAAAGAATATGCATGAATTTTTGTTTTATAATTGTGTGGTCTTTTACCTAGCCAATTTATTATTGATTCCCTCTTCTCTTCCACCCATATTCCCTGAAATCCTTCTCCATCTGTATTTCAAGGCTGTTCATTAATCATCTCAGTTCTAGCTATTCTAAAGATACGAAGGAGAAATAGACAGTGATTTTGCTCTGAAACTGTCTATAATTTCATGGTGATAATAAGACGTCTGCATTTACAACTCAGATCTGTGAGGTAGTGTTTAGTGTCCAACAAAAACAGAAAACCTTCTTCAGGACCTAAATAGCCTAGGAGGAAAGGTAAAGGTCTCCACTGCCTTTTCCTACTTACTGGACTGGACTAATGTACCAATGGTAGTAGAAAGTGGGAAGTGTGTGGACTCGGGCACAGGCAGATCTGAATTCATTGCCTAGGGATAGGGCCCAGGTAGGAGAAGGTGACTCAGATTTTTGCACTGGCTTTCCTGTTTGCATAATGTCAATACTTATACCTTCCTTTTAGGAGTGTTATGGATATTAAAAGAAATACTCTTTGTAAGATATCTATTAAATAACATATTCTCTTTTAAATCATACTCCCCTCTGGTACACTTCTCGTCTAAAATTCAGTGAGCCCATTGCAACAGACACAATCCATCAAAGGAAAAATATTTCACTGAAATGTACCCCGAGCTGCATATCTTGTGTTGCATTTGTTAAAAAATGAAAATTGTATATCCTTCTTTAAAGTTATTAGATGTCACTTGAAATTTCAAAGCATTAAGTATCATGACTAAAATTAAATAAGTATAATAAGTAGTAGTTGATGCTTTTTAAATTTACCTCACAGTCTTCTCTGTCTCCTAGAAATCACTGGTATAGAAGACTTGGTCATATGATTTTCATTACGAGAATGCCTCTGCTAGGATGTGAAAGTTGTTTACACAATTTAATATTCTACTTTCTAATCAACCACTTAAAGTCCATGAATAATAGAAAAATAGTAAAATCTGAAGATGGCATGGAAAAGGCCTTTGACCAGGCTGAAGGGCTGTAGATGGGAGTCAATTTAGCCGTAACTAACAGTCCTGAATTCATTGCTCCAGCTGGCTATTATTTTTGAGCCTCCTTACACACATATGACAATCAGAGGCACTTCCATGGGCCTCTCTTAGCTCTCCTGTGAGAATAGATATGGGAAAGGGTTTTATACTGTCAGGTAAAGAGAAAGAGAGATTTAGATACAATAGAGCCATCAAAGCAGTTTGCCTTCCTTAAAAGAAGTCTGACTGTGGGTGTGTGTGCATATATTCAATTAACAAACATTATTAAGTAACTATCACTTACTTTGCAACTGCAATTATTTATATTGATAGTTAATCTCAAAGACAGATACTACTCCCCTCATGAGGTTTCCCATGAAATATTCCAATACGGACAAAACAGAGTTCACATTTTACCCCTGTGATGAAAGTGTGAGTGATCACAACACTCTCTTACAACTTTGTCATGTGCATATAAAGAATAAAATAAAATCACTAACAGGCTCCTACTACTGAAATTCCTTACTATTCTAATTTTACATTTGAAATACGATAATACATAGACATTAGAGGTCACATGCTCTTATTTTGGTTGAGTTGGGAAATACAGCACTTTATTGTGTTTGAGAAGTTCAAAGGTATTTAAAGTAACGTTGAAGAATTAAATTTCAAATTTTGTAAAAGCTTATACATTCATCTGGTTTAAAATTACAAAGGCAAAAAGGGGAAAACAACAAAAATTCTCTTTCTGGCCAGTTTCCCTCTCCAGTGCAAACCACTGTCACCAGTTTATTTTGTTCAGTGCCAGGGACTGTACAATTTGAGAAACCTAGGGTCTAGTACATATCAAAAAAGAAGGAGATCAAGGGTCAGGGATATAGATTAGCAATGGGTTAAGAATGAAAATAGAGATACACTCATCTTATTGAAAAATAAGGAATGATTTTAATAGAGGAAATACTAAAGCCTATCATCCATGCAGATAGCAATTCCACAACAGATTTCTAGAGCAGACCTGTTTGACCGGCTTGCTCTCAGACCAACTAAGGTAAACCAAGGAGAAGTAAGGCTGACATGAACAATGTAAATAACCATTTGAAGTACAAACTTTCTAAAGATATAGTTCAGGAGGTTTAAAAGGCTGTCATCTGATTTGAGAAAAGGAGGAAGATAGGAGAGAGGAGAGGTAAAGAGGAGAGGAGAATTAAAGAGAAGCAAGTGTAACCGTTGCTCAGGTTCATATTGAAAAAAATGAAATGATGAGTCAGTCATGCCCAGTTTCTCTTTCTAGTCCAATATTTACTATCCATGTGACTTTGGGCAAACCTTCAATGTTCTCATATGTAAAATAGTAACTTCATTTAAGAATGCTGTTCATATAATATGCAAAATGACTAGAATATACATGAACTATCTTCTCCTGTGACAAATACTAATTATAACTAATAAGAGGACAACTTTCAATCTCTGAAGGACTGAGATTCTCGAGGTAAAGTTTATTTATATAGGTTATCTGTATGATGGAGAAAATCTGAAAATGATCTGTTTTCTTTAAATTTGAAATAAGAGAATTCATAGCTGTACAACTCATTAAAAAAAAAAGATGAGTACATTACTCAAAATCAGTCCAAGAGCTTAAGTTAAATAGTATTTTTTAGGACCACCAAAAATATAAAATATTAAAAAATAAAGTCACTATACTTCAATAGAGAAACTTCAGTGTACAAGGTTCTATAACATTTCTATAACATCTCAATGAGAGTGATTCTAGTATTTTAACTTGGATATTTTTTCCCAAGACATTTTGATGAGGGCAAAATTTGTAATTAGTAGCCTCGAAATTTAATTGTGTCATTACTCTTGTACATCCATGTAGTGTCCACCTTTCCCAAATTAGCTTACACAATTAGCTCATGTTGTTTCCCACCTGTAAGGACTTTCCCACCTGTAAGAGTCAAAGACTGCATGGGAGAAAAGTAGCACTGGCCAGCAATGTTTCTTATATAAGTCCTGTCAAGGTGTTTTAGGCTCCTAAGCAGTTTGGAGAAAGGGGAGCAGAGATAAATCTTGCTATGGGAACTTAGTGCCACTCTTAAAATTTCACTATATGGCCCAAGTTTCAATCAAACATGAGAAGTAATTGCGTTCTTCTGCTTGAATCTGCCTTGGCTAATGCCTATCAATATTTTCATGACTTATTTTGAGGTGCGGCCAATGGTAAATGTCTGAGTACTAAGCAAATAGCATTCAGTGTCTCAGTACTAGGCACACAATTCAATTAAATGCATAGAAAAGAAGTTTATTCAAGAAAGATAGAGGGAATCACAGCACAGGTTTCATAGACTGTAGTTAAATCTAAACTATTTGTCACACTTTCTTAAAGCCTTTTGAGTATATATGAGAGACTGACATAATGCTTTGGGTTTTTATAAATTGAGTTTGGTAGTAAACTCCCCTGTAAAAACACCATTTGACATGCATTTTACCTTGCATTTCTTCATCTCAGTTCCCTGAAACTGAAAAATAAATGTGTAAATATATTCTACTTTACATAGATTTACAGATTAATCAGTGCCTAATGACTCCACATTTTGAAATTAAGAATTACATAATTTGTTAAAGCTCACAGCATTCTTCTTTCTTAATGACTTATTCCCTGTCTTCCTAATTTACAAATGCTGACTCAGGCACCAGTAGGAAGATAATAGTGGTCAGTATAACTTGGGTCTTAATCAGTTTCAGAAGTATTTCAGAGAAAACCATGCATAGTGCTTACTCATGTTTGCATCTGGTTTTTTGATACTGTCAGATGTTTTGGGGGTTAAATTCATTATTACAAACTTATGTCAAGGAGCTACTCACATTTTTATTGCACTAATTATCACAAAAAATAATTTAACTGTATTAGATTTTTTTAAAAGAACACATCCACTGAATTGGAAATTTCTTTCATAAACATAGTTGTGTTTAAAGATAATATTGGCCCTGGAATATAATTTTTGAACACTTAAATTTGCATTCTTATTTGACATGATCCCTTCATATCTCAGCTATACAGAAAGAGTTAGGGACATGACTTATGTCGACATAACAAGTGGTGCTTAGATACATGAAAGATATGTCTTAATCACTTCTTCACTTCTTCCTACCTGAGATTTAGTTCAGCTGTCCCACTCCATTAAAGATTTTGCACTTTCAGAAGTGTTTTCTATGATAGTTTATAAGAATTTAGTGATCTGCTTTACTTCATAAAGAAAATTATGAGGAACAAGGTGGAGAAATTACACTCCATGTTCCCTCTGTATAGTGACATCTGCTGGGCTGTAGCCCACAGTGATTTTTAAGCAAATACCTGCTCATTTTATGGAGGCCGAAGCTCATTTCTCCTGAAGTTCAAGTATGTAGCTCATTGTGATCCGGAGAAATAATTTTCACTTAAACATCAAAGTCATTCCAGAGTTTAACAAGTTTATCTGAATGTAGTGCTGAAATATACCCCCTGAGGCCTAGATTTGTAAACCTCTATCTGCTGGCATAGTTCAGAACAGCCTTCCTTTACAAAACTGTGAAATAATTTCTTGTAATTATGTTTTGGTAATATCTGGGAGGGTGGAGGTAGAGTACTGTATTATGAGTCAACGTGGTGAGGTCAACAGAGTTACTGCCTTTCGGACATTAAGGAAACAATAGGAAACAATACCCATTAAAAGGATAAACATCTGCGATGAGGCTGTTGGTTTATCTCGACCGGTTTTAGAAAATTTTCTACGGGAAAAGAACGAGACTCGTGCCCTTTTAAAAACGCATCTCTTTGCCTTAAAAGGATTTAGTGATCCTTCTCTTGCAAAAGCTGCTTTGCACTTTGATATTTAAGGCCAAGCTTAATCTTGAATGCCTTCCAAGAGCAGCCGGTAACAAACAAAAACCTTGGAGCACACCCTGTTAAGTTGTTCACTCCACTGCAGAGCGCGAAAGCAGCAGAGGTGTTCAGTTCGTCCCCCCAGACTGCTGCGGCGCATTCCTGTATCTCTAGGGCGGCTTGTCCTGGGGTCGGCCCCGCCCTGGCGGCTCCCTGCCACCCTCTCGCGGGCGCGCTCTGGGTGGGGCCTCGCGGCGGGTGGAGATGCGGCCGAGTGTGCTGGGCGGGTGAAGCGAGCCGGCTGGGCGGCGCGCTGGGGCAGCCAGAGCCGCGCGCCGCGTCGCTGTAATCGGACACCCGAGCGCTCGCCCCATGCGCCGGCCACTTTCCATTCACTTCATAGTGCTTGATTGAGCGACACAGAGCAGGGCTCCCGGTGCCGCGCCACTGCAACGCTGAGGATTCCTTTACAAAGAAACTCAGAGGACCGGGAAGAAAGAATTTCACCTCTGGGACGCCCTAGAATTTACGGTCTTTGGGGAAAAGGACTACAAACACGCGGATCCAAGCCTGTAGCAAATTGACTTTTCCGTGCTGATCTCGTCCCACATCGGTAAGCTGGATTCGTTGTTTTCAGCATTACAAATTTAGAAAAATATAACTTTTGGGTCTGGGTATAGACTTTTCACATATCAGTGTGCTCAGGTCTGGATATTTTCTTAAGAGCGCATGCAGTTTGTCATGGAAGTGTTTCCCTTGCTGAGAGCACGGCTGGAATTGTTTCTTTAGGTTGTGACACCTGCGGAGAGTTTAAAGCTGAGTATTTCCCTGCCTTCTAAGGCAAAATTACTCGAGAGGATTTTATAAAAGAGTCCTTTTCTTACGTGTTATTAGTGTTCAATCAGTACAAGTGAAAACAACAAGCAGCATGTCTTAAGTGTTTGAGTTAAAGGGAAGAAGTCATAAAATATGAGGGGTGGGGGCGTGGATGAGACACTTGGCTTTCAGTCCCTTCTCAGCTCTAGGTTGGCTTGAAATCACATTGCTCTGTATACTCACTCCACTTGACCTGTCATTTCATCTCCAATATTATTCTTTGCAATTTGTGGCATATGTAGCTCTCGTGGAGGCATATCAGATAAGATATTATTAATAGCAATATGTAGAAATTCGTGATTATTATCAGCCTGCTTAATAAAGAGACAAAGTTTAGGCATATTTATAGCTTTGTGTGTGGGGGTCTTTATACATAAAGTCAACAAAACCAGGGAGTAAATTACTAAGGGAAAGTCACCCTATAAAATCAATTTTCTTCTAAGTTAATTTAGGGATGACAAGGTGAAGAGGTTGTGGAAGCAGGAAGAAAGTGTTTCTTTTGAAAATTACCAACACAAACATCTCTAGGGTTTCCTCCATCTGTGTGGTAAAAGAAGCATGCAATTTTGTTTCTGCCTCTTATAACATATATACCACCTAGGAAATCAGCTTATAATTTTTGTTTACAATGGCATGTTCGGTTTAATTGTTCCTTTGCTTCTGTATTACTAAAGCTTTTCTATTGCTTCTGTTACTTTTCAAATTTTAGTGACATTTCTTTATTGAATAAAATTAGTGGTAAAATTTTAATTTTAAAAGCCACATAATATTGAAGATC
The DNA here is from genome assembly GCF_003031525.2 of Neophocaena asiaeorientalis asiaeorientalis. Classification (NCBI taxonomy): domain Eukaryota; kingdom Metazoa; phylum Chordata; class Mammalia; order Artiodactyla; family Phocoenidae; genus Neophocaena; species Neophocaena asiaeorientalis. Next base: position 870,051 of record NW_020175631.1, on the reverse strand, counting down.
AGTATTGTTGTAACCTGTAAAAATAAATTTCTAGATTAAACTCTGTCATGTCATCTTATTGTATAATTGTGGTAGATTCAAAATGATGGGGTTTCTTTTATGGTCCTGAGTTTATTTTGCATATTGTGGCCACTAGAGCTCCTATAGATATGAAGTTACACATTACCTGATCTTTGTTATTCAGACATTAGTTAATAGCATGTGTCAATTTTATAACTATAGTTTCAAACAGTAATACCTGTCTCTCTGATTTATCTTTTGACATTTTGACAGCCCATTTTCTAGTCGATTTATTTTAAATATGCATTGAGGGATATATGGTTCACTGGATTGCTCACCACTAAGTCATTGGTTTGAATTTGGCACAAATCCATGGTTACGTCATCTACATCATTTAACAGCTGTATGGTCATCTGTATAAACTGGCAGATAACTAATTCCAGTGATCAAGGATTGAGCACTAGTAGATCTCTGTGTAGAAATATCATTTCAGAGATGGTTACTCCAAAAGAGCTAATGAGTGTGTGGAAGTGAATGTTCATGTGGGATTTTCCTACTGCTACTATATTTATGGTAGCAAAAGAAGTTTTCATCCACTAATACCTATTTGCACCATTCTCAAGTCTTTTCAATGTAATGTGTTTTTTAAAGCGAAAAATAAGTTTAAATATTGGCTTTTCCTTTGGGAATCAGTAACTTTTTCCTGGCTGCCTTGTTTAATATTAGCATTATTTTGCTGGAAGATGAAATAATTTCACTTTTAACAAAGACTTCCAGACACAAATGAAATCAAATCCAAATTTTCACATCTAAGAAACAGTCACAGCACCTCCTACTGTTTGCATGACTGTAAAAGTTCAGCTGTGTCTTTTGTGAATAGAGTGCTCTGTCTAGATTGCTGGTTTTGCGTGTGTGGTGGGAAGGGGGGGTGTGCTCCTAAAATGTGAAGTGAAATATAACAAACTTGTTATCTTTATTTTAAAGGTATTTTCCCTTGGATATTAACTTGTAAATCTGAAGAAATGGCATTCCAGGCAATTTGGGTCTTGGTTGGAGTATTTGTTTGTTCTACCTGTGTAAAAGGATCATCTCAGCCCCAAGCAAGAGTTTACTTAACATTTGACGGTAAGAAAGTTGATAAACACTCTGAGGACAATGTTATTTGAAGTATTTTTTCTTATCCAGATTCAAAAATTACTAAAGACAGTAAAATATTATTGAGTATTGATTAGCTTTAAAAATATCTAGTGGACAGCTTTTTGGATGACAGCTATTTTAAATTATTGGTTAATAGACAAAAGCCTCTCTTGCATTTGTTTATGAAAATGCTTGAAGTATATTCTGCCCTTTTTGAAGTTTCTTCTGTGTTTGCATGCACACGTATGAGGAGATGGTGAAGAACTCAAAGCCTAAGGCCTTTGATCTTAGTAGTCACTTGGCTTTGTTGAGGAATACCCCTTAACTGCTAATCCTCATCAGCAGAAAGAACTATGCAGGTTTAATTATTACAATTTTTTATAATACATATTGGGCCTTAGGCTCAAAACTGGTCTCTCCATACATTGTTCTACTGGTGTTTCTTCTATTTCCATGAGGAGTTCCTGAGGTTGGCAAAGTCTCCTAATTAATTGAAAAGGACCTAAAAGAATAGTCGGAAATATTGCAATATTTTGATTGCTGTTGTATGCAGATGTTCTCTTCAGAAGCTTAGGGAAACGAGTGTGATTTCAAATTTTCACAAACATGAAAGGCTTATGGTCCTCTGAGGGTATGGTTTGCCAAATGTGCGCATGAGCTTTAATGTATATAGTTCAAATGACTTGTAGATGGATGATTTTGGTCAGTCACGTAACGCATACTAATTGGACAGATGGAATAAGAAATGGATCAGAGGGCATCCCTGGTGGAGCAGTGTTTGAGAGTCCGCCTGCCGATGCAGGTAACATGGGTTCGTGCCCTGGTCCGGGAAGATCCCACATGCCGCGGAGTGGCTGGGCCCGTGAGCCATGGCCGCTGAGCCTGCGCGTCATCCGGAGCCTGTGCTCCGCCAACAGGAGAGACCATAACAGTGAGAGGCCCGCGTACCGCAAAAAAAAAAAAAAAAAAAAAAAGAAAGAAAGAAAGAAAGAAATGGATCAGGCAGGAAGATCATCCTGCCAGTCAGGTCATTTATATTTTTATTACTTCTTTCAGCTCTGTCTCTGCATAAACCTCAGTGTCACTGGGCATATTTTCATTCATTTGAGAAATAGTATACTCTCAAGCCTTATGTAGCAGGATGTCTTTGAAACTCTATCTTGAATGTCAAACAGCAGTATGACTGACACTTATCACTCAAATGGCTATCCTTTTCTCTTTCTTTCTTAAATCACCAAGTGCTTTCCCCAAGGTCATCATAAGCACTGAAGGGGCCTTATTTAGAACTTAGAGTGTGTGAGCTTCTACTTGTTTCCTTAGCTTCTGAGTTAGGCATTCCCCTCAAAAACCCATGGCTATCCAGTTAAGTTGGGAAGAAAGGAAAAACAGACCTTTGAAGTATCTTTTTTTTTTTTTTTAATTACTAACAAATCTTGCAGTCTGCCAACACCTCTTCTCCTAAGTTGAGAACTATGAATTACTTAATCAAATAAAAAAGAAAGGCATTAAGGAACAGTACAATTTCTCCCCAGTTTTCTGTATTTCTCTCAGCATATAGGAAGATGGAGTGGTCTCATAGATGAGGTATCTAAACTTGCTCTCTCTATTACTTTGAAACTAATCAAACTTCTTTGAACTGAAACTTAAACCAAAATATGTAAACATTAACAACAAGTGTGTCAGTAGAGATAATTCATTAGGTCTGTGTTTGAAAAGACAATTACAATTTACCTTTTACAGAGGAAATTAATACAATCTTTTAAAACCAAACTTCAATACCATGTAGGACAGTGACTGCTATTTACAAAGTGACTAGAAATTATGATGGGCTTTTTAAAATTCTGCATATCTAAAATTTTAAATGCTCTTAATCTCAAAATAGATTCTTATAGAATAATACTTTAATTTATAACATATGCAGAATACAGCATGATTAGATAAGCTAATGATCTGAGAGTCTTATAATTCCTATTTTATTTTTCCCAAGAGTCTTACTAGGAAATAACTAGAGAGATAGAATTCACTTAATTTGAATACTGTTTTAAAGAGATATATCAACAAGCATAATGAAATGCCACGGTTTCTAAATTAATACCAAAAAAACTCCAAAAATGAACTGTATAATAGACAAAGTATCATTGGAAAAGTACCTTGAGCAAAACCAATTGTTAAAATGTATATATTTTAATCATTAATTCGTATTAATTTTCTTAAGAGATTTGACAGTGAACCTGCTTGAGATCCTGTTCCAAATTTCTTATCACTTAAAGTGTCTCTTTGATCTTATTATGACTTCTCTGAGTATCGCACTGAATAGGTTACTAAATTTCTTACAAAATGGTTTAGTCTTAACATCAAAATATAGAACTTTGTACAAGGTTGACATATATATGAATATATATTAATTTAAATACATACAGATATATACTTTCATTTATTTCATAATGAAAAATTTCTGAGTGACACATTAGAAGAATCCTCCCAGTCTTGTCTTACTGTCCAATTAAGAATCACAGTCAATTTAAAGGTGGGTGAAATAAGAGATCTCTTCTCCCACCCAAATTCCATCCCTTCTTGTGGTGGTGATAACATTTGGGAAACAATGATTTACAGATTTGCCTTCCCTATTCATCTAGTGCAAGGTCAACCAGATGGTCATCACTACTATGGGAGAATGTACTTCAGGTGTTATTAATTAGTTACATTTGTGCTAGATAAATCTTGCATGTTAAAAGAACAGTGACTTGGGCTTCCCTGGTGGCGCAGTGGTTGAGGGTCCGCCTGCCGATGCAGGGGACACGGGTTCGTGCCCCGGGCTGGGAAGATCCCACTTGCCACGGAGCGGCTGGGCCCGTGAGCCATGGCCACTGAGCCTGCGCGTCCAGAGCCTGTGCTCTGCAACGGGCGAGGCCACAACAGTAAGAGGCCCACGTACCACAACAAAAAAATAAAAAAAGAACTGTGACTCCTATTAGATATTGCATTTCATAATTTTTATAATTCTTATTTTTTGCCATATACCTTTTCAAATGAATAAAACGGTCATGCAAATTATTTTTGTTTGAGTTGAATTTTTCTTGAAAAAAATTCCAATTGTTTGACAAATTCACACTTCATAACATTATTGTATATTTTTTTTCCAGAAAATCTTTAAGATCAATAAGGGTCATAAGGAAAGGCGAGGCTATGTATATAAATAGACAAAACTTGTTCTGCTTGCTAATATACAAGGGAAATAATTGTTGAAAAGATTCTGCTTTATCAAGAAGAAAGTTTAGCATGTAATCTTTTACAAAATCAGGAATAAATACTCCATAATTTGACAGAAGATATCAGTTGCATGTAATTTTAAGAAAAGGTGCTGAGCTTCAGAAAAATGGAAATATTGTCTATATTTGAATAGATATGAAATCTGATGACTACTTTAAATGTGTTAAATATTGTTTCTATTTAAAAATGAGATATTCTTTTCTCTTTTGTTTACATTTTTATTGAGATATAATTGACATATAACATTGTATTAGTTTTAGGTGTACAACATAATGATGCGATATTTGTATGCACAGCAGAATGGTTACTGCAACAGGTTGTTACCATATGTCATTGTAGAAAGTTCCAAAAATTATTTTTCTTGTGATGAGAAGTTTAAGATTTGCTTTCTTAGCAACTTTCAAATACAGTACTATTAATTGTAGTCACCATGCTATATATTATATCCCCATAACGTATTTATTTTATACCCAGAAGTTTATATCTTTTGACCCCTTCACCAGTTTTGCCCACCCTCCACACCCTGCCTCTGGAACCACCAATCTGTACTCTGTATCTAAGGCTTGGACTTTTTTTTTTTAAGATACCATATATAAATTAGATCATACAGTTTTTGTCTTTGTCTGACTTATTTCACTTAGCATAATGCCCTCAAGGACCATCCATGTTGTTGCAAATAGCAAGATTTCATTCTTTTTTGTGGGCGAATAATATTCCATTGTATATGCATACCATATCTTCTTTATCCATTCATTCATTGACGGAAGCTTAGGTTGTTTCCATATCTTGGCTACTTTAAATAATGCTGCAATGAACTTGGGTGTTCATATATCTTTTGAGTTAGGGTTTTCATTCTCTTTGGATAAATACCTAGAAGTGGAATTACTGAATCATATGGTAATTCTATTTTCAGTTTTTTGAGGAACCTCCCCACTGTTTTCTATAGTTGCTGCAGCAATTTACATTCCCACCAACAGTGCACAAGGGTTCCCTTTTCTTCACAATCTCACCAACACTTATTTCTTGTCTTTTTGTTGGTAGCCATTCTGACAGGTGTGGTCTAAGGTGAGCTATCTCATTGTGATTTTGATTTGCATTTCCCTGAAGATGAGTGATGTGGAGTATCTTTTCATGTGCCCCTTGGCCATTTGTATGACTCTTTGGAAAATGTTTATTCATATCTTCTGCCCATTTTTTAGTCAAATTATTTGTAATTTTGCTATTGAGTTGTATGAGGCCTTTATATATTGTGGGTAATACCCCTTATTGTATATATAATATGTTTTGCAAATATATTCTCCCATTCAGAAGGTTGCCTTTTTATTTTGTTGGTGGGTTCCTTTGCTGTGCAGCAGCTTTTTACTTTGATATAGTTCTATTTGTTGATATTTGCTTTTGTTGCCTTTGCTTTTGGAGTCAGACCCAAAAAATCGTCACCAAGACTGATGTCAAGGAACTTATTTCCTGTGTTGTCTTCTAAGAGTTTTTTGTTTCTGGTCTTACTTTTAAATCTTTAATCCATTTGGAGTACATTTTTGTGTATGCTATAAAATAATAGTCTGGATTTTTTTTTTTTTTTTTTTTGCATTGGGCTGTCCAGTTTTTCCAACACCATTTATTGAGGAGGCTGTCCTTTCCCCATTGTATATTGTTAGCTTATTTGTTGTAAATGATTGACTGTGTATGCTTGAGTTTATTTCTGGGCTCTGTGTTCTGTTACATTTACCTATGTGTCTGTTTTTATGCCAATACCATACATTTTTGATTACTACAACTTTGTAATATAGTTTGAAATCAGGGTGCATGATATCCCAGCCTTATTCACCTTTCTCAAGATTTCTTGGCTATTCAGGGTCTTTTGTGGTTCCATACAAATTTTGGAATTGTTTGTTCAATTTCCGTGAAAGATGTCATTGGAATTTTGATAGGGACTGCATTGAATCTGTATATTGCTTTGGGTAATATAGACATTTTAACTGTATTAATTCTTCCAATGCATAGGCACAGAATGTCTTTTCATTTCCATGTTTTTTCTTCAGTTTCTTTCAGTATATAGTTTTCAGTGTACAGGTCTTTCACCTCTTTGGTTAAATTTATTCCTAGGTATTTACTCTTTTTTCCTTTTAAATAAACTTTACTCTTAGAAGAGTTTTAGATTTACAGAAAAATTAAGAAGGTAGTACAGGTAGCTTCCATATACCCTACACCTAGTTTCTTCTCTTGCTAACATCTTATATTAATATGGTACATTGGTTACAATTAATAGACCAATATTTATATATTACTATTAAATAAAGTCCATTTTTTAAGATTTCCTTAGTTTTTTTTTTTTTTTTTTGCTGTACACGGGCCTCTCACTGTTGTGGCCTCTCCTATTGCGGAGCACAGGCTCCAGCCGCGCAGGCTCAGCGGCCATGGCTCACGGGCCCAGCCGCTCCGCGGCATGTGGGATCCTCCCGGACAGGGGCACAAACCCGTGTCCCCTGCATCGGCAGGCGGACTCTCAACCACTGCGCCACCAGGGAAGCCCCCTTAGTTTTCACCTAACGTCCTTTTTCTGTTCCAGGATCCCATCCAGGATAGCACATTACATTTAGTCATCCTGCCTTACTCAGCTCCTCTCATACCTGCTTTTCAAAGCAAAACAAAGAGAAGCTCCTCCATGGTTCCTGTGGTAAATTAGTCTCTCCTGCTTCTGTCTTTGGCCTTGGGCCATGCACAACTAAAAGTTTAATATTTAAGGCATTCTTCCTGACGCTGGTTTTTGTAAGAGCAGATAATAATATCCTAATTTTATCCTAACACTCAAAAATTCATAGCACCAGTGTAGGTGTTGAATACATACTTCACTGAGTTTATCTAGTGATCCAGTGAGGTAGTGTGTATGGAGTCTTCCAAAGCCGCAGTCTGTGTTTTCATTGATGATAGAAGTGGGGATGCTCCCTTGCTGTCTTGGTCCTCCAAATTTCTTTACAAGTATAAGTGGCTATGCGACTCAAGTTTAGTCAATGTGATGTAAGACAAAGATACTAGGTAAGGTTTATATAATGCACAAACTCACCGGCATTCATTTGGCCCTTTATCCTTTGCCCTAATCCATGATTCCTATCTGGAATATCAAAAATGGTTTTGATTAATAGAAATAAAGTATTTTATTCTTTCTGATGCAACTATAAAGGGGGAATTGTTTTCTTAATTTCTCTTTCTAATAGTTCATTGTTAGTGTATAGAAATGCATCCAAATTTTGAATATTGATTTTGTACCCTGAAAATTTACTGAGTTTATTCATTTTAAAAGTTTTTTTGTGAAGTCTTATGAATTTGTATATATATAATCATGTTGTCCACAAATAGTGACAGTATTACTTCTTCCTTTCCAATTTGGATGTCTTGTATTTCTTTTTCTTTCCTAATTGCACCAGCTAGGACTTCCAATATTATGTTGAATAGAAGTGGCAAGAGTGGGCATCCTTGTCTTGTTCCTAATCTTAGAGGAAAAGCTTTCAGCTTTTCACCATTGAATATGAGGTTACCTGTGGGTTTGTCATATAGGGTCCTTATTATGTTGAAGCATGTTCCCTCTATACCCCCTTTGTTGAGTTTTTATTGTGAATGAAAGTTGAATTTTGTCAAATGCTTTTCCTGCATTTATTTGAGACAATCGTGATTTTTCTCCTTCATTTCGTTAATGTGGTATATTATGTTGATTAATTTGCAGATGTTGAACCATCCTTATATCCCTAGAATAAATCCCACTTGATCATGGTGTATGCTCTTTTTAGTGTATTGTTGAATTGTGTTTGCTAATATTTTGTTGAGGATCTTTGCACCTATGCTTATCTGCGATATTGGCCTGTAATTTGTGTGTGTGTGTTTGGTGTCCTTTACTGGCTTTGGTATCAGGGTAATGCTGGCCTCATAAAATGAGTTTGGAAGCATTCCCTCCTCTTCAATTTTTTGCAAGAGTTTTAAGGATAGGACTTCCCTGGTGGTACAGTGGTTGAGTCCGCCTGCTGATACAGGGGACACGGGTTTGTGCCCTGGTCTGGGAAGATCCCACATGCCGTGGAGTGGCTGGGCCCATGAGCCATGGCCACTGAGCCTGCGCATCCAGAGCCTGTGCTCCACAACAGGAGAGGCCACAACAGTGAGAGGCCCGTATACTGAAAAAGAGTTTTAAGAAGGATAGATATTAAATCTTCTTTGAGTGTTTGGTAGAATTCACCAGAGAAGCCATCTGGTCCTAGACTTTTGTTTGTTGGGACATTTTCAATTACTGATTCAATCTCTTTATTAGTAATTGGTCTATTCAGATTTTCTATTTCCTCATCATTGAATCTTGGCTGATCGTATGCTTCTAGAAATTTATCCACTTCTTCTGGGTTGTCAAATTTCTTGGTGTTTAATTGTTCATGGTTGTCTTTTATGGTTCCTTGTATTTCTGTAAAGTCTCCTTTTTCGTTTCTGATTTTATTTATTTGAACCCTCTCTCTTTTTCTCTTTGGTGCATCAGAAAAATTTTGTTTATCTTTTCAAAGAACAAAGAAAAATTTTGTTTATCTTTTCAAAGAATCTTAGTTTCATTAATCTTTTCTGTTGTCTTTTAGTCTCTGTTTAATTTATTTCCACACTGATCTTTATTATTTCCTCCCTTCTACTAATTTGGGCTTCATTTATTCTTCTTTTTCTAGTCCATTTAAATGTAAAGTTAGATGGTTTATTTGATATTTTCTTGTTTCTTGAGGTAGGCCTGTATCACTATGATTCCCTCTTACAACTGTTTTTGCTCTATCCCATAGATTTTGGTGTGTTGTATTTCTTGTATTTCCATTTTCATGTGTCCCAAGTTATTTTTTGATTTCTCTTTTGATTTCTTCATTGACCCATTGGTTGTTCAGTAGCATGTTGTTTAATCTCCATATATTTGTGGGGTTTTTTTCCTTTTTTTTTCTTGTAATTGATTTCTAGTTTTATACTATTATAATCAGAAAAGATGCTTGAATTGACTTCAGTCTTCTTAAATTCATTGAGACTTGTTTTATGACCTAACATATGATCTATCCTGGAAAATATTCCATGTGCACTTGAGAAGAATGTGTATTCTGCTGCTTTTGGATGGAATGTTCTGTATACATCTGTTAAATTTTTCTGGTCTAATGTGTTACTTAAGACTGATGTTCTGTTAATTTTCTGTCTGGATGATCTATTCATTGATCTTAGTGGGGTACTAAAGTCCCCTGCTATTATTATACTGCTGTCATTTTCTCCCTTTAGGTCTGTTAATATTTGCTTTATATATTGAGGTACTCTTATTTTGGGTGCATAAATATTTACAAATGTTATATCTTCTTGTTGGTTTAACCCCTTTATCATTATGTAATGACCATCTTTGGTTTTTTTTTTTTTACATTATTCGTTTTAAAGTCTATTTTGTCTGACATAAGTATAGCTACCCCATCTTTCTTTTGGTTTTGTTTGCATAAAACATCTTTTTTCATCCCTTAACATTTAGTCTATGTATGTCCTTACGTCTGAAGTGAGTCTCTTGTAAGAAGCATGTAGATGGGCCTTGTTTTTTAATCCATTCAGCCATTCTGTCTTTTGATTGTAGAATTTATTCCCTTTACATTTAAAGTAATGTTTAATAGATATGTACAAATTTGCTACTTGTTTTTTGGGGCTGTTTTGTAGTTCTTCTCTGCTCCTTTCATCTTCTCTTACTCTCTTCCCTTGTGTTTCTTTTTTTGTTTGTTTGTTGTTGTTGTTGTTGTTGTTTTTTGAGGTACGTGAGCCTCTCACTGCTGTGGCCTCTCCCGTCGCGGAGCACAGGCTCCGCACGCGCAGGCTCAGTGGCCATGGCTCACGGGCCCAGCCGCTCCGTGGCACACAGGATCCTCCCGGACCGGGACACAAACCCGTGTCCCCTGCATCAGCAGGCGGACTCTCAACCACTGCGCCACCAGGGAAGCCCCTTCCCTTGTGTTTTGATGACTTTCTTTAGTGTTATGCTTAGATTTTTTTCTCATCTTTTGTGTATCTACTATAGGTTTTTGCTTTGTGGTTACCATGAGGTTCACATATAACAGCTTATCTACATAACAGTCTACTCTAAGTTGAAAACAAGTTAAATTTGAATGCATTCTAGAACTGTATACTTTTACTCCCCCGACCACCTTTTATGTTTTTGATTTCACATTTTACATCTTTTTAGTTTATGTATCCCTTAACTAATTATAGTTATAGTTATTTTTACTACTTTTGTCTTTTAACCTTCACACTAGCTTCATAAATGATTAATCCACTACCTTTACTACATAGTTACCTTAACCAGTGAGATTTTTATATTCATATGTTTTCTTGTTACTAATTGGTACCACTTCCTTTCAGCTTAAAAAAGTCCCTTTAACTTTTCATGTAAGGCCAGTTTACTGATTATGAACTCCTTTAGCTTTTTCTTGCCTGGAAAACTTTATCTCTCCTTCAATTCAGGATAATAACCTTGTGGCATAGAGTATTTTTGGTTGGAAGGTTTTCCTTTCAGCACCTTGGATATATCATGCTATTCCCTCTGTTCTGCCAAGTTTCTGCTGAAAATTCTGCTGATAGTCTAATGGGTGTTCCCTTCTATGTAACAAGTTGTTTTTTGTCTCTTGCTGTTTTTAACATTCTTTCTCAATCTTTAAATTGTGACAGTGTATTATGATGTGTCTTGGTGTGGATCTCTTTGGGTTCTTCTTATTTGGAACTTTCTGGGATTCCTGGATCTGGATTCTGTTTCCTTTCCCAGGTTAGGGAAGTTTTCAGCCATTATTTCTTCAAATAAATCTTCTGTCTTTTTTCTCTTCTCCTTCTGGGACCCCTGTAAGGCAAATGCTGTTTCTCTTTATGTTGTCATAGAGGTCCTGTAAACTATCTTAACTTTTTAAAATTCTTTTTTTCTTTTGCTGCCCTCTTTGTGTGAATTTCCACTGCCCTGTCTTCCAGATTACCAATTCTTTCTTCTGTTTCATCTAGTCTGCTGTTGAACCCCTCTAGTGTATTTTTCAGTTCCATTTTTGTATTCTTCAATTCTGAGACTTCTGTTTGGTACTTTATTATCTCTTCTGTATTTGTTCAAGTTCTCACTGTGTTCATCCAGTCTTCTCCCAAATTCAATGAAAATCTTTATGACTAGTACTTTAAACTGTTTATCAGACAAATTACTTGTCTTCATTTAATTCAGATTTTTTCTGAGGTTTTATTTTGTTCTTTGTTTGGAACATATTCTTGTTTCCTCATTTTGCTTGACTCTCTGTATTTGTGTCTATGTATTAGATGAAACAGCTACCTCTCTCAGTCTCAAAGGAGTGGTCTTATGTAGGAGATGAACCTTGTTGTTCAACCTTGCAGTAACTCTTGCGTGTCTCTCAAACCCCTGTGATTGTCTAAGCAGCCTGATTTATTTTTGGTATGTCACAGATGTTGAGGGTGTACCAAGCCCCATCAGTGTTCCATAGGGAGGGATCTCAGAGAGCACCTAGTTTCAGGCTGATTGGAAAGAATACCCTCAGATAGCAGCTTTTAAAGTATGCAAATATATACAGCTCTGTGGGACCACAAATGTAAGCCCTGCTGTCTTCCAGATCAGGTGATGTGGAGGTGTCGCCTGGATGACAGTTGCAAAACTCAGGGCTCCAGATGAGTGTATAAACTCCTTTCTGGGAGGCACCAGTGAGCTGTAGTGAGGCCGAGGGAGGAGAATACAATGATGGCATTCCCTGTCCTACATTCCCTAAGAGCACTTCCATAGCTTCTAGATGTGTGGCAAACCTTAAGCTTCCCCCTCAGGTTGAAGCTCAAGAAAATAGGCCTTTTTTCACAGAAAGACTGGGGTTGTGTTTCATTCTGCTGTCTGTTTAATGCCCTGGGTGTGGTAGCCTTCCAAGAACTGACTCTCTGATTGTTTCAGTCCTGTAGGGCCCAGAAACGAAAGCTCCCCTGGCCACCAGAGGCACGTGATCAGAGTGCATCTCCTGTGTGGACTGTGCACACGTGCTGGCATTAGCGAGGCAGCAGGACAACTCAGGGTCATGATGCATCTGCAGATGTTATCTTTAGAGATGGAGCAGAAGAGTACAGTAATGCAACTTCCAGCTTTAGAAGGCAGCAGGAGAACACAGGGCAGGTCATGAATGCCAGAGATTTAGCAGAGCAGCAGGAAAGTGCTGTGACAGTATGTGCCTGGTGGTACTAGCCAGGTAGAGGGGAGAACACAAAAAATGTCACCCACCAACACCTCCATCCCCAGAGAGAGTCCTAAAAGGCCACTACCCCTCCAGCAGATGCTTTAAGATTAGCAAATGAATTTCCTTCACATATAGACTAGGAGGTTTTCAAACTGCTACTTTTGTGCTGAGTCCCAAGGCGAGTTGTCTGTATGTAAAAGCCCTTTAATAGCAGAATCTCACTTCCCAGGAGCCTTTTGGGTCTCCTGGACATAAGCCCCTTTGTTTTCAAAACCAGACATTATGGGGCCTCATGTCTCCTGTGCAAGTCCCAAGGGTTGGGGTGCTTGATATGGAGCACAAACCATTCACTCCTCAAGGAGAAGCTCTATATTTGTGAGATCCCTCCTAATTGTGGGTTGCTGTGCCAGAGGTGGATTTTTTGGCAAAGAAGCACTAATTCAGTCATGTGGATGTTTTGGTTTTGTTAGTACAAGCCTCTAAGTTATCAGACCTTATTTTTTTAAGTAATCCTGATAAATACTGGATTATCATTTTTGTTTATGTTTTTAGATCTAGAAAGATAATATTCTGAAATAAAGAAGTAGGATAAGACTAAGGTGCACTCAATAAAACACAAGCTTCAAAAAGCCTGAATATCATTTTACTGAATAGACAGCTGTCTGGCTCCACTTCAAGTTTTCTTTTTAGAGTTTCTAAAAAACTCTTATGAGTTATCAAGATAACCATGGAAATATTTTAAATTGCTTTATAAAGCTATGAATGCTCAAAAATAAATTCATTGATAGTTAAATGCATGGCAGAAAAGTCAATTATTTGTGACTGCTAGTAATTCCTTGCTATGTTCAGTAAAGACTTTCTACTACTAAACTGTTCCTCACCCCATTTAAGCCTGTGACTAATTACCTAAAACTCAAAAGAAAAAAACAATTAAAAGATTAAAACTCCATAAAGATTTTTGCTATTTGGATACATAGCTAATATTGGCCAATTTTCCAGCCCAAAGTTGAGTTTTACATTTACATTTACATATGCATGACAGTGGTTTAAAAACATTAAAATGTCAGTGTGAGTTGTATCGGGGAAAAAAGTGTATTCAGTGTAGAGACTAGGGTTGCATAAGATTATAAGCTCTTTCAGTTATTTACTTTGTGATTCTTTTTGCCTTCTTTTAGTGCTGAATTTTAATTAATAAAGCTGTCAAAGTCTCCAGGTCATTGATAGTATACAAATGAAAGATGATGGAATTTTACAAAACTTCTTTTATCTTTTAATATCTGCCTCATTTGACAGAAAGCTTAGTTAATTAAACAATAAATGAAAGGACCCCTGTGAACTAGTAGGCTGAATCCAAAAGCTGATAAATTGTTATTGGACAATAAACTCAAAACAATAAATTGCCTCTTTATGAACTCTGGTAGCATTAACATTGCAAGGTACATTTGTTGAAAACAGTTTGTCTACTGGTTGCCCAAGAGATAAAAATAAAGCCTTGATTACTCCATTAATCTTGGAGAATGCTCACTCTGGTTGTATTGAATCTTCTGAAATACTTAGTTCTTGGGAAAACTTGTGTTACTACAATTTCCTTTAATTTCCCTGCCAGTGGTCTCAGTTAAATGTCAATTAAACATCTTAAATAACACCTGCATGTTTTAATAAACCTAACTCAACAAGGGGTGCTGTGTGAATAAGAAGCTCTTTGCATTCTTCCCTGTGAGAGAGTCACTGAACTCAGGAAGGGATTGATGAATGCAAGTGAGAGTTGGATGTTACCTAAAGCATAAAGAATCTTTAGAGTAGCACTAAATTTGTGGTGTAAAGAGCAAGTTAAAACAGTTGTAAAATACTGTAGGAATAGAAAATGAGAAGAAATTGCCAAAAAATTCATATGTCTATTTTGCCGTAAGGTATATATTGACATGGGACTCCAGTAGTCAAAATAAGACAAAATCTGTTTCATAGCCTTGAATTGGAGGAGAGAAGTTTTAAGTATAGCACAGAATGTCTCTTGGGAAATATTAGGACAGAAATGTATTACAGTGATATGCTGTGGATCTCTTTTTAAATGATTTTTAGAAAAAAAGTTGGAAACATATTTTCCTGTCATAAAAAAGTAATTCTTGTTCTAGGTGAGTTTTCTCAGAATCCAATAAGCTTAATTCTGTTGCCAAAAGATGATGTTGTGGTGTTAAGCCATTCCTAGAGGTACAAGGTTCCTGCAGTTGGGAACAAAGAGGGATGCTTCAGTAATCTGAAATCAGGAGAGCGAGCTTATATGCTCTGTTAATTTAGTCAACCAACTATAGCAATTCCATGAAAAAATGCATCATATTCCATGATTATCCATAGATACATGTGAATATTTATGATTGAACTGTCAAATGAAGGTGGCTCAAGTGATGCTTGATAGATTATTTTAAATCCATTTTACATGTTGATCAAATATGTGGATATGTTTTTCACAAGTGTGGATAATAGGATACGTTACATAGACTTTCTTTGCAGTTTTGATTTAGAAAAATATACCTAGAACTAAATATATGCATTTTTCCATCCTTCATAGATGTGTGCTACAATTTTGTCTTCTGTGTTTCTAAAATATTTTGATAATTTATTTGTATTCATTATAATAATAATCACTAACGTTAATGTTGCCTTTGTGCCAGGCACTATTCTAAATAATTCACATTATCTCATTTTATTCTCTAACAACACTGTGAATTAGGCACTATTTTCATCCTCATAAAATGGAGGTACAGAGAAAGTAACTTACCTGAGGTCACAGGAATGGAAAGGGACATGATAAAACACAAGCAGTCAGAGTCCAGAGCCAGAGCCATTTCTGCAGATACTGCTAGAATTAGTTTTAAGGTCCACAAAAATCACAATTAAAATAAAAAACCATTTTCTGGGGAAGTCACACTATAACTCGCTTTATCATGTTAAGGGTGTCAGTATATTTTTGTTCTTCTCTTGGAACAGCAAGCCTTCCTGAAAATAAAGGAAATAAAACTCATTCTGTACACCATTCCTAATTCCCTCTTCAATTTCAGTTTCATCAAGGTAAGGATGAGGGAATCACCCTCTGGAACAAGTTTATTTTGTTGCTGTAGGTGAGGTCTCCTTTTGTGGCTGTGAGAGCAAATCTGAGCTCAGACAAAGGATAACTATAGAAAAATTTATTATTCACTCTCCTTACCTCACTATACAGATTTATCAGGGTGTGTCCCCCTAAGTTCAATATAGCCTATACTTTCTTTTAAAGAAAAAAAAAATTCAGGTGCTCTTTTTTATGGATACCATTGCAGCGTCAACTAACTATAGCACTGAGACACACTCAGTTTTTTCAATTTCCAAATATCTCTTATAAAATGAGGTTAAAAAAAATCCAGTCATTTTTATTTTAGTTCCATTACTGTCAAAAAATAAAAGTATTCATAAAGAGAGCTGCAGGCTTTGGGCAAACTCCAGGACTCTTTTGCCTTCTGCATTTCCATTTATGTGTTACTGAGAACCTCTGCTGTTAATGAAAACAGTTAAAAGCAAGGAACAGAAAGGTTAGACATTTTCTAAGGCAGAGTATGAGTTGGCAAGAAGGGCATATAAAAGGCAGAGCTGAGTGCTGAGCCATGTGCTATTTTAGGGCAGCACTAGCCATGAAACAATGTGCTGAGCTGTAAAAGATGGCAAGTACATTCTACATTTCCAAGATGCATGCTCAGAAACAATCATTTCTACACTCCCTCCTTATTCAGTAAGAATTAACTGCCTTTGAGCACTCAGTAGTAATATTTTACTTCTGCAGGGTGCTTTTTACTTTTCGGAGAATTTCCACATGTTATCTCATTTATTACAGAATGCTTAGGCAATAGGTGGGCATGGAGGCCCCAAGGAGCTAAATGTCTTGGCTAAGGATCTGCAGCTTGATGCTAACAGAGACAAGACCGGAAGAGGGAAATGGTATAGGAAAAAGAAAACTAATTATGTAGAGAATAAGAGACATTCTGCAAATGTATATTACAAAATCTGCAGAAATGCCAGGCCATTAATTTCAATATTAGCAAATTTGTCACATGCTATTTGCTTCCTCAAAGTATGCACAACACTGTAGCTTGAACATACCTTACATTTTTAATTAACTACTGATTTTTAGCAGTAATTTATGGATTATTATATGTCAGGCTTCAAATATATTGAACATATTAGAAATGCCTGTAAATTTTCTTTGAAAAGATTGAGGCAATACATAAATACCAGAAGTTCATATTTTTGTTTCTATTTCATGTAAGTTAATGAACATACTTTCCTTGCCTTGCTTTCCCTAAGTTACTGCTTTTGTAGTCAAGAGTTTCACTTGCTGTGCTCTGTACGTTAGGATTCCATTTTCCCCTTTGTCAATCTTCAGAACAGAATATTCTATGTATTATCTTAGAAAGAAACAATCATTAAAATCACCTTAAGATCTGGTTTGAAGTGATGCCAGTGAAAGTGCCTAATATTCTTGCCTTTCTCAACTTTAACATTTTCTAGCATTTAAGATTCTTGATAATAAAAGGGTAAAATATTCTACCTAATTAATTCCTAAATTACTACTTTACTGAAACTATTTTCTTATAAAAAATTAGCAGATACCAGACTTTGGATATAAGATTGCTTATATTTAAGCTTATATATAATGTAATAGCTAATGTCAATTCTCTAGCCTATGTGGAATTGATAGGCCAAAGGAGTCAAAGCAATATAATTTTACAGAAGATAATTGCTATTTAGCTAAGAAGAGGGTCAGACTGCTGATCCTGCAAAAAGAAAACCTTGAGTCTCTTTAGGAGTAATAGCACTAAAGAAACAGTTGTTAAACTCTTTCATGAAAAACTTCCTCTTTCCTTGGTATAGATTTTCACTTTCTAAAGATAAATGAATTATGGAGAGGGGATATATATCTGAGTAAAGATAAATGCACAATCTTTACATACACATACATGTATACACATACTCTGTGGGTAAAGATCAATTATATTTCATTATCGTTTTGGTGTTTTCTAAGTATATGTTCTCTTGTAAGTGCATATAACAAAAACTGAGAAGTCGCGAAGAAAAGAGTTGTATTCCTGGTATCATTTTCAATGTGTTACTCATATGTTTTCTTACTTTAAAGTTATAATTAGCACAAATTTATCATTTAATAATTGGATAATTAGCTTGGCAAACACTTTAGTACTCTAAATGTTACTGTAACCCTTAGTTATACAGTAATAGCTAGTGCAAGTGAGCTGAGGACCTGGGCAAGAAACTCTGGTGGCTTCTGTATTTGAGCTTTGCCTCCCTCCCATTATTTATGGCTAGTAATAGTGAGAACAAAATGACTTGCTGCCAGAAGGAGGTAATCCATCCTTAGCACAGAAAACAGGAACTTAAAGGGAGCGAATGGAAAAAAATAATATGTAAAGGCACTGTTAAATAAATACCTAAATTTGTTTACATTTGCTTCTTTTACAGCCGTAAAGTCTTCCAACCCAAGTGGCTAGTGTGACTGTAGTTAGCATCAATTACCAAAGACTTAGCAGTGTGCCAATTATAGCATATGAAACATAATCTTTCATTATGAGCTTCTCCTTTCTAAAAATCTTTGCAAAATTTAGATTAGAAAATCCCTTTTTTCTTTTGTAAATCGACATAACTTTATACAAACTGTGTGAAGTGCACCAAGCTGGGACTTCATTCATTGCTGAAATTTTATGATGAATACAAGGGTCTGAAGCTTTTAAGACACCACTAACAAAATTAGAAACTGAGAGTAAGGGGAGTAGAACATCCTAGTATTCCTTTCCTTGCTTATTTGGGTCAGGTAGAAGTGGTGTATGTGGCCACAGCTTCTTTTAAATGGTAGAGACTATTACAGTTCCACAGAACTGTAATTCTTAACAGAGGGACTTCTTTTTTAATGAAGAAGTGAGTAGTAGTAAAGTGATTATAAAATTGGCTTGTATAAAAAAGATTTTCATTGAATTTCATTATGGAATTAGAGTTACGTCTATATGTATGCAAATCATTCAATAGACTGGATTGAAAATATTTTAATAAAGAAACTTAAGATGATGACCAGGCATGCAAAAGTTCTGATAATATGATGTGGTGAATATTTTGAAGCTCTTTTTATAACTTTTCCATCCTCTTAAATATATGCTATTTGTCATAATTCTAGCAAAAACAAAACCTCATGACTTAAATTATCTCTTGATTTGAAAGATTCTTTGGATAATTAATTGTCAGTTGCCAGTAAGAACCTTAAGCATTCTCTAAACATCATCAACCTCGTTCTGTATTCACACCTAAATGTTATTATGTAACAAAGATGCAGACAATGGGAAGAGATTGGAATCTCATTGCTATTATCTACAAATCTAGGTTTAAATAGAACCATTCTTTTCAGAAGCAGTCTTTCTGGCATCAAAAGTTTCCAACTTTTATTGGTCTATCCAGCCAGATTGTCGCTCCATAAATTCAAACTCATGGATTTTTTTTTTCTTTTCCCTGAACAGTAATACTCAGAACATTTCAGGAGACCAGAACATTAAGCTGGAATAAAACAATGAATGTATTATCATCACCAAAAGAGCATTTTGAATTTTATTAGTAGAAACCAATTAAGATGTTATTTTCAAGCAAAGGGCTTGGCAAGACTTCAGAAAGTTACAGTACTTTCCAGAGTCGGGTAGGGGTTTAGCTGGCACAGAGGGCAGATCTTTAGCTTAGAGTCTTGACAGCTTTAATGCACATGCAACTGGGATTTTTTTGTTTAAGCTGATTCTCTTAAAAGCCATGCTTCCTGCCACTGTTCAACATAATTGCATCAATTCCACTTTCCATTAGAACTCAAAACCTGCTGATATGACTGGAGTTTTAAAACCTTTGTGTGAAAATCTAATTATGCATATCTTTTCCAGGGAGATGTGATAATGCATATGTTCTACAAAGTTATGTTTTTTAATCTGATATCTAGCATAGATTTTTATGCTAGTCATATACTTTGGTTATTCATTTAATTGTATTGACTCCAGTGGCGTAAGCAATTTTCTATTACAGGAGGAAAAGAACATTCAATAGGCTCTATTTTGTTGAAGGACAAAGGAGCACATACCTATTTGCTATAGAATAATAAAATATTCTGATTTCAGGTGAAAGGAAATAATTATCTTTTTATTATGTGTATAATATCTATGTCCCTTTTATAATGTGCTTATTTTCAACAGTTTGTCTTTATAGATATTTTATAATGATCTGGATTGACTTACTTCATCTCATATATTTCTACTTTTTTGATATGTATTTGACACTTTTCTATACATATAGTTATGTATAGACATTTCAGATATTACATCAGGAATTTAAGGTGTAAAATATATTTATCTAGCAGTTTATCACCTTGCATTTGTTTTCCTTACATTCTTTCTTTGGTTTTTCTTCTTTTTTAATTGAATTAAGAAAAAGATTATTAAGCTTAGCCTGGACTCATTCACAAAATGGTGAAAGCCTCAGAGCCTAGGTGCTGATGGAACATGTAGGAGGAATTGAGTTAAAGATGGCCTAGAGTTAAGATGCATCATTTATATATGCTTTGGAAATGAAATTTAGTGCCATAAACACTTAGATGAAATTACCTTTAAAGCAATAACCATCTTTGGTTTCCAAATTTTACAATAAATATTTGATACTAAGGCAAAATTTTAAAACCTTTTCTAAAATTGCTTCTGGGTTAAAAATAGAATTTTAATAACCAAAGATAAATTTGCTGAGGCCCATTAATAATAAAGCATAGATATTTTTCAAGGTATGTAAGTATCTGTATTAAGTTCCAATAGCACACATTACGTTCACCTTAAAGTGGAAGCTGGAAAATCTGGTTAGACTTGATTGTTGGCAAATTATGGGTCAATATAAGAAAAAGCTTTCAGGCTTTTATAAAAAAATGTTGTATCCATCTGTCTCTTATCCCTTTACTCCCCACTCATCCACCCTACTCTGGAGAGATTCCATTAAATACATTGTTCCATTTTTTAAAAAGACCCAAAGAACTGCACAGAATTCCACGAATATTTTAGAGAACCTACCTTGTACAATGTGGTTGCTACATCTATAGGTACAAAGAGAAGTATGGCATGGATCCTGTCCTCAGTAACCACCCGTTCTAATCAGCAGGGTAAGCCAACTACATAAATACTACACCAGGCACAGCTTAATGTGTGCCATAAGAGTGACACAAACAACTCATAGAAGAAGCCAGTTTTGAAATAAAAACATTATCTTAAGTTGGTTTTGAAAATTGGCTTTAAACCCTTTGTGGGCATTAATCATTCTGCAAGCAGGGATTACAGTTTTATCATGGTTATAAACTGGATTGAGAGGGGAGTTCAACTGGAATGCCAAGGAAGAGGTTATTGCACTTACCAAGGTTCTCCAAGCCTCTGGGGCAAAGCTCTTTTGCTAGGATTTGTTTTGTCTTGTTGTTCACCTCTAAATCTCCAGCAGTCCTGTACAATATAGAATCATTATGAGTGATATACTGACAAACAGTTTGGCACCAGTTTGCCAAACTGTCTCCAAATGCCCAGAGCATTTAAAATCCTAAACTGTCTATAGTGGTGATAGGAGCAGGGGACTGTTTTTAGAGTCTTCTCCATTTCTCAGTCTCCAAATCTCTCTTGTTCTCTTATTTGATTTCTCTCTCTCTCTCTCTCTCTCTCTCTCTCTCTCTCTCTCTCTCTGTGTCTCTCTCTCTCTCTCTCTGTCTCTGTCTGTGTCTCTCTCTCTCTCTCTCTCATACACACACACACACACACAAATACACAATGTTGGCCATATGTGAGGGATAGAAGAAAGACATGAAGCAGCCTGTCGTAAACATCAGAAGTCCAAAATAACTAGGTCTTCAGAAATATCTTCTTTTATACACGAAAATGAATTCCATACCAGAGGTCAGAAGCTCCTTTCTCTGGGCTTTCATTCCCATCAGCAGTTTGCCATCTTATCATAAGACTACAAGACAGAAGAAATTAGACCAGGGAAAAATCTATAACTCTAAATGTTTGGAACGACTGATCATGTTAAACCCAAGACCTTATAACACTGATTCTCCATGTTGGCTACACATTAGAGTCACCTGGGAGCTTTAAAATTCTGCTGCCAAGGCCACACCCAGACCAATTAAGTCAGTATCTCTAGGGATGAGGTATAGCCACTATTGTTTTTAAACTTCTCCAGGTGATTTCAATCTGCAGTCATATTTAGAGACCACTGCCTCCAAATCCCTAAAGTTCAGTTTCTGTTAGAGAACATGAAATCTCCAAGGTTCTTTTAACAATGAAATATAATTCTATTCAGTCTATTGCTCTAAGGGTTTCCAAGATAGAGTCTTTGCTAAACATTGAAATATAGCCACTTTACTCAACAGTGGAGATTTTCAATGCCAGAAAAATCATCATTAGTGTAACCATAATGCACCTTGAGTATTCACTACCCATTGAGTGAACAAATACCCTTCATTTATTTCTTTGTGAAATATGAAAGTCATGTCAAAGTTATGACCTAGAAAATTAAGTTCTATTTTCTATTTCCTTTATATTTTGAAATGTAGTGTCATCTCAGTGAGATTCTTGACAACCTAAGCTAGTCTTGATTTAGGTTATGTCGTCAGGTCTAACATAGAGCCTGGTGTTAAGAAAATTCGGTAAAGATCTGTGCAGTATGTACTCGCTCACAGACAATTTCATTTGTATGTGTTTGTGTCTAAATGTGGGATAGCAGACTCTCTAAGACAAAGAGGCAGTCTATAGTGGTAGTAGTAGGGAGACTGGGAGTGGAAGATAGGGAAGGTTTCTTCTCACTCAGAAAAAAATATTTCACCTATGGCAATGGGAACAGATTCTGATCCATTTTTGTATACCATTCTTTTTCCAGTCTCTTTAATGATGTATGATACATAGTAGATGCTTAATAAATTTTTGAAAGTAAAAGAATGAATGAATGATGTCTGCATTAGCAGTTTTAGAGAACTGGAAGAGAGCAGAAGTAGGTCCAAAAACACAAAAATAGAGAATCAAACCCTGTCCAGCTCTGTGTTCCAGGATCATAAGTTGCCAATAATTCAGAGAGGCCTTTCTTAATATGCTTTTAACCTTCCTCTTGGAAAATTATCTTGGTTTAGATCTCTGTCCTTTGTACTGTGATCCTACTATTGCCATGAAGGCAGGAAAGCCATGGAAACTTTTCATTAGTTTATGATAAATATCTGCATACTCACAGTTGACGACTTTCTGGAGAAAAAAAACTATGTGTAGGGATTACTAGGTAGAAATAAACTAAGCAATATTATGGGCAGGTCAATAGTAAACAGAACACAAATTGAGAACTTTGGGCCTTTGAAAATGTCAGTATTCACTGTGAAGGACATGTCATGTTTACCTGTTCTTATTAAAACAACATGAATTAAAAAGTTTTCTTGGCTATTGTCAGGAGCTTTATAGTATATGTTTGTTTACCAAAATGATGTCTTTCATTAAAGGAGAAATAGGGAAAAAACTCTCTTTTGTGAAAGATATAAGTTTAACACCTTGAAATGCCCAATATACCTCAAATGGGCAAGTTCAGAAAAATGTTTTGCTTATTGACAGTTTAGGAAAGAAAACAAACAGGCAGCTATCTTATTAAATGGTACAGCAAATGATATTCCAGGACAGTGTGGGTTTTTAGAATTCTAGTCACATCAAGCTAAGATATCATTCTTTCCATGCTTCCACCTATAACTTTATTGATTGATCTTTAATGGAAAGATATGTATCTTGCCTTTGAAAGAATTAGGTTTAGTGTGCTCCTATTATTTCGGACTTGGTCTGGCAAAGTAAACGAGGAACTCACAAGTAAGAGGTAAATGCTTAAAATATTTCCAGGAGTAAAATACCAATATCTGGCTTAGTAGACTGTAAGAATACAACTCCATGTGTGTCAAAATGCAAGTTACACAACTGTACTTCTCTGAAGGGTATAAAAAAAAATCGCTTTGCTGAGTGGAAATTACTTCTGTAAAACATTAGAATAACCGCATTAGTAAATTGTGGAGTCATGTAGTCAAAGGTAGTTTTTATTTTTTATTTGTTTTTATTTTTATTTGTTTTGGAATATTGTTGTTAAAACCCAAATTATCATTTAATTCTAACTTGACAATCGGAAAATTTGCTTGACTATCTTGTAACATTGAGGTTCTTAATTCATTTCTGGAGTTCATCCACCAAAATGAAGTGTGGTAATTCTTTCTACCACCTTCTTCAGCAAACAAAACTATGACTCATTTCCCCCACCCAGTTACTCCAGAACTGTTCAGTGCAATGTTACAAAATGAGTTGTGATAGTACAATATTTCCCAATTTATTTTTGAGCCACTCAAGCAATGTATCCAACATCTTCTGTTCTAGGGAACAGACACTAAAACATATTACACATTTTCCATACTTCATTCTTGTCTCTG
Organism: Neophocaena asiaeorientalis asiaeorientalis; assembly: GCF_003031525.2. NCBI lineage: Eukaryota > Metazoa > Chordata > Mammalia > Artiodactyla > Phocoenidae > Neophocaena > Neophocaena asiaeorientalis. The sequence goes on along the minus strand of NW_020175631.1, from coordinate 845,898 downwards.
TGTTATCTCAGTAATAAAGAGGGGAAAGGTGATGGAGTATTTACAGTATAGTGCAATAAACTAGTCATGAAAGAACTATATTTTATAAATTCATTTGTTATATAGAGGGACTTTACTTATATTTAATGAGCAATTTATAGGACAGTAGTGAATGGGCCCTCCTGTTATCTTTGCCTTGTTTAAACCAAAATGGAAATTATTTTGTTTTGCACCACCTCTACTAGCTAAGGCAAATGCTCAAGCCTAGGTCAGGCCCAGAAGCAAATTGCCTGGGTTTGAAACATTGCTCTAACGCTTATGAGACATGCAACTCATGGCAGTTCCATCAACTTCTTTAAACTTTGTTTACTAGGCTATAAAATAAGGATAAATTAGTTCCCACCTGATAATGTCATTGTGAATATTAAACAAGGTAACATATATAAAACACTTAGCAAGACATGACAACAGTAAAGGTATACTAAATGCTAAATATTATTATAATTATTTTGTATAAAGTGAGAGAATTAAAAGATGACTAGGATATATTCCATCACCTTAAGAAATGTATTGTCTAGTTATATTAAGAAACATTATTCTAGATGTGGAAAACTTGTGGGACACTGACCTGGAAAAGGATATTCTTGGCTCACATAATATTTAACAATGAGTAAGATGCTAACATTTAAGAATCAGGAGATTTTAGTTTATAATGTATATTTCTCTTTTTTCTTGAAAAGTCAGAGGATCTAGGAAGCACTGATAGGGGCTGAGTAGGACTGTCCCTTCTAGTCTGGTTTCCTTTATTCACTCATGTTGCCTGTCTGAACCTCACCAACATGGACTTTCTACTCTTGGGTCTAGAGTGGGACACGATGATGGATAAAAAATAATTTCTAGATAAAACAATAGATCTTGTAAGGATCCTGTCTCCTTGGTGGCATTGGGGCATAAAAAAAAATAGAATTTTTTCTTTCAAGGAACATACAGTTAGAGAAAAAAGGAAATAAAATCATAAAACAAGGGCTTCCCTGGTGGTGCAGTGGTTGAGAGTCCGCCTGCCAATGCAGGGGACACAGGTTCGTGCCCCGGTCCGGGAAGAACCCACATGCCGCGGAGCGGCTGGGCCCGTGAGCCATGGCCGCTGAGCCTGCGGGTCCGGAGCCTGTGCTCCGCAACGGGAGAGGCCACAACAGTGAGAGGCCCGCGTACCGCAAAAAAAAAAAAAATCATCAAATAAGACATATCATATCTTCCTAAAAATACGTATATCATTTTCATGATACCCACACTGAAAATAATACAGTACATTAACTTTTGTCTCTGCTTATGAAAATATTAATTTGTTATGAAAAAAAGAAGTTGAGAATATAGGGCATGTAAGAATCCTTAAGTAATAGAAACCCACTAATCTAATGGTTTCTTTCAAAGGGAATCAACAACAGCATTTCTTTTTCATAAATATATTCATAAATATATATGCATATGTACATGTGTTGAGGTTTGCATGAAGGCATAAATCACCTATGAAATAGTCTAGGCTATGTTGACAGACTTTGGGAAAGAATTTATCAAGCCACTCTCTGATCAGCAGTTCTAGTTTTTTGATCTCGGAGAAGTTATGGGTAGGCTGTGGTTAATGATGTGAGAATATGGGCTATTATTCTCTTATTTGCCAAGTTATTGACAAAACTTTTTACTTAGTCATTTCAATGAAAATCTAGTGTCAGCTATCCTAGCTTCATGCAGATTTATTTAAGGAAAGAAATATCCTACATAAGTTTCCTGATACTCAATACCAAGTTATTATAGAAGTCTGATTCCCAAGTCCTGTGAGCTGCAAGATTGGTGTGATTTGGTTCTACCCATATTTTGCTAAATATTGACAGACAGAAAACACTGCCTAGAGCATATGTATCCTAATGAGTACAATAATTCTTGTTTTATTATTAATTATTATGACACATCTTTATCTTTGCTTCTATTCTTATACATGGAGCTCAATGTTCATCTTTAATAAGAATTATTTCACATTTAGTATTTGGGTTTATATATTTTTCATTTTTTAATCTGGGAAATTATATAGAAAAAGTACATCTTCTGGAAATGGTCAACATAAACTGCATCTAAATACTCTCTTGTTATTCTTTATGGCAGTTGGCAGGAGTTTTAGCAAGTCATGTTAAGCTGTAACTACAAACAAAAAAAAATACAATTTCCAAGTTCATGAAGAATTTAGAAAGTTTCATTATGTATTCATTCCAACATAATTTCTGCACTATCTGACTATACTGTCAATGAATAAAGGTATTGCATAACAAACTAAAAAAAGTCTTAACTTAAAAGTTTATAGTTAAAATAGCACAGTAGCTTTAATCTTTAAACTGTAAATGCAACAACCTTCTTAGCTTGAATTTTCATTCAACTCTTTGTTTTCCTCAGTAGCAAATCTTGCAATCAATTAATAGCTTCACACTCTTTTTCAGTATTTTTCTTCAGCTAGTTATCTTTCTGCTCTTTGATTTTCCTGACTTTCATTTCTCCGTCTTCTTCACCGCTGAGCACTCTTTTCTATCTGTGTGTTCTGCCATCCACACCTCCTCTCATTTTTCCTTCAGTTTTCTTCTCTGATGTTTATGAAGGGAGGCCAGAATTGACCTAGGCATGTAAGCAAGTCTGAAGACTGTGGTTTAAAGCTTACCTAAGCAATCATTTTACCACTAAACATCTTCTATAGTCTCCAATCCCCAAAAGGAGACATTACTTCCCTCTGGATATCTGCTTATTCCTCAAGGAACTAAAAAAAAGAATGTTGATTTTTAATGGATTGTTTTGTTGTTTTATGTTTTGGTGGAAATTCCTAAATTTAATATCTCCATTCAATGCCCTACAACCCCATACACTGCTCCACAACCCAGGAAACAAAAATGAATAATTTTATCTAGCCCTAGTTTATTTCAGATCTTTATTTTTCTCATAACTACTAAAAGGGAAGTTAGAGGGAGAAGAAGAGAATAGAATTACTAACTTTCAGAGAATGTAGGCTGGTGGATTAGTTGGGCCATGCAAGCTGCTGGATGGTTGCATAGCCCCATGCTGCCCTAAGGGGTCTGTGTGACTCTGTGCCTCTCTCAGCCTTATCTGCCTCCAAAGGTGGTACTCACCAAGCCTTGCCACCCTGCCACACACAGTCTTATCAGATCTCTTTTACTGAGAGGTTAATTCAGGAAGAAGATGAATACAAAATAAAAGTTGGCACAAAAGGAAAAGAAGCCAAGATGTAGGCTAGCTGTGTGATGGCAAGTCTTGCAGGATGGCAAGACTAGAGTATACAACACGGAAGTGATGGCCACTTCTAAAGGAACAACCACTAGGGTTGATTGAGGGTCATAAGAGATCCATTCAACTATTAGAACTACTAGTGTACTCCAGTTGAGGTCCAGTTCACTGTTGGGCTGGTCCAGGTGGCTGCTAAGATAACTTTGCTGCTTTCCCTTTCTATTTTTTTTTTTTCTACATAAATCCTTTTACAAAAGGTAAACTCAGATATACCCGTTCTTGACAGTAGGTATGATTGAAGCCTAGTTAAATGACAGCATCTGAAGATAGTGAAATGAAGAACTCCCATAATTGGAGTAACTAAAGGGCAATGACAAGAATTTTTACTGTTACCTTGATTTAATGAAAATGATGATACCTATAGGTACCCAGAATAATCACATTAAGATCCTGATTTTATTGAAGTTGGGAGCATTTTCAAGTTCTCTGCAAATGCATTGTTATTATAAATTAATAAATGAATCCAATGTTTGTAGTTGTAGGGCTATTTTAAAGACAAAAATCTATTATTTAAGCGAATTAAAAATTAAAGCATTTTAAATATCATATTTTGGGAATTCCCTGGCGGTCTAGTGGTTAGGACTCCACGCTCTCACTGCCGAGGGCCCGGGTTCAATCCCTGGTCGGGGAACTAAAATCCCATAAGCCATGTGGCACAGCCAAAAAAAAAAAGCTGTAATAAAAATCATATTGTAAAGTGAATTATAGTATTGTGATTATGCTAAAAATAGTGTGGGAATATTGAGTAGAATCAACATGGAAAATCTAAACACAAATCTTACATTCATATTACTGTATTCTCTGTATTTTCTCTTTTTATTTCATAACATTTTAGAAAATATTATGAAAAGCATTAATTAAGAAGTGCCTACAAACTTTATTTATATACCAACAGCATAGGCCTAAAGATCAGTCAATGTAAGGGTGAATTGTGTAAGAAAATTTTTTAAATGAGAGCAATTGAAATAATTGATTTTTGTAGGATAAACTTTGCCTTAGGTAGCCTAAATTAAATCATCCCTTCATTTTTCCAGATCACAGAGATATTTTAGAAAATGAGGTAACTGTTTGGATGTTTAACAGGAGATTTTTGTAGGCATTCTCCTCTGTGTTTTTTAGTGTCCCTCATTTTTCTAGACTTAGATAATTAATAGATTGCATGTATTACTGAAACCCTTTCATGTTTAAACTTAATCTCTGCAATTTTCTAACCATTCTGTGCTAATGTGTAGTTTGATGTGCATATTAGGAATTTGGATTTGTTTTATTTATCAGTGATTAGAATTTCTGCAGATTTGTATTTAACACCTTTATGAAAGTTTGCCACTTTGTTGAGCATGGTCAAGAAATACATTTTTTAAATTAAAAGATTGCTGTGTCTGAACATTGGATGTAGGGAACACTGCCCTGCATTGTCAGTTTACATAGGGAAAACTAATGAGGCTATAAAGAAATACTATCTGTTTTATTAGAATTTTTTTACTAGTGAAACAGCTGGAAAAACAGAGTTAGTCTGCTGGCTTCCATTTTCCATTGCTTTCTGCCCTTTAAATTCAGATTTCCTCTTATTCGTGACCGCATGCTCACTATACACAGACTCCTTGGTTTGTTACTTTAAGCCACATGGAGATTAAGCACCATTAGTAAAGACTAGTTTAAGAAAGGTTTTAACTAAAATAAATGGCACTTTCAAAGAGAATGAGGATTTTTGGAGTGTGTGTGTGTGTGTGTGTGTGTGTGTGTGTGTGTGTGTGTGTGTGTTTGGATAAACCAGTAAGGAAGAAATAAGATCATAGCGCTTGGGTTGGGTGTCATTAGTCATGGAGACATATCTTATGTTACAGACTTATTTCTAACAGTTTAATCGTAGTAAAAATGCTAAGTGGCATTGTAGTGGCCAGAAAGAATATGCCTCACTTTACTGTATTTAGAATCAGAATTCTGTTGCTGAAAGAAGAATTAGATATCACTTAATCTGCCCTTTTATATTACAGCTGAGGCCCAAAGAGATTAAATTTCTTGGCCACTAGGCAGAATAACTAGAACTTGGGTATACTTGTTACTTGTACATAGCATTCCCACATCATCATAACTGTCTTCTCTACTTATCTGCTAAAGGGGTATATGGAGAAATTGGAAATGTAGTGTGAAGGATGATAAGGGAGAGGATAGAGTGGAGCCAATCAGACTTTAATACATAACTGTGAAAGGTAAACTGACACCAATAAATTGGGAGAGTTTTTGGACTACAAACAAATGAAAATTATTTGATTTTTTGAAAAACACTTATTTGCAGTTAGATCTGAAAAAAGAAGAAATGAAAGCATTTATAGTTATCTGCCTCCAAAAACCCACTAAGTGCTAATTAGCCAGTATCAGAGAAGGTCCAAATCTGTCTACTTTGGAAACATACTCTTTAGGGAAATATATGAATTTTGTTTAAAAAAATAGCATCTGTTGGTAGAAACATGTATCCATGACCTCTACATTTCTGAAAAATTCCCATAATCATTGTGGGAAAAAGAATCTGAAAAAACAAATCATGTAAGTTTAATTCTAACAAACATCCTACTGCAATGATAAAGTGAAATAACTGAATAACACATGAAATACAGTTTATATTCCACTTTATCAAGGAGGCACAAGGAGTTTAACTTACATATATCCAAATCAAATTCACTGCGTTTTTTTAATATTCTTTACCAATAGAGGCCACCACATTAAATAAGAAAAAAATAGTATATTCTAATACACTCTCTTATTCAACTGCCATAATTAAAATTGTAATTCACAATATTCAGAAACTAGTCTGAAGTATTTGTACTGTCTACCAAAGGAAGAATTATCTCGTTGTTGTACTATAAATTGGGTATTTATTTCATAACAATGGCAAAAGTGGGTATCTTTGGGAGGTAGGATTAGTTTTCTCAGCATTCATGTGTGACAAAGGTTAAAACTCGAGTCATAGCAATAATATTCGAAGTAGAGAAATGTCTTCAGTTACCTTTCAGTCATGGTACAGCATTAAATTTCTTGTAACTTTGAAGGGTTTGTTTACGTTTTAAAAGTGCTTGGCTGTTTCATAATGGCTAAGGGGCAACTTAAGTTAATTTTTTGATACGGTGGCCTTTGTTTAGTTTTCAGGAATTATTTGATATACTTTGGAAATATCCTTAATATAATTCCCTGAATTATTCATGTAATCTCAGAGCTAGAGTCTACATCAATACAGGATGACAGCTAACACAGTTCACAATGGTACACATAAATCTGACACCTCCCTCAGCCTTTCAAGATATTTTCTAATTTAAAATATTCTGATTGAGAACCTACCACATTTAAGGCATTATCTCCTCTATTGAGTGGAATATCAGTAAATGATAGATTTCTTGCTTTCCAGGAATTTACAATCCCATTAAGGAGATGAAGAGAATAATAACTATACAATAGATGACACTGTTAATGATTAGTGTTGAAGGCTAAAGAGATAAGGAAAAAATGAAAGAGGAGTGGTACAATCTGAGCTTTACCTGAAGAAAGAATACAGTTTAAAAATATACAAGCAAGAGGGCGTCCCTGGTGGCGCAGTGGTTGAGAATCTGCCTGCCAATGCAGGGGACACGGGTTCGAGCCCTGGTCTGGGAGGATCCCACATGCCGCGGAGCAAGTGGGCCCGTGAGCCACAACTACTGAGCCTGCGCGTCTGGAGCCTGTGCTCCGCAACAAGAGAGGCCACGACAGTGAGAGGCCTGTGCACTGCGATGAAGAGTGGCCCCCACTTGCCACAACCAGAGAAAGCCCTCGCACAGAAATGAAGACCCAACACAGCAAAAATAAATTAATTGATAAACTCCTACCTCCAACATCTTCTTAAAAAAAAAAAAATATATATATATATATACAAGCAAGAAAGATGGTAGAAAGTGCATCTGATAGAGCAATGGTGTAGAAATCGATTTCTCAACTTGATATGTTTGAGTCTAAGACCAAGTCTTTACCATGGGATGGATTTGAACAATGTTGACTATAGGGATTAGGATGAAATGGAATTGGAGAAACTAATCTGTCTAACATGTGGTCCAAATAGTGAGGCAAGTTGCCATGGCAAGGCAGTTGGGTGGCATTCAAGGAACAACAGTAGGAGAAACAGAGGGCTAGAAAAGGAAACCAATAATAATAAACTAGTGAAAGGGGATTATTATGATTTAAAAATAAGTAAAAACTCTGGGTATCACATTTTTTGCCTCTTCCTCATTAATTATCTGATGAAAGAGTTTAGGGACAAAAGGTTTCATAAGGTTGAAGTACAACTTCAGGCCATCCAATGCAGCACCATTCCTAGCTTCCATCCTTTTCTGAAGAATGGGAAAATAATCAATAGTCAATGTTGAAATATTCCTTCAGAATAAAATCACAAGAAATTTAATCTTTTCTTGTTACAGCAATAATAATGGAGGAAAAAAGATCATAATATAGCCACATATTCCAAACTTTAACAGTGGAGTTAGTTATTCAGAGTGGGAGTTTTGTTAGGAACCTGAGCAGACAGAGAGCAAAGTACTTACACCTGAATCATTAGAAATGCCTTTTTAAAAAAAATTCATGTTAGATAACATAATTTTCAATAGGCTATATTTGTGAAAATGATTTAGTGGCTTATACTTCTCAACTCAAAAAATATTGGTGTCTCTATAGTGTCTATTAGGTGTAGGACACTATCTTGCTCTTTTTTCCCCTTCGGTTTCAAAGTTTTTTAGTGTATCATTTTCCTACAATGTCTAGGACCTACTTCTGTCTCCTTTTTAGACAATGTACACACTGAACTTAATCACAGTTAGGTCTATAATAAGAAGTAGAGAATCATCTGAAAAGAAGAAAATATCATGACTATCTTTGAAATATTGTGCATATACCCCCAAGGAAAGAATATACATAACTGCAGAATATAAATTACCTTGGTATTATAATAATAAGAAGAAAAGACTCACATTAACTGTTAAAGTGAAGAATGATCTCTATAAATACACTTCAATAATCTGTACTGTCTCCTATAAAAACATTGCTATGTATTCAGCTTTTAACTATGAAAGATTACAGAGAACTGCAAGATAAATTAAATGTCAAAGTGACCTTAGTCAATTTGTACAGCAATAGTTTATTGTCTCCTGTAAAGATATTACCTACACAAGCCAATGATTTTATATGTGATCCTAAGGTAGTACCATTATGCTAAGAGTGGTTGCAAAGCTGTATTTCTAAATGAAACAGCCTATAACCAATAAAAAAATAAATGAGAGGAATATATGGTTTTTAAAAACACTGACTACTTCAGACTTTTGGTAAGGTTATTATCCTAAGCATATAGTAGTTACTTTTAGAAGGACAGGCGGAAAAAATAAATAAATTTTCCTAGTTGATCATTCTTGCCTGAATTCCAGAATTTCTAATGCTTTTTACATTCAAGAATAAATGTTATAGTAATACCATTTTCTAGTTAGCATGGGAAAAAGAATCTTCATTTAGGGAAAGTATAATAGTTCAATTATCTGGAGAACGTTTTTTAGATAAGAGGGTGAAATTACTAGTCCTTGTAGATTTGTAATTTCTAGTTTGATTTTGACCATTATATTCAGCAGAAAAGATAGGACATTTTTTCCCAGGACTCAAGAAAATAGTTTGCATATTTTTGTTTGTTCTTTAAGGAAATTTGATATTTTCTTCTTTGAATATAAATAGTTTTATCAATTCATCTCGCTTATGTATTTTATTTAAAACAAGGGAAAAAGCGTGAAAAAGGAACATATTTATGCTGTCTTGTTTTGCTTTGCTTTTTTGTTCTCTTTGCCTCATTTCCATTCCTCTCTATGTATCCCAAATTATTTGAAGATTTTGTATGTGTGTAATGCAATGGATGACTTCCATTTATAAGCAAGGCTGGAGAAGATAAGCTGGTCCAATAGGCTATTACTACTACAGAAACAGTAGAGGTATCCCAAATTATTTGAAGATTTTGTATGTGTGTAATGCAATGGATGACTTCCATTTATAAGCAAGGCTGGAGAAGATAAGCTGGTCCAATAGGCTATTACTACTACAGAAACAGTAGAGGTATCAAGGGGAGGCAGAAAAGCGGAGTAGACTCACTCTGCAACAGGTTGTGCATGGTGAAGAGGGACACCCATCAGGAGTTTGGACTCAAGAAGGGGTGCACAGGAAATATGGCAGAGGGTTTTCAGTGACTGAGACCCCTCCTATCTCACTCATAGACTATTTGTAAATTTGCTAAGTATCACAAAATGCTGAATGTGTCCAAAATTTCAGTGGAAACCAGCAAAAAGTGGAAATTTCCAAGCCCTATCTCACATGGTGCAGAAGTGTGCTGACTTTTCTGAACCAAGAGGCAAAGCAGAGATAAAACACAAGAGAGACGTGGAATTCCTGGGAAACTTTTTTTTTTAATTGGAGTATAATTGCTTTACAATGTTGTGTTAGTTTCTGCTGTAAGGTGAAGTGAATCAGCTATATGTATACATATATCCCCTCCCTCTTAGACCTCCCTACCCCCACATCCCACCCATCTAGGTCTTCACAGAGCACCGAGCTGAGCTCCCTGGGAGACTCTTATTTGTATCAAGCCCAGAAATGTGGGGTCTGAAGCAAGATTCATTAAGTCTTGTAAGTCTTGCAGGGCGCCTTGGTAATATACAGATTGCCTGTGCATATGCCTCCCAAAGAAACCCACTGAAATCCAATACTACAATGATCATAAAATAATAGCATTATACCTAGATAATGCATACATTTGATGCACAGGACATTTGACTGTTGTTTTGGGTTTTGGAGAAAGTGATAATATGCTAGTAATATCATATGGCCTATGATAGTATTTGTCTAAAATCTTGTCAGAATCTAAACTTTCTCTATAGAGATATTTCTCTGACACTGAGCTCTTGGTTCTTCTTTGGTATTTTTGGAACTCCATGAACTGTGTAGTCCATTATGTGCCAAACTAGTTGAGGAAAGTTCAGTCACTACTGACCATGTATATTTCAGCCTTGAAAGCAACAGATTTAAAAAGTAGAAAGTATATATAATAAAATAACTCAGCCAAACCTCAAGTGAAAAACAACTTTGGTCATTTTTGAGCCTTTAGATTTGGTTGTTTAGAAGTGGTTTCCAAAGTTTATTTTACCAAGTGCCCTTTCAAGATTTTAAGCTTTCTGAACTTACTTTCATTTTTCTTTATACACTCTTAAACTTGTTATTAATTTTTATTGAGCTTTATGGTCTATGTTGAAAGGGTGATGCAAGTAAAGGGAGGGATACTTTTGGAACCTTGGAAGGTCCTCAGCTTCCTTCAGGAAGCATTTGCCCATTTTCAACAACTGAGGAGATCAGAAATAAAAATAAGCTTTTGTTTTTGCTTGCCCTTGCTTGAGCCATGGTAAAATTTTATCCGAAAGTAACAGCAACAAGCATTAAAAATTTATGTATTGAAAATGTGATAGATTAAATTGGACAAGTGCCCAGATTGTCAAAGACAACAGACTTTTTAGCCATAATGTAAGTGCCTTCAATACGTCAAACTTCTAAAAGCAAATGGTTTCCTCTATAACACACATCTAATCTGATTCTCTTCTGCATATTTTAATTACTTTTTGCAATTATGAGGACAATAGACTACATATAAGGAAACATTTAAAGAATGAATAATATGGCTTCTAATTTTGCTTAAAGTTGCCAGAGGTATAATTTGAATGATTGTTCACCCACTGTCAACTCCGTACAGCTGACTTCACTGAATTAGTTATTTGTGATTGTGTTATTAAAAATTGTCATAAATGGAAAAAATATTTATATTGTTGGGTATTATTTAGGAGGGTGCTACAAATAAATCCTTTTTTTTTTTTACAATATATGATGTGTCCTCATTTCTATCGTCATATTTATGCTTAAGATAACTATAGCTCAGCCTTTAAAACACTGCTGTATTTGGAAATGTATACAATTACTTTGATTTGTATTCATGTTATCTAAAATAATATATATTTTAACTAATAATGCATAATGAATTTGTAACCATAATTCTTTAAGAAGAATATATTTTGCAGGTTAAACTAAATTATTATTTTGAACCAATATAACAGGTGTCTTAAGTCTATTACAGGGATGTGTGGTAATACAAAAAGAGGAAAATGACACGTTCTATACTAAAAGGAAATCATGAATAATAATTATTTGCAGATTTATTTATAACATAAAAAGATGTTTATATATAACATAAAGTATACAGGATTAGGATGAGACCTAGATTCTAGTTTTAATTTTACTATGTCTTATTCCTTTAAACTTCACAATCTTTCCTTTTCTCATATCAAAATTAAAATAGTAATAGCTACCCTTTCTCAAACAGGGCTATTGAGAGATTAAATGGAAAAAAAACATTTATTTTTGTAATATAAAATTCAAAACATATTTCAAGTTTAAGATCAAATCAAAATATGCTTTTGCACTAAATTATGAGACAAAATACAGCATAATTTATCTCCTTAATTAGATTTAATAACTTTCTTTAATAATTGTGATTATAAATATTTAAAATGTTTATTATGTCTAAGCATAATCAAAATCAGTTCAAGGATCCTTATACTTTTGGGACATGGAACAGAAGTAGTGGCGTAGACAAAAATTCAGACACCTAAGAATGGTACCAGACCTTCTTCATTCTTTGTTAAAAACAATGTAAATAGATATTCACTGTATACCTCCTTCCTTTCAGATGTCTCTTCACTACATTAGTGTTGTAAACTTAGTGTTCATATCAGTATCTCATATAATTACAAACTTCTTTCACTTTAAGTTTCCTAGAGGCCATCTCAGGAATCATCTCTGACGTTAAGTGGTTTAAGGGGAAAAAATGCCAGTACACATCTTTCTAAAATGTTGTGTTTATTTTATAATTATAAATTCATTAATCTTTAAAACTTCTTTGGAGAAATAGTATTAGTCTATATTTCTGTCTTCCAAACTACATTCTTTATATAGATGGTTTACAATTGATAAACTAAAATTAAAATTATAGTCTTTGGATATCTAAGGTAACATAACATCAATATTTATAGAGCTTCTATAATAGACTATGTTAAATATTTGAATATTTCTTTAGAGAGATGAATACATTTGGAGTCTTCAGATTATTTTCCGTGGTATGCAATTGCAAGTAGTTATCCAATCTCAGTTACTCTTTATACTCAGGGTAGGCAGTGCTTTCAAATCTGTGTTATTATATAATTAACTCTAAGAAATGTGAAACCTGTAACCAGCATCTCAGTAACTAGTTTGACAGACTGAAGGTAATTGTCTTTAACCTTTGCTTCGAGGCTACTGTATTTTTCAGTACTGTAATTTGTTAGACATACTACCGATGCTTTGATTTGGTGATTCTATTCATCCATTTAATCTTGGTTTATGGAGCTGAACTATTGATTTAATCTTTCTACTTTTTCTAAATTCAGTATATTTCCTGGAGATAGAACCTTAGTGAGAGGCATTCAAAAACTCAGTTATAAAATTTCAATGGGTCACTCTTTTCTATTTATTAACATTTATTCTTCAACCTGTCTATTTCTGTTATACCAGATTGAAATAAATATTTTGGATACTAACTAAAAAGTGGTAAGCTCAACCGTTTAGATATTTAATATCTCTGTCCGTTTAAAACTTTGTTTTAAATAAATACTTTACATATTTAAATACATTTAAATAACTATTTAAATAAATATTTCAGGTGAGAAAATGTAAATGTACTTGATGTATCATGCTTTAAATTGGATCTGCTCTATCAAATTACATAGCTACATTAAAATAGAAATCTTTTCATGCGATATTTTAATTTAACTATCTAGTAACTCTGAGTATAAACTAAGCACTGAGAGAATGACAATGCATGCCATAGTTTAATTAACATAACCTGTTATTGATTTTACACATACACATACACATTTAAAGATCTTAGTGGTCAATGTTGGAAAGAGAGAAAAATCCATCAGTATTTGTTACTTAGAAATATCCAAATTCCTTTCTTATTGGTCTTGTTATAAGGAACTATTGACTTACTGAGATTTTTAAATACTTATATAAATTCAACTGTATTTTCAGCATTAAGGACTAGACTGATTTCTGGTGATTTTTTAGCACAAGGCTGGTTTAATAAATTTTAAGATAGTACATTTAACTCATTTAACTAATTCCTAGAATTCTGCCCACCAAGCAATATTTGCTAAGGGAAATCCTGAGAATGCAAGTAATCCTTAAGAAATTTAATTTCTAACTGTAAGTACACAGTCAGCTGAGCCATTTTTCTTAAATACGTGGACATATCAATACATACTGCATATACAGTGTAAGTTTATTGCACAAATGCCAACTTAGAAACACTTTACCAGATGTTAGAAATAAAATAAACTCACAAAAGTAAAAAAAAAAAAAGAAAATTGATGTGTGCGAAGCTATAATTAATTAATTTGCTCATTGGTATTTACTGTTAGATAGCATCTTCAACAGGACATTCATTAACTGTCCCTCAATTTGAATTAGTTTGAATGGATAATGTGAGTATGCTCTGGACTCAGTGGAATCTTACAAAAAACACAGCTGCTCTAAAGTCTCAAAGGGGAAAAAAACCAATATGTCACCAGCAGGTTTGTTGTAATAGATGCTTAGCACAGCAGGTTTGTATAAACTAATGGCTCACTAGGCAATGACAAGACAGTTAAATTAAAGGACTGCATAGGCAGAATCACTGGGGCAGCAAGGCATGCAAATATATAAGTGAAGAATTTTTTTGGCAGGAGAGGGGCAGGCAGGAGTGTGGGCCAGAGTTCATAGGTACCTGTGTTGGAATATAGTATTGAAAACAGATTTTAAACATAACAAGTTTACATAGATGTAACAATCGCTTTGAATTGACTCATGTATTTAAAACTCATTATCAAAGAGCTGTTAATTTTTTACTTTAAACTATTGTAATTTTATATGAATTAAGAAGGCAAAAATTATTCTTTACACAATTGATCTAGGGATCAAATAGGGAAAAAAGCTGTGTTCCAAATATCTGAAAACATAAAAAGAAATTCTATTTATACTTAAGAGATCAGGTAATAGTCTGCTTCAGAAGCAATATATAGGGGAAAATCCCGAGCTGTAAAACGTTAAACAGGTTAATCATAAGAATCATCTTTGTCTCATTCTAAAGAAAAATGTTATCACGATACTGTAATCTTATGAAAGCTTGCAACTGAAATGATTTCATTAAAAAAAATGACTTCAACTCAACAGTAAAATATTTTACTTATACTACCTCATGGGAACCAAAGATTTCCTTAGAAGGCTTTTTTTAAAGGCACTAAAGCTGTGTTTTTAAATGCATACATTGGCCTTAACGTTTATTACTCTCTAGTTCGTTACACAGTTTTTCTGTACAGTCAACGTATTATTGCAACTTGGATTGTGATGTTTCAACACAATCTTGTGACCTTTAAGCAGAAATTTATAGTGTACATCAAAGCAGTAATAAACACATAAAGAAATTCTTGTACAAAGAAACACAGTTATTTCAATATTTCTGCTGAACATGTGGCTAGAGTTTACATCTTGGTTACCTTGCACCAGCTTCCATGGAAAACAATGCCACCATTTGTATGAGAATGTACTGCTTACTTTTCCCCATCAACACTTTCCCTCCAAGGCTGGAGTTTTTCTCTGCCTGGCCTTTCTGTTTAGACTGCTGGAAAATATTTGCTGCTCATCTTCACTTTGGAATTGCCCATAAAAGTCTGTAAAAACACAGGTTTTAATCATTTCTTTACCATATTGTAGCATAGTTGTATTTTTTTAAAATCAGAGAGTCTTCAGTGTCTCTCATGTTTGAAAAGTTAGTTCATGGGGCCTCGAATTTTTGTAGCAATTAAATAGAGGCTAGTTATGTAGTTAAAAGTCATCTATAGTGAAATCAAAAGAACTTTACCTTGATTCTTTCACTAACAGCCTTATGATCTTGGGCCACTCTCAATTTTCTTACCTATAAAATGTAGAAATTCAAATGGATCCTTATATCTAAAACATTTCACACCTTTTAAAAGGAACAAGTTTATTGAATATATGAAATTTTACTTATATATTCCAATATATAAAATTAGGGATACATTTCTTTTGCTTACAGCTTTTTTGACTATAAAAGGAAAATAAGCTTACCCATGAATTTAAATTTAAATTTAAAACTAATAAAATTCAAATGAAGACTGCTAAGTTAACATAGCAAATGTTTACTGAAATGACATTTTTGTTCACAAAATAGCCGTGACACTGACTTTAACCCTAGAGATTACGGTATATAGTGCCTCACACTTAGTGTGGACTCTAGAAACATTTCTTTCATAGGAAATAATGACTACCAAGTGAAAATGAAAGATGAGTGATGATTCCTGCAAATTATGGGTTATGGTGGTATGAGGTAATTTTGTTGACATTGTGGATCTTTTCCTCATGATTTAACGATGTGTTTTGATACTACGAAGGACTACTGAGCAATGAACCAGTGCAAAGCTGCCTGTGAAGCTTGTCTTAGGGAAAATTGTGAGCCTTTATTTGTGTCCAGGGTGGGAGGAGCAGCAAGAAGCATGCATGAGTCATAGGACAAAAACACAAAATGTCATTCCAAAGAGAGAGTGGTGACCTTATGTCTGAGGATGCAGGAACCGAATTGGGGAAGTAAGCTGTTTTGTTCTCAAAGGTCACGTAATGAGGGTAAAACCAACTTTTTCCCTTAGAAGGTTATACCATTGGATTAGAATTACTTTTATTTGATATTCCAAGTGAGTTACCTCTGATTCAGTTTGAAACTATCCCAGGTCAGGCAGAGTCCAAACAAGGGGTGCTGTTAAGGTGTGGGCTTCTGCCCTCTGAGATTTGGAACAGAATCTAAATTCTGTGTAGGCTGTGATGTACTTAGGTAGAATCTACTTTTCAGGCCCCTTTTAATTTTAGAAAGAGGCTAAATGTTCGAATTACCATTCATTAATTTGTATATTTTTTATTGATTGCTAAATATAAAAAGTACAAAGGGTAGGTTGTGGCATATTAGCAAATACTTAAGAAAAAAGTATTATAATAGTAAAACATGAAAGAAGTCATCACTTGGTGGAAGAGAACTTCTTATTTCTGAGTGTCTGGTGTCATAGAATGTCAGGCCATGGAATCCTCATTTTTCTATTTCAAGTGTGTTTACCATCATTCCTTCTTTTTCACAAATGGGTTTAGGTGAATTTCACTTACTGATAGGAGCCTCCTCTTCAGGATCTTTTTCTTTTTAAAATTTTTGTGTGTGTAGATCCATTTTAATGTGGAAACTGTCCAAATTAAACATTTGTGTATAAAAGTTTTCCAGAGAACTCTCAAAGAGTTCTATTGGATGTCTTTACTGTATTATAGGACTTGTACTAAAAAAATGGTACAAAGAATATATCCAATTAAAACAAGGAAAGAACTCTTGAACCCAGCCATGCATACAAGAAAAATAAATTGTCTGAAGTGAGACATGAGGTAATAGTGACTCCTCAAGGGGAGAAGCCAGTACTAATCTGGCTTCTAGGTTGCTGGTTGGAGATGAAATGTTTCATTGACATTAGTGCTTAACAAATCACCAAATATTCGATGAATACTTACTATGAGTCAGGAGCTCTGTTAAATGGCTTTTCTTCATATGATTGCATTTCAGCAAATATGTAAATTATATGAGGCAGAGTTGACAGTGTCAAATACCAGGAAAAAATGCATTTCCTAAAAATTCCAGAATGTATTTTGAGGTTTTACTCAATGCTATACAGTGATTCAAAGTTCTTGCTACAGTCTAGCCTCTGAGAAAATAAAAATACCAGAAGGTGTATTGCATTTCAGGCCATGAAAACACTTCCCAGGAAATGAGGACTGTGCTCATAGACATGACTAACACATCTCATTTCATATATTGAGATTATTTGCAATGGGTGGAGGGTACATTTTAGTGGTCTAAGCCATACAGTATTGAATTATAGCATTTGGGGAACTAGGTGTAGTAATCTATATGATCAGTTATAATGACTAACGTCAACTTCTACTGTGGTTCTTTTTCATATGATCACAGTAAATTTAAAAAATGATCAGGACATTTAAAAGAATAGAGTCACTTCCTGTGTGCCCAAAGGTATCTGTATGCTATAATTTTTCCCCTTACAGCTATATTTATGTTTTACTTAAATATAATGCATTCCAAAATACTTATTACTATATTAAATCAACAGAATCACATGAGTAGTTTATTTCATTATTTTCCCCCAATAAACAATATTTGTATTCATTTATGGACAAGCTTTTTCAGGCTTTTATGATTTTCAGCAGGCTTTCTTTGTCACTACAAATTTTATGTGGCTTGACATTTTCTCCTCACACTGTCTTTATGGTAATGCACTGGCTAATTAGAGGTTTTTAGCCCTACTCATCGGTTATCTCCACAAAGAACAATATGAATCCAGTTCTCTAACTTTATTTCAACTCATTGCTGCTGCTCCTGCTGTTGCTGCTGCTGCTGCAAAGCCAATTGTAGATGCAGATAATTGTTTCCATGATTACTAAGATAAGCACCACATGTAGGAGAGGTTTGATTTTTCCATTCTACAAAAGATAATCCCTGGGAGAATGTAGCAATTGTAGTGCTCTGTTTCCTAATCAATTACACAAGCAAAACTCCTCCAATGATGCCATAACTTGTCCATTATTTCTTGCAAGCAGTGTGTAAAACTCAGAGTGCACTCAGAGGAAGTTATCAATCTATTTTCTTGGAAGCTAGTGCTGCTACGTTAGTGTTAAAAAAAACCTCATCAGAAACCACATCTTATAGGTTGTTTTTGAATATAAAAATGATACAAGATTAGCTAAGAAACTATTGATAGAATAACGCTTGGGTTTCCTTTGGAAGAATAATAATGTTGGTCTTGAGTTCTTGGGTAAAATGATTGATAAACTTGAGACTGTGTGTGTGTGTGTGTGTGTGTGTGTGTGTGTGTGTGTCCTTCCCCAGGCAATAAAAATAACAATTAGGCTTAAAAATTCTTGATAGAAGATCATTCTTTCAGAAACACCAGTTCACATCCTAGCAATCAAATTAACTTTGGTTGTTTTTCATCAAAGTTATAATTCCAAAAGAATGATTATTATTGAATATTTACAGTGCAAGGGACTTCCCTAAAAGTCATGCTGATTTATTTCTTGCTGTAGTATGATCTACATTTGGATAAGATTATTTTAAATGGAGGTCAGAGTGAACATTTCAATATCCTAAAAGGCACAGATCTTTTGAGAGATTTCTATAAATTATGTAACACGTGTTTCTAAGATAAGCAACCACCATGATTTTTAAACATAGTAAATCTCCAGGACATCATTCAAATCCATTCATTTAATTAACAAGTGTGTATTATTTAGCACTATTATGTGTGGGATATTCTTACAGACACTCAGAACATATAAGTGAACAGAACAGATACCCCTGCTGTAGTGGACTTTATGTTCTTGTGGGAGGGGACAGATAAAAAACACAAAACATGACAAATAAATAAATTAGTATCTTAGACAGTGGTAGGTACTATGGAAAAGAAAAAGTAGAATAGGTTAATGGTGTTTTGCAGAGATGGGGGAGGGCCGCCTTCAGTGTTAAAATGGTAGTCAGGGTAGGCCTCTTTTAGACTGTGAGATTTGCAAAGACTTGAAGGAGATGAGGGATAACCAAGGGAATATCTGTGGGAAGAGCATTCCAGACAGAGGAAAAGAGCCAGAGTAAAGACCCAAAGGGGTAAGGGAGCATTCCTGGAATATTCTAAGAAGAAGCCCAGTGTGACTGAAGCAGAGTGAGTGAGAGATAGAATAGGAGGGGTAACGTCAAAATGAGTTGAAGGGGGTTTGATGCAGATCTCTTTACGGCAGTACCGTGACGAGTGTCCTTCAAAGAGGAGAACTGGATTTTATGAAAACCGGATGGAGAAGCCTTTTAAGCCTCTTGGCTCAAGGTCACTTGAATTAGGTTTGGTAATGTGTCCAAATTCATTTTAAATATCAGCTAACCTCTTCATGGTTTGTCTCCTGTTATTCTTATATTCTTACTCCATGCTGGTGTGGCTTTAGCACAGACGCACACACATACACACACACACACGCACACAAAACTAGATAGATGGATGGATGGATGAATAGATAGACAGAAAATTCTTTTCTAGGTCCAATTATATTTATATATATAAATAAATATTCATGAATAATTCCATAAACTTATGGTCCCTGAAATTCCATGAATAGTTGAATGCATGGCCTGAAATGGGGTTTCACAAAGTGTTATATGCGTTTGGAATCTGTGCTCCTTTGCATCCCCTTCCTTTTGCAGTATCTTGAGAACACAGTCAGGTGCCTGCAATCTTCCTGCCTCTATATCTCTGCCTCTTGCCCTCTTGACTGAAAAGAATCAAGTGTTACTCTTTCTAATGCTATTTGATTCCCTGTGCTCTGGAATTCTGTATCCTTTGTCTGTGAAGGGACTTTGTTCTGTTACTTATTGTTCCTTATATCTCCAACAAATCTTGTTTAAATGACCATTTCCATTAATACATGCTCAGATGTCCCCCATCATTAAACAATTGCTTTCTAGGTCCCGTTTTCTAGCAGCGCCTGCCTGTTTTCTCCTTTTCAATACCAAGCTCTTTACATGCATTTCTGTGTTTGCTGTTTGCACATCATCTCCTCCCTTTTAGTCTTCAGGCCTCTACAGATGGGATTTTTCCATTATCTCACTGAAGAGTCACCTACCTCTTCACGTCTACGTTAGTATTATTTTCATTCTTTATCTGATTTGATTCTATGTATAACATTTGAGGCAATGGACCACTTTTCTTCCTGAAAATATTCTTTTCTTTAGCTTCAATGACAATATTCTTTCAAGTCATTTTTTTCAAGTCTACCTCTGAGGCAACTTATTTGTAATCTTTTTAAATTCCTCCTTTTGCACACACCCCATAAATACCAGTGTCCCTAGGATGACATTCCACACTCTGGACAATCTCAACCCCTGGCAAAACTTCCATCACCATCTACATTCTATGATCTTTCCCAGATGTATCTCCAGTTGAGGTCTCCCGTGAATCCAATGTTCTTATGTAGAACCGTGACCTAGACACAAGTGTGAAAATCCGTATCCCATAGGCACCCTCAAATTCAAGATGTCTAACTCTAAAACTCTAAACACTGCCCAACTTCTTTCTCTTCCTTGTCCTGTATTTAGTGATTGGCAGCCCTGAATACCCCACTGTCCAAGCTATGAACCTGAGCGCCATTTTTTTGGAGAAGTTTTAGATTCACAGCAAAATTGAGAGCAAGGTACAGAGATCTCCTATATACTTCCTATTCTTCCACATGCACAGCCTTTCCCAATATCAACATCCCCCAACAGAGTGATACATTTATTACACTTGATGAACCTACATTGACACAATATTATCACTCAAAGTTCATAGTTTACATTAGGCTTCAGTCTTGGTGTTATACATTCCATGGGTTTGGATAAATATACAATGACATGTATCCATCACTATAGTATCATACAGAATATTTTCCCTGTGAGCACCATTCTTGATTCCTTTTTCACCACCCCTATATGATCAATTACTTTGACTTTTATAGTTTATAACATAAAACTTCCTAAATTACCTTGGTGTCCCAATGTAACTTCTTGTGAAATTATGTTTATTTTTTATTCTATAAAACTTGAAACAGATACCATAAATTCCACTGTGAAAATAAAATTCACATTAATGGAAGAGGCTCTAATCATAAAGAGTTATTAAATTTAAATGAAGAATATAAATTTTAAACTTGTCATTACAAAAAACACTAATCAAAAGTTTGAATTAGTTTGAAAGAAATAATTCCACCCTTAGCGGAATTCATTATGTAAGATCTACTGAGAGAAATTTTACCTCCTTTGAGTCATATTGCTTCCAACTGCACTACATCCAATCTCATACATCATAAACTATACTTTACATTTCAAAATCCGTGAAAGAGTTAATTTGGGGAAATCTTTTTAAATACAAAATACATTGTTAAATCAGTTTTCTTATCAATGCAGAACAAAAGACTAGATGGGAAAATATATTTAAATTATATATCACTAAAACTGTGTAAGATGGAATTTAATTTCAAGAAAAGAGGAAAAGAGTGTGAATGTATTTTTTATATTAGTTCCATCTGTCAACTAATAAGTATATTTAAAAAGAAATGTAGTAAAAATACTGTTTGAAATATCAGTGGCCATTATCACCACATGGCGTGAAAACATTGAGATAAGATTAGGTAGTAGAGTATACGGCAGTTAAAATCACATTTTACATTAATCTTTAAAGGAATTTTAAAAATAAACATTTAATATAAAGGAAAGTGTTTCTGCCAAAGTTAAAGAACCTCAGGTTACAAAGAGCTTAGCAGTTGGAGGAGAATGAGGCAAAACATTTCAAATTTGAAGAAAAAATCAGTAGGGTGTGACTAACAAATGTTGTAACTGGGAATGTATAATAAACTAGCACACTTGTTAAAAATATATGGTAGCCACTGTAGAGAAAATTTATAATTAATAGTGACTTACATATGTTTCCTGTGATATTATGCTTAAATTTTGTAACTGTATATGATCAATATATGCTCATAATCTTGCCATTATCTTTTTCCAAGATAACTATAATTGCTTCAGACTTTACAAAGTTGGCTCAGAAGTAAACTGTAGCATGTCAGAAAAGTAATCTCCACAAATCACAGCTAGCTAGTGGTCATCTAACATAGCAGATGGCACCCTGCCTGTCCTCAGCAGCTTGTGGGACAAAGCTGAATGTCAACACCACTGGGATGTAATTATTGCAATCTCTTGGGTCCAGTTTGGCGTGACCCTGAAAGCAATTCCCCAGGAACTGCTGGAAGCAATACAGTGATGGAAAGAGCAAAGAAATGGGAGCTTTCTGAGACCAGTAGCGTTTTCATTTTACTGACAAGTGTTTTCACGCTGCTTGAGAATAGGTATTTTCATGCGACAAATCAAATTGACAAGGAAATTGAAAATTTATTTCAATTTTCAGTGTGGCCTAATTTAAATATTATCAGTGTGGCTTTTATTTATATTGCAGAAGGAGCTATTTAACGATCAAAATAATTTTGAAAAATATTTTTAATGATTAAGAAGCAGTATCAATTATATTTAAATTATGTTTGCTAAATAACTTGATAATGCTTTGTTATATTTGGGGACATACATTGTAAATTACTACCAAAACTTATTTAATCTTTAAAACTACCCTATAAGTTAGATATTAGCATTAGCTCCAATTTATAGGTAGTAAATGAGGCACAGAGAAGTTATGACACAAAACCAGTGATAGATTGAGGGCCCAAACCAAGCCATCTAGTTCCAAAGCCCCTGTTCTTAATCAGTTTACTTCTCTGTATTCTCCTTGTATGTTTCTTTAAAATGCTCAACTTACCTGTGTAGTGTAGTAGTACCTACAAAGATTATGGGGCTTGGTACTGAAAACATAATGTAAGAAAATCTAAAATTCCAAAGATACTACAAAATAGGTCATTAGAGAAATTATTAATATGTGAATTGATTAGTCTAAATTTCTCTCCAGAAAGGTGCCTTTAAGTAATATATATACTGAGGATGCCGAAAACATTTTTTATTACTAAAAAATTAACGTCACAAAAGAGGTATGCTTTCAAGTGCGTTTTAGTGGGGAGAACTTTGTAAAAATGTCACAAATTTTTTTTCTGATTTACGAATAGCACAAACATTTCTCTTGTACGTGAGAATAGGCATCTAAAAGCCATGCTGCTGATGGTAGTTAAGAAGAACTGAGCACTGTTATCTCATTTAATCTTCACAGCAACCCATGAGGGAAGTGCTGTTTATTATAACTTCATTTTACAGGTGAAGAAACTTGAGAGAGAAGATAAATAACTTGCCCGTAGTATTTTAAATAATACATAGAACAAGGTGATACCTCTGTGGTAAAAGCAATTGTACCTAGTATAGATAAAATTCTGGTCATTTCTCAAATGTTTGCCTATCATGATCAATCAACCACTAAGCAAGAGATGGTGACAGCCTAGCCAACATGAGGAAAACACCTAAGGAACTGTAATTGCTAGCTGTGATTTTTTTCTTGCTGGGGTTGGTAGGAGCAGTCAGTTCTAAGTAGTAGAAGCAGTAGAGAGATAAGTTCAGGCTCTCAAAGAATTTAGAGTCTAATTGATGAAATTACTCTTATTGTGAAAAGCTCTAAAACCATGGATTATAAATTCTTTGTGTAAACAAGGAATAGCATAATAGCCTCAGGGGGCGATTGTAGTCTGAGGATACCTCCCACTGCATCTCCACTTTGAGGTAGATCTTAGAGGAAGAAAAAGTAAGATAAGGTGTAAGTGGGAGGAAGGGCATTACTGTTGGGAAAGGCAGGAGTGAAGACCAAGTTCACGATGCTGGAGGTGGGTGGAGGGGGGTGGAGCCTGGTGAATATTTCAGAGGAGCTTCTACTCTTGCCCCTATAATTACTTTCCACACAATAACTGGTTGTCTTTTAAAAACATAAATGAGAGCGTGTTTCTCCCTGCATACCACAGTTCAAAGATTTTCCATTTCACTTAGAATCAAGAAGCAAATGCTGCAAAATGAGTCCCTGCTTAGAGGTCTCACACATACAATGTATGTGTGGGACAAGAAAAATGAGTTTAATAAGTGAATCAGGCCAGAATGGATAGCACTGGAGAGGGCTTCAGCTTTGAAGAAGCCGTGAGGAGTGGTGGAGACTGTGGCTCCTTCAAATGCGATATTAGGTGCTACTCAGCTCTAGCTGCCCCATGTAGCAGTAGCTCTCCTTTTGCCTGGTGTTCTGGTCTGCTTAAGAGCATCCAGCAATCCAGATTTTTAAGTGAAATCCCCTTTTAAATATATTTGGCTCAATAAGAATAGTGGAAGAAAAAAAAAAAAAACACTGTGCAGACAAAATACATCTGCAAGACAGATGTCTAGATCAGAACCACAGGCCACTAGCTTCTGACCTCTGCCCTGCTCAGTCTGGCTCTCTCTGGCTTGGCAACCACAGTTCATACTACCCTTTCCCCTGCTCACCATATTATCACCGCAGTGGCTTCCTTTCAGGTTCTCAAATTTTTTGAGCTCTTCCATACTCTGGGTCCT
This sequence comes from Neophocaena asiaeorientalis asiaeorientalis, assembly GCF_003031525.2. NCBI lineage: Eukaryota > Metazoa > Chordata > Mammalia > Artiodactyla > Phocoenidae > Neophocaena > Neophocaena asiaeorientalis. Next base: position 821,261 of record NW_020175631.1, on the reverse strand, counting down.
TCATGTTTCTTGTTTTCTCTGTCTACAGTTGTTTGGGGGGCCTTCTCATTCTTCAAACCTCCGCGAGGCTTTCACTTCCTCAGAGTGGTATTTCCTGACTCCTATCTAAAAGTGCTACCCCACCCCTTGCCCTTTGTTTCCTTCCCTTATACCAGTGGTTCTCAAAGTGTGGTCTGGGGATCCCTGAAGACCCCCATGATCCTTCCAGGAGGGCCCACAAGGTCAAAATTAGTTTCATTGTAGTAGTAAGATGTAGCTTTCTGTTTTCACTTTTGTTCTTTCATGACCGTATAGTGGAGTTTTCTAGAAGCCGTATGATAGGTGTTACTGCAACAGACTGAATGCAGAAGCAGATATGAAATTTCTGATCACTTCTATTAAACCAGACATTAGAGAGATCTGAAAAATATGCTACTCTTCTCATTAATCTTTTGCTTTGAAAATATAGTTATTTTCATAAACTCATATTACTTACATTAATGGGTTTTATGGTTATTCTTAATATATTAATACATATTTAAACTTTTTTCAATTTTAATTTCTATTGTGGTAAATATCATTAAACATAGACTCAAAACAAGTTCTTTGAGGTATATAATAATTTTTAAGTATGCAAAGTGGACTTGAGGCCAAAATTTTTGAGAATTGCTGCTTTATAGATATATATCAAACACTAAAATTACTTCTCTTATTTACTTGTTTCTTTTATTTTTTGCGGTACGCGGGCCTCTCACTGTTGTGGCCTCTCCCGTTGCGGAGCACAGGCTCCGGACGCGCAGGCTCAGCGGCCATGGCTCATGGGCCCAGCCGCTAGGCGGCATGTGGGATCTTCCCATACCGGGGCACGAACCCGTGTTCCCTGCATCGGCAGGAGGACTCTCAACCACTGCACCACGAGGGAAGCCCTACTTGTTTCTTTTACTAAAATATAAGCACCATGTGGGCTGGGACTTTGTTATATTCACCACTTTAGCACTCTTCGGCACATAGAACAGTGCCTGAAGCATAATGGACACCCAGCAAACATATGTAGAACAAGTGAATTAGTAAATGAACATAAGATGTCTAAATGGGAGTTGTTTAGAAGGATAGGTTTGAGCTAGCTCTGTAAGTTTTGCATAGAAGGCAGGACTGTTAAACTGATCGTGCAGTTAATGCAGAAAATTAAAGGTCTGCAAACGAGGAAGTAACAGGATATAAGTGGCATATTTGAGAAATGATTTTATAGTAAAAGTTAAATGAAATAAAATCATCTTTAAATTTTTATTCCTTTGCCCACGCATGTTTATCAACTCTTCAGCCCACTTTCCCCTTGGCTTTTTGAGTGGGGAGAAGTTTTTGAAACCCTTGTACATTTCTTACAGCTATACATACCTCATGTCCTAATGAATGAGATCACATCAATTTAAATGGAACACTGACAGAAAACACAATTTAGTTCATTAGTAAGCCATGACAAATTTACAGCCAGAAACTCGTGTTGACTTTTATAGAGGAACATAAATTAAACATGGTCCGTATTAAAGTCTGAACTCCCTCAGGCAAAAATGCACATATTCCTCCAAGGCAAGCTGTTAATATAAAGCGAGGAGGTGTGGTATCTGTGGTATGATTTGAAGGGCTCCAGGGGAGGTCTTTCTCCCTCCCACGCAGGGAGCACAAGTGTCTAAACTCTACCATTAGAGAGACATTCTTTGAAGTGACTCTTTCTGCTGTACTCTTTTGAAATACAAATCCCATAGAGAACGTTAAGAATTTGGGCTCCCTTACCAAGCTGCTGTGTTCAATTCTGCCTCCATTTTACATTAGCTGCATGCCCTCGGGCAACTAATTAAACATTTCTATGCTTCAGTTTATGCATTTGTAAAATAGAGATTCCAATAGAGTAGTTGTGAGAATTAAATAACACATGTAAAGATAATTGGAATGGTCCCTGACACGTGGTATTCCCTCTGGCAGTGTTAGTGTTTATTGTTATGGCATTGTGGGTAGCACAGGAGGCTGCGTGTCAAGGAGAACTAACTTAACAACTAAATGGCCAAGAAACCCTGATTAAGTAATTCAGCATGTCTAAGCTTTGATTTACTAATCTATAAATAAGAAAAGTCTGACTTTAGTTCAATTAAAAGGGAGAAAATGTATTCAACAAATGGATGTGCTGAGTGAAAGGAATAAAGAATGACTTTCTAAAAAAAAAATAAATAGTGGTCTCAGGTAGTTTACATTCTAATGGGGATAGAACTAATGCAATGCACACTCTGCCGAGCACTTTAATGGAGGCATCTACAAGGTGCTCTGAAATCATGGAAGAGGAAGATGAGAATTTTGAGTACTGCCATCAGAAAAGACATGGAAGAGAAAGGAACTTCTCAGATGGGCTTTGGACATATTAGAAGGGTGTTGTCATGCTACTCAAGTGGGATAAGGTAATTCCAGGTAGGGAAAGGCTCTGATTGAGCCTGTTTCCACAAGGAGGAATGCACAGTGCTTAGCATACAATAAGAGGTGACGCAGTGGAAACTTAATATGGGAAAAAAGAGTTCAGAAACACCGTGGAGAACATTGAACTTTGCAAGTTATAGGCTGCGCTTTTACTCTGCAAGAAAGAGAGAGTCTTTGAAAATTTATAAACATGAGAGGTTTCGATCATCTGTTATCATCTGTTCTATAAGAAAATAAGCTTTGGTAACAAGGCAAAGGAAGAATTGGTGAGAAGAGAGAGTAAAGTCTGAGAAAGTAACCGGAAAAAAGAGGGACTTGAAGTTGCAGTTAAAGATGAGGAGATCCCAGACGTGAAACCATAGACATGAGGCTCTTTTTTGGTTTGAGAAATGAAGGAATAAGCGTCAAGGATGATACTGGGCTCTGAATCCCAGAAACTTGAAAGATGCCTTTAAGTAAATAGTGCTTTCAGGAAAGGAGAAGCTGCTTTGGGGAAGAAAATAATACATCTAGCAATAAATTCTCTGATTCTAAATACCAACAAAAGGAAAACATATTAATCCAAAACATATTTGAGGTGCTCACGGCACCTATAATTCACTTCCCTCCTGCCACAGTGCCTGGCATGGAGAACATCAATAAATATGAATCCAACTCTGATGGAAGGGCTCTGGTGTGGGTCTGGAAAGGCGAAGGAGAAGAATGTAGAACTGGGAGTGAGGCTATGTAGAAAAACATCCCATACTGCATATTTTTACTTCTTCTGTGAGAGTTTTTATGAGGCTATAAATGTTAAAAGTAACACAGAAAATTTGTGCTTTTAACATTTAAGAACTGATGTATGAACAAGTAGGTTTATACATCGAACAATCCCTGCTTGTCTTGTAATGAGATGCTGATTTTCTTTGTTGCTAAAAAACACACTTTCATTAACACTTTGCTAGCTAATTACAGTTAATTATAACATTAAATTCATATGTGATTACTTACAGGAGTGCCAGGTCTGGGGGAGGGGAGCATTCTAGTTCATTTATCTAAGTTACTAAAAATTGCACTGAGTTGTAATAATACCAGGATTTTACATTAAAATACCCTTTTGAAAAATCTCCACTATCCTCATTGTAGTTAAAATTTTAGTTACTCATAATTTATCCATTTGAAATATACAAAGCATTTTATACTCTTAAATATACATTTAACTTAGGTTTTAGGAGTAGTAAATAGTCTTTCCTAATTTTAAATGTGTATTTTATTGTTATAGCTTTTGCTTTGATGATGCAACCTTATTATACATTTAATATGGGTAATTCCCAATTTACAGATAAATTGTTTTCTAAAATGTTGTTGGTTGTCTGTTCCAGTTCCTTTTATGACACCTGGTATAACCACAATAGCAGCTATAGAATCACACAGACATCAGCTGTGGATTCCTGCAATCTGCTATTTGTGGAATTTCTCCAGCCAACTGTAATAAACTCTGCTCCCCCTGCTCCAAACAACAAATTTTGACATCATCATATAAATTTCATGAATAATCTTTGCTTCCTGAGAGAGGAAAGTATATGCTCATCAGCTGGTTACAAATACATGACTAATGAATATCTATATTAATAATCAGTATCCTATTTTAAATTATAAGGGAGGGATCTAGAGAGAAAAGAAGAGATTGCTGTTCCTGGTGCTGCTGTTTGTTTTGTTCGCCTTAACTGGAAGACAGAAATGCAACGTCCTGTATTCTAGAAGTCACAGATTGCTACCTGCAGGTCAGATGACCCACAGACATGTAGACCTTGATCTACACAGTGTTAAAAAACTGCAGAATTAAAAAAAAAAGGATACAGGGACTTCCCTGGTGACACAGTGGTTCAGAATCCACCTGCCAATACAGGGGACACGGGTTTGAGCCCTGGTCCGAGAAGATCCCACATGCCACGGAGGAACTAAGCCCGTGTGCCACAACTACTGAGCCCGTGTGCCGCAGCTACTGAAGCCTGCGCACCTAGAGCCTGTGCTCCGCATCAAGAGAAGCCACCTCAATGAGAAGCCGGCGCACCGCAATGAAAAGTAGCCTCTGCTCGCTGCAACTAGAGAAAGCCTGCATGCAGCAACAAAGACCCAATGCACCATAAATAAATAAATAAAAATAAAGATGTACTTGCATATGTGTACAAAGATTTCTTTAAAAAAATGATAAAAATAAACTTATTTACAAAACTCACAGACTTAGAGAATGAACTTATGGTTATGAGGGGGCAAGAAAGCGGGGGAGAGATAGACTGGGAGTTTGGGATCGACATGTACACACTACTATATTTAAAGTAAAATCCCTTTCCATGAAAAATAAATAAATAAAGTAGATAACCAACAAGGACCTACTGTATAGCACAGGGAACGCTGGCTCAGTATTCTGTAATAACCTAAATGGGAAAAGAATTTGAAAAAGAATAGATACATGTATATGTATAACTGAATCACTTTGCTGTATGCCTGAAACTAACACAACATTGTTAATCAATTATACCCAATATAAAATTAAAAGTTTTAAAAAATTAAAATTAAAAAATGCCTTTACATGAATAAATAAATAAATTAATCAATTAAATAAAATAGATAACCAACAAGGACCTAATGTATAGCACAGGGAATGCTGGTTCAATACGCTATAATAACCTAAATTGGAAAAGAATTTGAAAAAGAATAGATACATGTATATGTATAACTGAATCACTTTGCTATCTACCTGAAACTAACACAACATTGTTAATCATCTATGCTCCAATATAAAATAAAAATTTTTAAAAAACCTGTGGATTAGTTGTCTAATTTTTTAAATTGCAAAATTTCATAATAAAACCTAAATTGTCTGTTTCTCTTGAAAAATTGGAAAATCTGTCAGTACAGAGACTATGGTAGCTAAGAAATGGCTACCCCCTTTATAAGGGCATGCACTTTCTTATTTCTACTGTCCTCATCATGCTTTACTGTTATCCTAAAACTGAGAACAAGACTCAGTTCCTATTGACCATCAGTTTATAGTATCTCCTGGCCTGTTTGACTCATTGGCATTATATACGTAGTCTCTAAATGTATGGAATACTTCCCTGTCATGATGTGTTCTTCAAGGAGAAGATTAACTAGTGTGGTGTCTGTGTGTGTATTTATACATGTGGATATATAAAGAAATGATAAATGTGCTCTCAGCATTATAATGCCACTCTGCACCCTATTTTCTTCCCTGGTTTCAGATCTATCACATGCCTCCTGCCTGTACTAACAATTCACAAAGCACTTGGGACAACAAGACAGGGAAACAAGGGGAGGTCAATCAACTCAACACTGTAGACAAAAGTAAGAACAGAATTAACTTCAAAATACTATTATATGTTAGTGATTTGCAAACTGTAATACTTTGAAATATTGGCATTTTTATTAGGACATTTGTCCTAATATAAAAATAATTGCCGTATGTATACACCAACATAAATACATTTTCTCTTTGCTTGAAACGATATATTTTGATTATTTCAAAATATTTCCCTACAACCATTAATCAGAAAATATTATGAATTCCCATAGTAGCATGTTAAATTGGTAACTTGTTGTTTATCTCATATATTAACAAAAAAATGCTTTCCTAATAGGGATTTCTCAAATAGGCATTCCAAGGGGACCCCTTCCCTGGAATTCTCTCACTTTTTTCTGCTTATCTGAAACGTACTCATTTTTGTTGGTTCACAAGCTTCATTGTTTCCACAACTTCAGTCTTACATTACTCTCTGCATTCTTTCTAAGCAAATCTAGTTAAGCAAATACGTCAGCTTTTAAGCTATGTAGTCCTAAGAACTTACTTCTGTGGAAATTTTATATTATTTATTTATTCTACCATAGAAATCTTATGTTAAAAATGCAGTGTCTCTAAATGCAAATAATGTTCCATGTATTTTAAATGCTTCATATGTCAAGTGATTATTTTAAATTACTAGAGTTATAAGAAGCTATAAGGATGAGCTCCTTCAACACTAAGTTACTATTTGTTTCTTCAGAATGCCCAGTTTTCAGTCAAAACAAACACCTTCTCCAGCTGCCCTGGCACCTTGCAGGAGTGCTGATTATAATTATGCGTAGCCATCCTCATGGAATTCACTGATAAACTAGGTTTTATCCAGGTGACATGACCGCTTCTTAAAGAACTGTGAAAAATAAGTGGAAGTAAAAATAATTGTGTTAGAAGGAAACTTTTTACAGTGTGGTTTTCATTGTTCAAATACATTTCTTTTAATTTGAATATTGACCATAATATTATAGAAAAAACACTGAACCCCTCAGAAGACAGTCTTTCTTTTAATCTCAGGCCTGAGTATTATCATCACTAGTTTATATAATCGCCGATTATATAATCTTGACAAATTACCTAAGTTATCTAATAATCAATTTCCTTATATGTAAATTGAATCTGTGAGTTTTATGCACATTAATTGAGGAAATATCAGAAAGCACTTTGGAATCATTAACCTGATATTTCCAATTGTTAGATAAATGTTATTAAAGAGCTACTTATTCAATACTTACTATATGCAAAACACTGAATTAAGCACTACAGGGGACAAAAAGAGAAGCAAAATACAGTGCCTCCTCTTAATGCATTTATAGTTAGGCACTATAATGTAAGGAATTATCTTCTTACAGATCAAGCAAAGTAAAAGCACTATAAATTAAGTGCTACGGACATTGAAAATAGAGAGGTCAGGAAAGTCTGCATATTTGGTTTGCATCCTTAAAGATAGAAAGATGAATTTGGTGAAAGAACATTACGGATAGAAAAGACAATAAAATCCAGGACATGGAGAGAGAATGATTGGAATATGTTTGTGGCATATTAAGTAGATCAGTAGGCCAGAGTGGAAGATAAGTTTAGAGGTATCACGGATGATACAGCTAGAGAAGTTAATTAAGTATTATTGTCTAAGCATATATACAGCTGACCCTTGACCTACACAGACGTTAGGGGCGCTGACCCTCCACACAGTTGAAAATCCACATATACCTTACAGTTAGCCTTCTGTATATGCAGTTCCTCCATGTTCACAGATTAAACCAGTGGTGGATCGTGTAGTACTGTAGAATTTACTATTGAAAAACATCCAAGTGTAAGTGGACCCACACAATTCAAACCCATGTTGTTCAAGGGTCAACCGTATTTTGGAGGCTTTAAGGTGTTTGTGGGGGTTTTGTTTGTTTTTCTTTATTATTTTTTAATCTCCTACATTATACTCAATCTTTCTTGATATTTTTTCTGATCACTGGATAATTGGAGTTTACTTTAGTAACTACATAATAATCCTTGCAGCATTGAATTGAACGTTGAATAAAAACTCCATACAGAGAGAAATATGGTGTTTAATTCAACATTGTATTCTCAGAGCCTAGTGGCTGACAAATAATACACACTCAGGAATATCCTTTGAAATAATTAATGTTGCTATGTCAATGATATTTACATTTTTAAAACTTTAAGATCATCTTTCTAAAGGCTTTAACCATTTAAATTTATAGCTATTTAATTTGCATGAACAAACCTGAATTCTGGCTTGGTATATATTTCCCTTGATATATTGCCCAAATCTTATAAAATATGATGTGGCCATAAAATGAAGTAGTTTATAAAATTCGGGTATTTTATTGGATAGTCAAACCAGGCCCATAATATTGAAAACCGTTGCAAGTAAATATGTGACTGTGACATCATGCTACTCAGAACAAATTTAACTGCATATTATAATATTACAAATGACTGAATTATTTCTAATATATTTATAAGTTTTCAGAACTAACTGATCTGGAAGCAATGCCTTTTGAACATACTTTATGATATATATTTTTTCCTTTTAAGGATAGACACTCCTGTGGTTTAGGAATAATGGATGGATGAATAGATTTAAAAATCAAAGTTTTACTGAATATAGGAGAAAGTAACTTTTTTTCATGTGCCCTACACTCAAAATTTGTTCTGTAGTGCTGTTGTCAGGACATAAAATGGCAAAGGAATGCTCACATTGCTATGTTCTCATTTTCTTGTGTTTGGTCAACTGGATAAAGGTCTTTGTTAATTAAGTGAAAATCCATATTATTTCATCCTGTGTGCCTTTGATTTAAAGTCACACATAAAGCTATGTCAACATTGCTGACATTAAATAAACAAACATCAATTAAAGAACAAAACTGTGCTTTGGAGGTATCTACAGAAGAAAAAGCACTCACCAAGCAGTAGGTCTCTCGCCAGACACAACTTTTCAAGCCCCACAGCACCTGTCTTCACGGTATTCTAAGAAAAGAAGCAAGCAAGCAAACAAAGGTTTGTGTGGGTGGCCTTCTACTCACTATCTATCCCCTTTGATTGAATGGACTTGCCAGTTCTGTCTCTGCCACTGCTGGAAGAATAATGGCTGTGGGCCCTTGACCTCTGCAAGTTTGGGATCTCAAACCTCCACTCTGGGTTTCTGCCAATTAAACTTAGATCTTGTTCCCTGATTGAGATTATTTTAATATTATCAAATAGAAACAGGATAATGCCTCTGTAGCTCTCAGGCTGTTGGACAGAGCTCAAGCTATGTATAGGTTTTACCATGTTAAATCAGTTTTCTCTGTCATGTTGTAGCAGTGTTTCAAGGGACACGGTTGGACCATTGTATGTCCAGAGACTCATGTTAGCAGAAATGTGATGATGCTCCACTCTGAAAGTGGCTATAATAGAGATGATGAAGTATCTTAGGGAAGCAATAACAGGATTCATATATTCCTGAAATCTTAACAAAGAAGCCAGAAAACAATTGTCCATCGTTGAAGATTCATAATATTTTTTTAAGTTTATTTTTATGATTATAAACTTAAGCTGCTGGACTTTAGTCACAGTTTATTCAGTAAAAACTAGGCAATAGTTAATTTCTCCTAGGAAATAGTGGTATTGCTGAAAAGTGAGTGGGATAAAAATGCTAGTCTATATGCATTTGCTGGGCATACATTTAACCACAAGGATTATTTCAGTGGAATTAAGACTTATTTGAGTAAAACCTAAGGGGGATTTATATAAATAGCCTTTTATATTTTTTTCCCTCTTCATTAAAATATTTTTCCCAAGTTTAAATATGTTTATAGCCCAATAGATGAGACATTCTTGAAAACCGGTTATTTAAAAAGTAAATTGTGTCTGACAGATTTAGAAAGGGACTCCTAAACCAAAACATATGTGAAAGGTGTTAGAGATTTCTAAATTTCAGTTCAGTGCAGAAACATTTTCTGTGCCAGCCCCTGAGCTGGGAGCTGAGCTATCATCACCAAATAAGGCCTCATGCCTTGTCTCAGAGAAGAGCTTACCATCCAATGAAAGACACCCAAATGGAGGCTGTCAGCAAACTGTGGCAGTGGAATTATTTTCAAAATGTGTGCCCCTGAACAATTGTTAACATAGAAAACACACATACCAAAAGTCATATCTTTGTTTTCAACATGGAGTTCAGTTCATGCAGTTGTATAGCCATGATTGAGAGGACTAGTTGCTACCCTGGCTTAGAGAGGTGCTTGTAAGCATTTGTGAGCTCACTAGACCAACCTGAGGCTTGATGTGACTATTTAGGATGAACTTGGAAATGATAGAGTAGAGAATAAGTTATCCCTTGCGGAGAGTGTGTTGGGTGCTTTTCCAAAACAACCAAAACTCTAAGACAAGCATACCAAAACTTAGCAGTACACCTGTTATAAAAAGCAAAGGAAGTGATTTCTAGACCCATAAACATTAAGGAAAAAAAGTTATCTAAATATGTATGTCTAAGCATATAATTAGGATAAACCATTATAATACCTCATCTATATAGATGAAATAAATGTAGTTCTTTTTACATACAAAAAAACTGGGAAATTATCTTGAGTTTTCACCTCTATTTTTTCTTGGATTTTTAGTCTAAGAACTAAAGTGAGATGAGTGCCTGTCTCAGGAGGGAGTTTTAGGCAAAAGTTTCAAATGATGAAAGGTGAAAGAGAGGAAAAAAAGCCTGAAAAATCAAAAGCTCCTATAAATTCTGAGTGTTGCAGTGAACGAGACAAATAATGCAACTCTAAGTAAGGAGCCTGAACTTCATCCTCTCTAGATACATTCAGTTCTACATGTCTAAAGTTCAGTTATATTCAAATTCAAGTTGGATTGGAAAGGTTTGTTTCCTCCCTAAACTTAGACTCCTAAAATAAATGGAAAAGACAAATGCAGAGTTACCTCTAATTCATAGTTGCTCTATGTAAAGCTAGATCCAGTCTCGACTAAAATGTATCTGGTCTAATTAAACTTTGCAGGGCTGTGTGAAAGGATGTAAAAAGGTTGGGCTCTGATCTGCACCTGGCAGGTTCATGAACTTGGATGGCTCAGCCTGATGTAACTCAAGCTTCTTATTTCAATTTATCTTAGGCATTTAAAAATTTTTTTATTCATTTTCTGTACTTCATCTGAGCATGTGTGATTTGTAAACACCAGTACTTGATGTAGCATTTACTTTATTTGATGATTTCCTTGTCTGTAAAAATAGGGACTGAAATTCCTCCTCCAAAGTTTTGTAGTTTTATGAGTTTATAACAAAAATCTCTAATCTCAAAGACTCTTAAGTGCAGTACCTTAGTTTGCTGTACAGTATTCACAGAGGTTTTTCAGTTTGGAATATATCTGGACTTCTGCATAACTAAAAATTTCCCTTTGGGGTTTAGTGTCAAGTCATCAGTTAAACCAGATGGAAGCCCTAAAGGCAAATATCTTTGTTCCTTCATAATATAGATTAGTAGGTCTCAAACCTGCTTGAACTTCAGGATTCTCAGGAAGATTTATTTAAAGTATACATTTTTGAGCCCCACCCAAAGGAATTGTCAGCCAGTGCTTTATAGTAGGGTCCAGGATACATATTCTTATATGACTCTCCTGAAAGCCTTCCTCAAATACAGATAGATTTAGAAGCCTACCATAATCTAGGGTCACAAATGCCTAAGAGTATTTTCAATCTGTCAGTGCCGTAAGTGTGGTTGAGTCCTTTAGATGCTTAAAAAAAATAAGGTGAAATTAAAGCAATATCTTAGATAACACAACAAAACTCCCCATATCAGTGTCCAATATCTGAACATTGTGGAAGTTTTAAGGGAAGAAGAAAAAATCATCAGGCTGTTTGATTCAGTTTCCAACTTTGTGAACATAGAATATCCTTGGTCATATTTAGAAACATCACAATTAATAACAAGATATTAACAAACATATCATACAACTAAAACACTGGTAAATGTTTAGCTGGTAAAAATGTTTGAGCTGATAGAAATTTTTAGTTTGTTTAGTTAGCAAAGAATCCTTAGTTCCTTTAAAATATTCTTCATGCTGACTCTAAGCTAACTTGTCTGATCAAAATATTTCCTTCAATATTATTGTCAAGTGGTCAGGAGTCTAGACAAAGGGAAGAGCTGGCCATCCTCTCTAGAAAATAAGTTTCTGACAGATATAAATGCTCATAAGTATATGATTTTAATTTTTTATGATGTATTCTTGGATGGAGAAAAATCCATTCATATCAGGTTATGACTACTAATTTTAAAAATTTTAATATACCTTAAGCAAACACTTTATCTAGTGATAATACTGAGATGTCGTGGCTAATTTAGCAATCAATCATGCAATTAAGACATTGTTTCGTTTTTCTTTTTTGGTCTTTTCTTGCCTTTTCCTTTCTTTTAACTGCTGAACATTTATGAAATTATTGTTTTGTTGAGTAATTTGTTGGGTTTAAGAATATATGGCGCATGGGCACATCCTTGAAAATTCAAATTCCCTTCAGTAAAGGACCCTATGTCACTGACGCCAAAGCCTGCATCATTTGAAGTATTTATGTCCTCTTCTTGGAAGTCAGGAATTTGACTTTAATTTAAGGAACATATATATACATAGCAGGCAAAAAGAAATTAAAATGGATTAAATTCAAGAATCAATTTAATGAAAGGCTTAGGTGAAGGTGAAGAGAGACTTTCTTTTTCTAACATACATTGATGATGAAATTTGTGAGGCTAGGGCCTCAGTGACTGCTTCTCCAGATCCCATCCAGTGGCGTGGGGTGATTAGAATGAAATAAGAGGGAGGAAGAGGAGAGGAAGGGGAGGATGGAGCTAACATTGATTTTTGCTTCAAGCTAAACCCCAGAGGCTTTAATTTTCATCTCAAAACATAGGGGAGGCAAATGGAGGGACCATTTAGGTTGATTAACACCTTGAATTTCTTCCATACTAGGTGACATGGTGTGTGTGGGGCGGAAGTCTCCTTGTTCTCTCACTAAGGGCCATAGGCCCAGGTAAAGGATAAGATCTGTTTCTTTTCAGTTCTAGCTCCTTCAGCAGTAGAGACATGTAAGTGGATGAGTTTTACTCAGTCACAGAACTGTCAGTAAGATAATAAGATGTTTATAACATTTTTTTTCAGAAAGGAATTTATATCTACAATGCTCCTTTGTTTATTAATCCTTAAACTCTAAGATTAAAGTACACAGTTTTTATCAGCATAAATTCCTCTTCTGACCTACTTTTCCCAACCATTGCAGGATTGTGTGTCCTTCGAAAATCTCTGATGGGGGTGGCACAATTATTTGAATGCAGTGCAGCACAGCAGTGCCAGCCCCTCCCCGCTTTTGCTAACCCTTGTTCCTTCCAGGTTATCATTTTATTAGTTCAGGGTGAATTTATATTCTTGTTTTTTGTTTGTTTGTTTGACATGCCTTATCTGCTAAACAGAGGAGAGAATGGACAAAAAACAACTATTCTAAAATGCAGCCTCAAAGCGGTCATTTTTTAAGTTGAGATCATCTGTTAAATCCATTGTTATCCTGACACCTTTATGAAATCGGAAGAATGGTAAATTTTTACCTGCATTCATGAAGAGCCTTTTAAGAAATAATAATTATAATTTTAAAACTCTAAAAAAATTAGTAACAATAGTTAATTAAAAATTCTTTTTCTGATTTATTAAAGACTATTTTAAGACTGGTTATCTGAATACATTTAATCCAAATATCCCACACACACAAACCCTTTTTAAAGAAGCAAGAAATAAATTCATAAAGGCTTACCTTTTATAGAAATACATGATAATGAGACTGCTAAATACATGCCAAGTCTAGTTAAAACATAATATGAGAAACTGAGAAAAAGAAAGCTCTTTTTAAAAAGAGCTTCAAGGTGAAGTGACATCTAAACACTAACAAAAAAGTTATCTCCTCAGCTCAAACTGGTGTTACAACTGAATATTTCAAAGGAGGTAAACTGTTAACATTATAATCTCCTTTTATCTCTATCAGTTCCTTAGAGTTTGCATCTTGTTGATTCTCTACTACAGTCCTCCAGGGTGTGATTAAGATCAAGGTCTCTGGAACCAGGCTGCCCAGGGAGCCAGGCCTGATTCTGACACTTAGTAAATGCTGTGAGTGTGGGCACATCATTGAAATATCTGTGCCCAATATCCTCCTCTGTGTAAGGTTAAAAATAATATGTATGGTAACCATCCATCTTAGTTTGCCAGGGACAGTTCCCATTTATGACAGTTGTGCTGAAGTAATTATAACTAGCTCCCCCTTTCACACTCAGAAATGTCCCATTTTAGTTGATAAATTATAGTTTCTTTTCTTAAATGGCTATTGTGAAGGTTCACAGTTATGTAAAGGGCTTAGAGAAACGTTACCTATAAATGTAAGATTATTGTATTTCTTGTAAGATTACTATATTTCTTGTCTGTTATAATTCCAGTATAATTCCAATGTAAAGAAACGGAATTGACAAGGGAAATCTAGTAGTTCCGCATGCCCTGTGCAATAACATAATGGACAGTGGAACAGCATGGGCATCCTAAATACGCCCAAAAGTCTATTTTCAAAGAATCTGGTTGTGTCTTGTCTTATATATAAATATAGAAACAAAGTTGTTATATCAGTAGGTCTACATTCCAAAATTTTCAAACCAAGGGAGTAATAAAATACAAAAATGAAAAATAATGCTATTGGTAGAAAAACATGTATGGATGTTAGTCTTTGAAGCAGACATCATTTTAGGCAAACAATAGGTTATACATTAGCCATAATATAACTGGGTTTAGTTGTTGGATAAACACCCTCTCCATAAAGATGTAAAAGAGCACAGATGGCCACTCATTAATACAATGGCCTAATACTTGCCTGATAAGCATCAATATACCTGTGCTGTTATTAAAATGTTGAAAAACCCCAAGTAACCTTTCCCAGCTTTGTTGCCTCAGCCTTACCCAAGAACCTTGGTCTCACCCAGGATCTAGCAACTAGGAGGTTCATTTTTGCCCCAGCTGTGGATCCCCAGAACTTGGCTCTAGCTTAAGCTTATGACCTTTCTAATGGGAAGTACTTCTGCTGTTCCTTTAATAGTCCCCCCTCCCCCAGAGTGGAGGGCTTAAGAAAATTGTTCCAAAACATAATCGGGTAAAGGAAGTCTCCCCTCTCCATGTAAATTCATAAGCTGTGCAAGTTCATGTGAAGTCTGCTCTGAAGGTCACCTCAAGCAAAGGACAGATGGGAAACTTTGGAAAGACTTTCTGTCATTGTCTTTGACAGAATTTTGGGAGGAGCATGTAATTTTCCAGAATTAAAAGAATATTTTTATCAGTAACCTCACTTTAAAGTATATAACCTATTTTTCAGGATCATTTTAATGCCTATTTATAATCGAACTGTATTAGAGCAAAATAATTTGTTTTTGAATTTTTTTTTATTTTTTATACAGCAGGTTCTTATTAGTTATCCGTTTTATACGTATTAGTGTATATATGTCAATCCCAATCTCCCAGTTCATCACACCACCACCATCTCCCCCCGCCACTTTCCCCCCTTGGTGTCCATACGTTTGTTCTCTACATCTGTGTCTCTATTTCTGCCCTGCTAAATAGAGCAAAATAATTTTTAATTGTGTAATAACCTTAGTTTTCATTATGGAGATTATGCGATTGAAATTATTTTATTTTCTTTGTAAGGATGTCAGAAAAGAATCTCCTCTTCTTTTGAAGAAATTTCTGAATAGCAAGTGACCGCAGCTACTGTTCCAAAGGGACAGGCATGCATTTCAAACCAGTGACATCAAGAAGGTCAGGGATTAAGCTGCACACGTAGCAATAATGTGAGGAGCAGACACTTGAGAGTATCTTGATTTTCCACAGGGATTGCTTTCAGAGACCCAACTGGGGACTATAGTGAAAGGGTTCTTCTGCTTCTAGTAAAATGTGTCTGAGTCTTGTTGTAGTGCCAGGGCGATGACGAAATGCTTGATCTCTAGCAACACTCTGTCAGTGTGTTTGCATTAGCAACCTGAGTAACTCTGCACAACAGTAATAAGCACAGGCATTTAAAGGCAAAGGGTTTCAGAAGTGTGGAGAACAAACCCAAACAAAAATTATTGATGATATTCACCTTTCAATCCAATTTTTATCATATGAAAATTACCATTTTCACTGGTATAATTTCTGATGTACAAATACAGCTAAAATTAATATTCTCTCTTTTCATGAAAATGTACCACAATTTAGGCACATGTTGATTTCTTTTACCAATAGTGGACTATATTAAACTTTGTTTTTCTTTATCACTTGGCATCTTTTGTGGCCATTTTGGACTGTGACGGCCTGTTTTTTCCTACATGTTCCAATACCATTATCCATAAAAATACAGTTTTCCCCCTTCTGTTCCATGAGGGATTTCAGCTGATTCTAGTACTTGGTTATTTTTCTCCCCTCTGAACTCAGTGATTACTGTCAATGGTACTAGGTACGGTAGGCTGAATAATGGCTCCCTGAAAGATGTCCATATCCTAATCCCTGAAACCTGTGAACGTTACCCTATATGGCAAATTTGACTTCACACATATGAATAAATTTATGGTCTTGAGAGCTGGAGATTATCCTGGATTATCCAGGTGAGCCCTAAATACAATCACAAATTTGCTTGTAAGAGAGATTTGACGCAGAAGAGGAGGTGGTTTCTAGCCCAGGAATGCCAGTAGCCCCAGAAACTAGAAGAGGCAAAGCAGACATCCTCCCCACAGAGTATCCAGAGGGAGCGTGGTCCTGCCAACACCTCAATTTCAGCCCAGTAATACTGATTTTGGACTTCTGGCTTCCAAAGCTGTGAGAGAATACATTTGTTTTCTTAAGCCACAAAGCTTGTCGTAATTTGTTATAGCAATGAGGAAACTAACACACCATGACTCAGAGACTACGTATAGATTTAAATACCTTTTCTTTTCAAAACTATGATTTTCAACAAATCATAGATTCAGAAAAATTACAAAAATCTTCATTATAAATAAATTACCACATGAGTTGGCACATACTTGTGTAACTACCACCCAGGTTGAAAAATATGTGTGGTTTCTTTTTGTCCATCTCAATTACTATCCTCTCCCTTTGATCCCAAAAGCTTGGCCTCTTTTCTACTTCACCCAAAACTCTCGTCTCTGAGATGTGATTCACCGGTGCCGAACCACATCTCAGAGACAAGAGTTTGGGGTGAAGTAGAAAAGAATAGCTTTATTGCTTTGCCAGGCAAAGGAGGACACAGAGGGCTCCTGCCCTCAAAAACTATGTGTCCCAACTTGGGAGGATTTG
Organism: Neophocaena asiaeorientalis asiaeorientalis; assembly: GCF_003031525.2. Taxonomy (NCBI): domain Eukaryota; kingdom Metazoa; phylum Chordata; class Mammalia; order Artiodactyla; family Phocoenidae; genus Neophocaena; species Neophocaena asiaeorientalis. Next base: position 804,142 of record NW_020175631.1, on the reverse strand, counting down.
AGGACTTTTATAGCAGTAGTTCAAGGGCAGGGTTGCTGACAAGATTAAGGTGTGTGCAGGGGCTGCACGCCCTTAATGTCTTCTCAGGTGGGCAGTCTCCTCATCTGATGAGCTTCTCTGGCCCCATGAATCTCGCCTCAGGTGGTTTCTTGACTGCTCCTCCTTTGATTAGCAACTGTTCGAATCTGCCCTTTGGAGCTCAGGGATGGTCATGGAGGCTGGAGTCTTACCTACATGAAAACGGGGAGACAAAAAGGCTTTCGTGCCTGGAAGCCCCACAGGGTCCTTCTTGGTTTCAACTTCTCCTTGAATGTATCTACTGTCCTGAATTCTAACACCATAGATGAATTTAGCCTGATTTTGAACTTTACGTAAATGAAGTTGTATAGTATATTTTTTCTTTGTCTGACTTATTTTGCTTAACATTTTGTTTGAGAGATTCAGTGACATTGCTATGAGTAGAAGTAGTGTATTCCTGAGCAATACCCATTGTAGGAAAATACCATGTGTTTATCCATTCTCCTGTTCATAGACATTTGTGTCATTTCCAGTTTGAGGTTATCATGAATAAAGCTGCTGTGAACATTTTCATATCCTTCTTTTGCACATACCTAAGAATTGAACTGCTGGGTCATATAGTATGCACATTTTCAAACTGAACAGGTAAAGCCAAATTATTTTCTAAATGGTTATATAAATTTATACTCTTTTAGCAGTATACATAGTTGTTCTATATCCTTGATAAACTTGAAAATGACCATACATAAAAAAAATTATTTATTTATTTTTTGGCTGCATCGGGTCTTAGTTGCAGCACGCAGGATCTTTTGTTGCGGCACACGGGATCTTTCATTGTAGCACGCGAGCTCTTCATTGTGGTGCGTGGGCTTCTCTCTACTTGTGGTACGCGGGCTCCAGAGCATGCGGGCTCAGTAGTTGTGGCACGTGGGCTCAGTAGTTGCAACTCGCAGGCTTAGTTGCCCCCTGGCACGTGGGATTCTACTTCCCTGACCAGGAATCAAACCAGTATCCCCTGCATTGCAAGACTGGACCACCAGGGAAGTCCTGACCATACTTTATTTTATTATTTTTGTGTTGAGGTATATTTGACATACATTATATTAGTTTCAGGTGTATGACATAATAATTTAATATTTGCATTGTTGATAAATGGTCACCACAATAAGTCTAGCTAGCATCTGTCACCACACATAGTTACAGAAGTTTTTCTTGTGATGAGAACTTTTAAGATCTAGTCTCTTAACACCTTTCAAATATGCAATACAGTATTATTAATGGTAGTTGCCATGTTGCATATTACATCCCCATGATTTATTCATTTTATACCTGGAAGTTTGTACCTTTTGACCCCTTTTACCCATTTTGCCCACCCACCCCAACCATCTACCTCTGCAACCACCAGTCTGTTCTCTGTATCTATGAGCTTGGGTTTGTTTGTTTGTTTTTATTTTCCACATATAAATGAGATCATACAGTATTTGTCTTTCTTTGTCTGACTTAGCATAATGCCCTCAATTTCATCCTTGTTATTGCCAATGGCAAGATTTCATTCTTTTTTATGACTGAATAATATTCTACTGTATATATCAAAATATATGGTGCATTTTCTTTATCCATTTATTTGCCAATGGACACTTAGGTTGTTTCAATATCTTGACTATTTTAAACAATGCTGCAGTGAACTTGGGGGTGCATGTATCTTTGTGAGTTAGTGTTTTTGTTTTCTTCATATAAATAACCAGAAATGGAATTGCTGGATCATATGGTAGTTCTATTTTTAATTTCCTGAGGAACTTCCATACTGTTTCCCATAGTGAGTGGACCAGTGTACATTCTTACCAACAGTACACAAGAGTTCTCTTTTCTCCACATCTTTGCCAACACTTGTTATTTCTTGTCTTTTTGATAATAGCCTTTCTAACAGGTCTGAAGTTATCTCTCATTGTGGTTCTGATTTGCATTTATTTCCCTGATAATTAGTGATGTTGAGCATATTTTCAGGTACCTGTTAGCTTGTATGTCTTCTTTGGAAAATGTGTATTTGGTTCCTCTGCCCACTTTTTAATCATTATTTGCCTTTTCTTCTTCTTTTATTTCTTCTTTTTTTTTTTTT